>NW_012148830.1:71260-73105 GCF_000956105.1 Propithecus coquereli | reverse complement strand
AGGAAAGGGTAGTAAAAATGTGATAGGATCAATGGATTGAAAATCTAGGCCAAGAAATTGTTGGAATTGGAGTTTATAGGGAGTGAACTAGGAGGAACGATGTGTTGATTGGAGATTATGGAGGGTTTGCTATCATGGATGGCGATATGTACTGTGGGAGTCCTTGAGTGAGGTAGAGTAGGAGAAAATAACTTTGAAGATAGAGATCAAAGAATTGAGAGCCAGGGTACTGGAAAGATCATCTGTGTATATTGTCATTTCTCAGAGTTATTTTGGGAGACATATTGATAAGAGTCATACTAGGCCAAGAATAAAAATCTTCAGAGAAATGGGTAAGTGTCCCCAGGGAGCAGAAGGTGACTACCACAAGGAGAGGCAATAGGAAGTATGATTGATAATGTGAGATTCAAATCCGTGGATCTTTAAGGAGAAGGGAGAGAAAATGGTCTTGAAGCAGCAATGAGGGCAAGAAATCCACTATTTCATATCAGTACTTATGGTTGTGGGAGACAAATGGCCGTCACCTGAGTGTGCCGCAGGGAAAGTTGGGTTCGGGGGCATCCCAGGTTTTAGTTAGAGGAAGAAGGTGAGGGGATATAAAAGACTTGATTGACTTCAAGTAAAAGGCAGCGTAGTGAAGGTGTTTCAAGAGCGGGGGAGTAGTGGGAGATTGTCACAAAGGTAACTTTTGTTCCCCTACCCATATGAGGTTCAGATTGTGAGGGGTGAGAGACAATCTAGAAATTGTGGACTTTTTGAGGTAACTGATAAGAGCAGGGTTAAAGACTGCAGTGATATTTAGTCTGATGGACCCAACTGTGAATGATGACAGGCTGGAAAGGCGTGTGTACAGGATATGGGGATAGAGGCATGTTGCTAATATGGAGAGTTTGGGCTCCCTCTAGACTCCTGATGGTGGAAGAATTCTGAGGCGGAGCCTTTTATTCCTAACACTTCAGTGCCTCTCCAACCTGCACGTGGCAGCCTGCTGCAACATGGTAGTGCTGTCTTTAACCAGTACATGATATTCTATTGTGTGGAGGTACCATAACTGATGTATGTCTGTGAGATGAAGTACGCTATTGTAGAAATTTTCTTCCTTTAAAACCCTAATTTCATCATAGAGTCTAATCTCTTTAAGCAACTCTTGCCCAATTTATTAATTACCAACTATCAACTATTTTTAGATGGTCTTAAATAAGTGAAGTTACAACTAGGCATAAATATAATAACGTGGCAAAACTGGCAATTTGATAATATTACAACTTATTTTACCACTATTAGGAAAAGATCTGAGTGATTTATTAATGCTTTTGAAAAAAAATTAAGGCAATTAGAAAATCCTGGCATATTTAATTGGTTTCTTTTTAGTTAGAAAAGTTATGATAGCTAAAAGTAACCTCACTAACAACATCACACAGAGTTTATTTATTTTCTGAGTGTTCTCACCGCTGAGCCATAGCCTGTAGAGCACAGGGTGAGGAGAGAGAGAGATGCCCAGGCTGGGTGCACAGTCTGAAGAATCTTGGTTTGTTTCTTGGCTCAAAAGCAGAGGCAGAAAGAAAAGGAAACTTATTCCTGACCTGAAAGAGATTTTGAAATCAAGTTCACAGGCAGCAAATAACAATGACAGTGGCTTTCTCATCCACTGAAAGAACTTAACACCTTAAACACTTTTCAGGGAACAGTAACAACATGTGATCTTTAACTAAGCTGACGATTCCTAGAAGCTCTTAGCTACAGAAAAGGAAATATACTTCTGTGCTGAATCAAGAGAAACAAATTAGATATGCCAGGATTTTCTAAGTATCTGCCTTACTTTTTTTTTTAGAAAGCAAAAGAAAG
>NW_012148830.1:70403-71210 GCF_000956105.1 Propithecus coquereli | reverse complement strand
GGAAATTTATTTTGGGATGATAACATTTAATTTCTTTCAATATTCTGTTAGAATAGAAATAGAATGAAATTTATCATTCTATAAATGCTAATAGTTGCTTAACATACAAGCTTATCTTTTTCCTAAGTCATGTGATATTATAATACGATCTTAGCTATAACTTTCTGGAAAGATTAAATGTTCCATTTTCATGATAAGGAGATTATATGACAATGGCCTTTGTTAACTAGGGATTATGACATACCATATATATATATGCACATATACATACTTTCATGCATACATATATAAATGGTGAGCTAAGGAAAGTTGTAAACCTGATATATCACTAAAAATAACTTTAAAGGGTAGATACCTATGTAATTTTTGGCATTTAATTCAGCCATAGTTCAAAGAAGTGAATGATATCACTATAACAAAACCTGTTGCATTCCTATCTACACATTTATGTGACCATGTGTTCCCAGTAACTTTTAATATTCTTATAAAAACAAAATATTAAAATAGAGTTGATGCTATAACCTATCTCATTGTAGTCAGAACTAAGAGATACTCGTGGATATCCGAACCATTGAAAACTAAACAGAAACATCATTGATATCTTAGAGATGTTTTTATAATAAAATCTTAGCTTCTGTGTTTAATATTGATTAAAATTTGAAATGGATTATATTGTTTCATTAATTGTGATGATAGCTCAATCCTGATTGTTTTTTGAAGAGCCTAATGGTCACGAGAAATTTTAAAAATTTATATCTAGTTGTTTTATTGTTTTAGAGAAGGATGACAAGATAATCAATAAACATT
>NW_012148830.1:69111-70353 GCF_000956105.1 Propithecus coquereli | reverse complement strand
ATTTCTTTCCCACCTTCTGTCTTAAAAGTTTAAAACTTGACATAATCCCTAAATGAAATGTAAAAATGTCCACATAATAAATTTTTTGTGATGTGTCAGATAATTTATAAATTCATTCATTTTGTTCAATTTTTCAACACTCACACGTGTATTTTTAAGGTTCAGTTGTATAGTATTCCTATAACCATGTGAAATTCCAGGAAGTCTTTTTTAAGATTTGGTGAAAATTGTTACCCAGTCTCTGACCACTGTCTCAGAGTCTCCGTCTTTTCTCAACCTAACCTGCTTTACATCTTGTTTCATTGTCTCCTTATACTCTCATGGAGCAATGACTAGCATATGTTCACTTAAGCCCTAAAACTACTTCACTATTTCCAATGAATATAATGATCATACCCCAAAAGTAAGAAATACCTGTGCTGTGGCATTTTCCTCTATTTTTCTAGCATGATTTATTTGGTGATTCGATCCACACAAAAAGAAAGTTAAATCCATTAATATTTACCTTTTTGGGGATCTGACGTGTTTGGGAAGAGTTTCGAATTATTGGTGAATTTTAAGGTGGGTTGTACAGTTGTCTTTTCTTGATAGGGGGTAAAGCCAGTGAAGCTATCACCGTTTGTGGTATGCCATCCAGTTTGTTCTGTTATCAAGGGGGTCACAGACTTGGTAGTTGTTTCTGAAGGGAGGATGCCAGCTGTACTGGAACCGTTGTCAGGAGTTTTCATGGTATTACTGGCCAAAGACGAAGTGAACTTTTCTGAAGATACAGCAGGTGTAGCATTGGGATGTGGTGAGACTAGCAAAGGATTGTTATTCACTATAGATGTGTTCCAAGGCAATTTAGAAACAAAGCTATGAATCAAGGGAGGGGTTGTGGTTAATGTGGATGTGGGTCTCGGACTCCCGGAAGAGTTCTCTGTTGACAAGTTACCAGAGAAATCTGTCATTCCATGGACTTTGTTCAATAGATCCAAAAGCGGGGAATGACTTGTGTTGGGATTCGAGGTGTTTCTATTTTCATTATTTGAATTTAAATTTGCTTCACTCTCCAAAGAAGTAGGTTTATTTCCCGTTGGTTTCAAACCTTCTATAATGCTTTGTGTTGTGTTTATGTCTGGATTTTCTTTCCCATGGCTCCCAAATAGTAGCGAACTAAACAAAGTTGAAATCATCAGAATCCTGGCTAAGGTCAACATTGTAGTCTTCTTTGGTATTGGTTTTATTAAATGGGCTCTGAAA
>NW_012148830.1:57865-60363 GCF_000956105.1 Propithecus coquereli | reverse complement strand
AAGTAATGACTTAATGGAACAGCTACCTGTCTTTAAGAGAGTTGCTGTAGCTACTTGCCAGGCTGTTGTGTCAAGAGTTGAGGTGACTTTGATTCTCTTTGGAAAATAAATGAAAGAGAGAGAGAGAGAGAGAGAGAGAGAGAGAGAGAGAGAGAGAAATACAGCACACACTTACCTTCAGGTCTAGGAGGTGTTTACAAACGGGAACTGAGCAGAAATATCACAGTCGTCCTGGCCGTGATGAATCTGCCTTGCATTAGAGAAAACAGATAGATTGCTTGTGACAATGGTGCACTAAGCAGGAGGGTGCCAAGGAAACAAAATTAGGCGGAGCTGGCTGTGTCTTGCTTGTGTAAGAGAGCACTCAAGAACCTGACTGACCTGCTTCCCAGTAAGCATTAAGATATCACCTCATTCAGTTCTTTAACAACAACAACAAAAAAAAGCCCAACCCTCCAGTTTTCATAGGTTGGTCGTTTTGACTTTGGGGCAGGCTAGTCGCATCAGCCCTGGCAAAACAAGGGGCATCCATTTCTTGCCCTAGGTGAAAAAAAGGACAAAGACTTTGGTAAAGTCCTCCCGGTGTATCAGGAATTTCTGACGCATGCTGGGTCCCCCCCTTTGCAGAGGAGGAAACCAAAACGAGTCATGCCCCGCACCTGTTGCTCTATACCATTCCTATGTTCTCCTAATTCATAAACCAATCTTTCTCTACCTTAGTGGGTCGCCCTGTTTATGTCCTTAAACCTGACTATAGACAATGTAAAGGAGTCAGTAGGGAGGCACCTTGTCTGCAGTACAATGAAATTGATTTTATATAAAGTCACACTTCACAACGTGCATTAATGTGCGTTGGGATCCTTGAGAACGCTGTGAAGCGTTGAGTTAGAAATAGTCACCAGGGCTGAGATCGGATTTCTTGCTGATTTTCAGGAGTTTGGGTGGTAAGTGGGGCCTGTCGGACAATGGCCACGTGATCCTGAGTAATCCTAGGGGCCTTCTCAATTAAGTAGTTTCCATCCTGTGTTCTCTTTGCTTTGCTCTCAGTTTAGAAGCTGGAGAGTTTCAGAAGTGCCTGGGTAATGCTTGATTAAATACTAGAGTTGAATAACAACTTGGCATGCTTCCTTTGCTTCCTTTCACGGCTTATGAAAGGGAGAAGAGTGAAACTGGGATATTCTGCACATCAATATTTGGGGACTGGTGCCAAGGTCTATTCAGTTCAGTGTGCCTGAGGTTCATGTTTGGTTTCTGTTGCACAAGAAGATAGGTTTCCAACTGCTGAGAGAGAAAACGAAACTTTAGCTAAAAAGCAAGAGCTAGTAAACTCCAAATGGAATGCAAAGAATCTGCCCAGTTAATTGGCCCCAGGAAAGAACAAGGTAATTCTATAGTTTTAATTTTTCTGAAGTCCAAAGGCCCTTTCAGAGTTTGATTAGAAATTACATCAACTTCTAAAAAATATTCGCTCAAAGGATATTTAAGCTGTCTCTGCGCTGGTATGAAGAAAAGCAAGTAAAATTTAATCAAGCACTGTTTACTGAGCAGTGGCTTAATAGGACACTATTGGTTATTTTCAGGTTAGCCAGTTACTAGGAACAAATCTAACTACAAAATATTTCATTTGTACTGAGCCTGAATGGGCAGGATTTGTTATACCCTATCCCTAGGCATTTTCCTCCACATGTGTAGGAATATCATTACCCTTTGTGCCTTGACGGTGGTAATAATTATGGCTTATACTAGGCATGAATATTACAGGACACTTTTGCTACAACTCTACTTTTACCGCTACTAAAGTTAAAGCTAATCCCTCATGATGCTCTTTCCTGAAGATCCCAGCTGTAGGCTCAAAATCCTATTTATCCTTGCCCTCCTTACAAGCATAAACAATTGATTAGAACCAACCCTAGAGATAAACACTACCTACTCTCTCTGTCTTGAGCATATCTGGAAATAAAGTATAAAATGAAATCTGTGCATAAATGTAATGCCACAGTTGCTACTTAGCTCACTTAGTTGTAATCAGAAACTTTAACTAAGTCACTTGAATTGGAGTTAAAAAAGTAATTTTTAGCCAAACAAGTCTCACTGAGATACAGTTCCAGGTTCTAGGTAAGACCAATCCCATTTTAGACCTGTTTCTCTGGAGAACTCAACAATAAGGGACAATTAGCTGAAATTTCATCAGCCCAGCCAGCTGAGATGACACATTGTGCAATGCTTGTATAATTTTTTTGTGCTTACCTACTATGGTGCCTTTCATCTGGTACTTGCCATCTGCTTTACACTCGTTAATTAAATTTCACAATACATACTGGGAGGAAGAAACACCTCTTCTTTGTCTGAAATGGTGGAACCACTCACAAATGGAGTTTCCAGAACAGGAAAACACATTACTGTCACTGCTGGATCTGAAAACAGAACCAGAACATAGCTTGGGATCACACAGCAAATAAAATAAAAAACACTGTTTTGGATCCAAAAAAGTATCTTTT
>NW_012148830.1:56489-57815 GCF_000956105.1 Propithecus coquereli | reverse complement strand
CATCACAGATTTGAAAAACTTCCAAGAGTAGAATTACTATAAAGCAAACAGAAAAAGTAAGCAGATTTCTGTTTTGTGATACTTTCAATACAGATTCTAAAATTTCCTGTATATATTGAAATAGTTTTATTATTTCTAGTCTCTAACAATTCTCAAAATATATCTTTAGAGTGAGTTTCACTGTTTTTAAACAATTCTCTACACAAGGAGAATGAACACTATTTTTTCCTCTTTCTTTAGTGTTGGCACTGGAAGGTGGTTTCACATTACTACTTTTGTATGGAGGTCTGCAGAGGGTGGTGAGAGGAGAAAGAAAACAAAACAAACAAACAAAAAAATTCTCAACTTCCGGCCAGTAAAGGAAGCAAATCCACACTCACTGTGCATAATTTTGCTTCCTCTTAAATGTATAAAGTCATTATTCTGCCCAGTCTCCGTGTAGAAACTGAATCATACCCACTTTATACCAAGTTTTGGAAATAAAGAGATGCCCTAGCTTGTGTCAGGGAATCAACCCATGCAAAGACAAAGAAATGCTAGTCATTCTAAACTCAATCAAAACCAGAAATTTTAAGTAAAAACATCAGTTCAAGTACACTGAGAGAATAATATAAAAGCATGTTGCTATAGTGAAATAACTAATGACTATACATTGGGCTACCTTTTTTTCCTGGTTACTTTTGATTGTTTCTTGTTACGGATGTTAGGCTACAAATTAAGATGGGTGGGTTTTGTCTTTGTCGTAGGAAACTCAGTCTGCTATGTAGCTAATGTCTCAGGCAGAATTTGAGTGTTATTCTGAGTGGCCTTTCCAATCATGGACAGTAGTTTGCTTTCTCTAAATGAAAGAGCTACAGTTAATGATGCCTTAAGAAATTCTGCTTCTAAAAAATGCCTCTTTTACAAGAGGAGTTTGGAAGGGCGAGAAGCCAGAATTAGGATTGTGCTTGAGGACCTTAAGCCTATATTTTCACTTTTGAGTTAAAAAGAAAGAAAAAGTAAAAATAAAAGCATGGCATTCCTTCAGGAAAAAACAAATTTTCAAAGTTTGTAAACATCCTTCTAATTAAAAGACAGACATGCATTAATCTGGAAAAAACATAGAGTACGTCATACTACCTGCTAACTAGGGAGCTCTCATTCATAAACTTCAGTACTTAAAAAATTATCTGGATGCATGTCAAGCTTAGAAAAAAAAGAATGTGTCTCCAAATCAATGTTCTAAATTCAAATTTCCAAGCTCAAGGTTAACAGCATTCTATTATACTTCACAGTCTGTAGAAGCATCCTGTATGGATCAAATAGAAAGTAAATGGGAAATAAGCA
>NW_012148830.1:54773-56439 GCF_000956105.1 Propithecus coquereli | reverse complement strand
AATATTTTTCTTCCAAAGCATTTAGCAAGCTGTCAATACTCATGGATTCTTAAGGTTTTAGAGATATAATATCTTCCATTCCCTATACTTTTTGTTTTAGAAAAGTCTACTTAAAAAGAAAAGCAGGCAGACATAACAAGAACATTTATAGTGGCATTATTTGTAAGAGTCTCAAACCTAAATGTCTGTTATTAACAGATTGGATAATAAATTGTGGTATACTGAGGAAAAATGAACAAACTGGAGCAACAAGCACATGGATGATTATTACAAACATAATGCAGAGCTTAAAAAGCCAGTTGTATTATGTGATTTCACATATATAAAGGTCAAATATCGTCAAAAAGCTATAATGTTAGAAGTCAGGCAAGTGCTTACGTGGGAAAAGGAAGGAAGAACAGTATTGATTGGCTGGAACATGGAAGGACTCTGTGTCCTGGTGATACTCTGTCTCTTGACCTGACTGTGATTACGTAGGGTTTGTATTTGTGATCATTCTGCTCATTTATATTTCATTCACTTTTCTGTGATAATCAAGAAAATTGGTTTGGGTCCTAAAAATGTTTAACATGATTGGAAAATACATTATTATTATTATGCATTTATTATATCAGCTGCTTTACACATTTTCCATTTAATTCAATTCTTACCAAAAACAAACAATGAGGAAGGATTTATTAATTCCACTTTACAGATGATTAAGTAGGGCATAAAGAATGTAAATAACGTGTCCAAGGACAAACAGCTAGTGACTGAGAGAAAGGGTTGGGATTCAAACCTTGGCATGTCTGAGTTAAAACTAGTAAGTACTTATCTTTCTAACAAATGTTGCAAAGGAGTATAGAATTTGATACTCAGCTGCTTTCTAGAAATTCTTTCCATCATTTTTGTTAGCATGGCCTCTCCACATTTCATTATTTTTACCAGAGCAGTTTATCATCCCATTTTTTAACAACACTGGAAATATGAGGCCCGCTATCTTCAAAGTACCTGTCAAATACACTGACTATACTTTTTCCTTAACTTAAGAAAATCCTGACAACTCTCTCTATGGTTTTTAGATGGACACCGTTATCATGTAGTTTACAGATTAGCATTTAGCAAAACATAAGTGATGATCCCCAGAACCTATAGTTCACCAACATTTCATTAAATTTATGCCTCACCTAGCACATTTAAAATACGATTCAGTTTAGTTTAAAAATAGTTGTGTGTACCTCTTTAGAAACATCTTTCTCTTGTGAACTCTGTAAAGTTCATAGCAAACCTAACAGTCTTTTTTCATTATCTACTGCTAGTCATCTGATTTGTGAATTATACTTGGCCACTCTTTTTAGCATTATTATGCCATTTGATTTGCTTTTTCTATACCTAAATGTTTTGCTTATTTTCTCTTCCTAATAAAGTGGTCACCAGAGGGGGAAAAGGCTCTTAGCTGTTCTTCTAGTTTTCTTACAGCGTTACATGAGGACTGTGGCATTGAGCTTTCCTACTGCCCCTGTAATGAGAATCTACATATCATGAGTTGACAAAGTGAGTTCTGCTGTTTCTGTGTCACCTTGCCTGTAACATTGAACCACCAAGGGGATCTCTCATTCCTTCACCCAGCTTTTGATTGTAACTTGAAAACCTAGGATATCAACACCCCAAACGAGCCAAGCATTCT
>NW_012148830.1:52933-54039 GCF_000956105.1 Propithecus coquereli | reverse complement strand
CTGCAAATTATATAGCTTAAAAAGTTTTATCTCAAACTATGTTTTAAATAAATCATGGAAAAAATTCACCATTTGGATCTGCATTTGGATTCCAGCCAGATGACTTCCTCAGAGAACTTAACCTCTAAGAGTCTCAATTTGCTTCTCTAATGAGTAAGATTAGCAACCCAAAATAAGTGATCTAGGCAAAGTTCTCAATCAATGCAGGTTTATTAAGCCAAAGTTTGAGGACACGCCTAGGAAAAATACAAGCTACAGATGCATCTGTGACTGTTTTTCCAAAGAGTGATTTGGGAACCTCAGTTTTTAAGTGGGAGAGGGCACACAGAAGGAAAAAGGGGGAGAGGGAGTGGGCAGTGAGGCAAATGCTTACATTCTGTGAGGCCCAGGAAATCTACATTTTACATAAGATAAGGTGAATGTTTAAAGAGAAAAGGGGAGTAAAGGAAGAATCAATTATGTAGATGTCTCTGAATAAGTAGAAGAATGATTGATCTTGTTTTGTGTCTGTTCTACACCTGGAAAGATAAATTTGTAATCAACATTATTAACACAGAATTGAATAGACTTTAGTTTCAGGAGCTGGACTTAGCCTTTAGAGCTAACGTTACAATTTGCATGTCCTTGTTTATGGAAGGCCCGCAAGGAATTTCCTTAGGAATGATCTGGAGGGGCAGTCCTTGTGGGTGTCTGAGGCCTTTTATTAATGCAAAATGTTAGTAACAGTTAATTCAGCCTCCAGTCTTGACCTTCTCTTTTGCATAAGGAGTCGGGGGTGGTCCTGAGATTTTCATTTTCCTTTACAAGATCTATAATCTTTATTTAATTTGGGTTGTTGTGAAGATGATGTGAATTAATGTAAAAATATTTAGCACAAAGTCTGGGACATTGTAAGTGCTAGGTCTCTTCTCACTCTTTGGAAGTATGATGCAATTCCTTTTTTTTTTTTTTGTACACCCCCCTATTGTGATAGACACATTTTGTACTCTCAAAAAATAAATTTTGGATTGAATCATTGACTCTAGAGGTTGCTTTGCAGTCTTAAATACAAAAGGAGGAAAAGGACAATATAAGTTGTTTACTAGGCCATGGCCAAAGATTGAAAG
>NW_012148830.1:52138-52497 GCF_000956105.1 Propithecus coquereli | reverse complement strand
CAAAACCTGCCCCTCCACATATATTTATAGGCTTTCAGTATCAATTAGCCTACTTTATACTCATGTAGAGAACTCCATTAATTGCATTTGTGGTATTAACCAAAAACCCAGTAATTTTCCCCAGGCATGAAAATTTTAAATGTTCCCTATTCGTGGCCCTTTCTACTAAATGTAGAACCTGTTTAGCGAGGTTTCTATTTCTACCTCCTGTATGCTGATGTTGCAATAGCGCACGGGGATGCTTGAGGATGTTGCTGAAAATAAAACTGGGGAATGGAGGAAAGTCTTTAGTAGTACTTGGGTGCTGTCCAAATTGGCAATCTGCGAGTTGTTGCTCTGATGAGCTGTTGTTTCAGCTG
>NW_012148830.1:35896-38233 GCF_000956105.1 Propithecus coquereli | reverse complement strand
CCTGGCAAAAACTGGTGAACTTTGAACACAGGCAAAACAGAAATTTGCTACTTGATTTGTGTGATTTGGGCCATATCATGTAAGGTCTATGAGCTTTAATTTCTTAATTTTTTAAATGAGAGAGGGGAAACTAAGACATAGGGATATTGCAAGATTAAATGAGATACTTCTTTAGTGCATAGAAGCTGCCAATATATGTTGACTTTATTCCTTTATATTTTCTTCTCTTCAATATCTTAAAATTTTATTTTCCTTTATAAGTCTACCTATACTCCTTTTCTGTCTCACAAAATACCAACTTTAACAAAATGTGTCTCCATTATAATGGAGAAAATCTATTAAGTAATAGATAGAGTTTAATTATTTATTTCCCTTCAGTCCGTGATCTGAAAATGATGACAATCTTTTCTTTGGCCTTCCTAAATTCTTCAGACCACATCTGCATTGATTGCTATTAATTTTTTGCTCTATTTTCTTTAAATGTTGTCTATTACCCATTCATAAATATTTAAATCCTCAGAGTCATCTTTGGAGAGAAAGAGAATCACATATAGTTTGTTATATCATGTCCTTCAATCAAATACACCTAACAATAGAAGAACATTTTTAAATATTTAATTAATTCATGCAGAAATCATTCCACTATGTTAAATTTCAGCAGTCTTATTCTTTTTAATGTCTTAAATTCATTTTTCCTTTTTTAAATCTATTATTTTTATCTTTCATAGTTTTGAATTATAAAATCAATACATTGTTATTATAAAAAGTATTGAAATATAAAAACATTGAAAATATTAAATAAAAGCCATCTTCCCCAATCCATAATGCCAAGCCACCTCCCTTCATGCTATGAATCTAATTGTACATGTTGGAGGTAATCAATGTTAATGGTTTCATGTCTTTTTCTTCCCTTCTCCCCCCATCAATTATTACTGCCTTTAAAAGAACACTCTGTGTTCCTGTGCCTATTTAGAAATTTGTTCTAAAGACCTACTGATATTCAAAAACATTTTGAGTAGATTAATGAACCGGCCTAATATTTTGGAAGATGGAAAATATTTCACAAACAAGGAAAATGAAAAAGCTAGATGTGGTTAATTTTTATTTGGGAAGCCAAGCATGACAGCTCTGGGAACAGAAATTTCAGGTCCAAGGTTCAATCCTTTGTTCTCACCTAATGGAATAACCATCTTCTCAGTTCAGCTGAAGAACTTGTCAGTCCAAGCTCATGATCAGAACCTTCACTTAAATAAAATGCGAGCTTTACCTAAAAACATTTCCTTACTAGAGGGTTCTTTCTATTATCACTGATATTGTAAAGATCAAAACTCAGCTAAAGTTTTCATTGTTGTACCAGACTCCAGTTTTTATTGTTATAGTTGTCTCCTTTTCACCAATCCCTTAAACTCTGACTCTTCTCCACCTCCTTCCCCCATCCTCAGTTACCACTCCTTCTCTAGAATCGTAATTGGCTCTCATACCTATGGTTTTCTCTCTCTCTCTCATAAAGTTCAGCTATAACTTGTTCTCCTTAAGTCTGTATGTTTGATGTGGCTTAATGTATTCTTTCTTGTAAAGCACTTTCATTTTACAGAAAAGAAAAAAGGCTAAACTTTATGGAGTGAATCTCTAATTGTAGAAATAAGACCTCTGAAGGCAAACGAGGATAGTAGTATTTGAGTCATAAAAACAATCTTTTGAGATCCTCAAAACTTCACCAGCTCTACTTAATTGAATACTAGAGCCCATGTAACTTCTTGGTGCTATAAAACAACGCTCCCTAGTTCCTGGGAGAAGACAGAACTGACTTTCCTTTCTCTAAATGTTTATTTCTACATGTCGAGCCTTTTGGCATAAAGATTTAGGGATTGGTGGAAGTGTAATAGACCGTAAATACTTCTCCTTTGCCCTTGCAACTAACTCAGGAGATTTTAAAATGGATTTAGCACAAAAGGAAATGACCTATACAACCAACTCAACCGATGTGGAAAAAAAGGTTATATGCCTCAAATTTAATAAATGTAAAATCACAATGCTTTTCTGAATTTATGCATTCACTTCCTACTGAGGATATTAAGGCACTACACAGATTATTAAACAGCCCTTGTGATTCACCTGAATACACAGGATTATTTTAAGGGCTTACTCAAATAAGGATAGATTAAACCCATTAATGTCAAATATTATACCATTAAAAATGTTCATCTAAAAACCAAATACCACTCTTGTTGTGTTATTATCAGATCAAAACTAAATATACAGCTAATGAAAATGTTCTTTTTGTTTCTTAATAGCTTGACTTTAGGATCCCTGTACCACAATTTTCTCCAAATGAGG
>NW_012148830.1:34240-35846 GCF_000956105.1 Propithecus coquereli | reverse complement strand
TTGAGATATAATTTACATATGGCAAAATCTACAGATAGTTAGTACAGTTTGATCCCTTTTGAAAAATACATGAACTTGTATAACCACCACTCCTATTAAAACATAGAATGTTTTCAGCAGCTCAGATACTTCCCTGAGCCACCTGCCAGTCAGTCATCCGCACCCCCAGAAGCAACCACTGTTTTAATTTTCAAAGTTAGTTATTTTTATTATTAATGACATTTTTATTAGTAAGTTTAGTAGGAACTAATAAATGTCTATTTATTTCAGTGTTCGGCATACTGATAAACTATTCTGTGTGCCCTCTTTCTAATTAATAATTTTAAAAAGTGAGAGTATGGATTCACTTAAGAGCTTAAATAAATAAGCCATGAATAAAATAAACATATCTCTAGCTGAGAATGGCTTTTTAACACATAGGCTACTTCCATCCTGAAATTTAAAATAAACACCCTACTTCCTGAGCAAGAGCCAATTATCATCTAGTTACCTTCAAGTTGAAATCACACCAAATCTAAGATTACCCTTATTTTTTAGATTTGAGGCAGATGCTTCTTGCTCAAGTATATGCTGGAAATATAAATGAAGAATACAATACATGACACATTTCAACTCTACACTTTGACTTAGATTAATGATAATTAGAATTTGATTGAGCATTCTTTGTGTTGTACTATATTAAAAACTTTAAGTACCATAAATCATTGTGTGTTACACTTGATTATTTAACACTGTGCTTTTTTTTTTTTTCAGTTTTTCTTTAATACTAAATGCTTTATCTTTGTCTTTTTTCCTGTTGGTTTCCTCTATATTCCATTTTCCTCCTAAGTCCTAGATCCCCCTGTTGGCAACAGTGATTGTGGTTTGCTATTTTAAAAACAATTCTAGTGTTTGGAGAATCTCATTTGTCTTGCTGTCAATAAAGTTTGATTATCTTTTAGTCATCCCTACTCTTTTAAAACTTTACAGAAAGTCAGTAGAGAATAGTACTTACAGTAGACCTGGTGGGGGCGGAGGGGAGGAACATCCCAAGGACTGCATCAGCCAGGCAATGTGGGTGTAGAGTAACTAGCAAGATTTCAGTCCTGTCTCTGCCATTTATTGTGTGTATGATCTTGGACACAGTCAATAACAATACCTGCCATATCTCCTTGTAAATGTTGTAAGAATGACAATGAAACTTAATGCCGGAACTTAACAAGAAAAAGCTGTGTAAATTTTAACACAGCTAAAACTTAAGGCAATGTAACTATGAACATTGTATTTTTTTCCTAACCAATACTGGTGCTGGTTTTTAGTTATAAAGAAAAATGAGAACAAGACCTCAGAATTATGTTTCCTGGTTCTCTTTTGCACTTAAGTCAAGAGGAGAATGAAAGGCAAGAAAAAGATGGCATTTATTAATATTTACTCTATCAACTGCTTGCATTTTTTTCCAAAAAGCATCATGTTTCTCTTCTTACACTATAATTTTTCCTTCACTGAAACCCCATAACTCCTATTGCAATGTAAATTAACTTTATTGAGATGACTATCTTCCTCCACTAGCTATGAAGATCCCTGAGGTTAGAGTACCTTGCCCAAAATAAGAAACAGCCAATATATG
>NW_012148830.1:30465-33260 GCF_000956105.1 Propithecus coquereli | reverse complement strand
ATATTTTATAGCCACAGTCTTCCTGGAGTTTTGGAAAAGGAGACGAAGTATACTGACCTATACTTGGGACCTTACCGAATGGGAAGAAGAGGAGGTAAGATATTAGAATACAGGAGACAAGGAAACTGAGCTGTCGTGTGATGCAGAAAATTATTTATTGCCCTAACTTTCAGGATGGAAACAGCTAAATACCATTAAATTTTTTTCTTGGTGTTTTCTACTAACAAGATTTCTCATTTCCTGAAGATAATAGAGATCAATGATGAAGTATGTATTTTTCAAACAACTTCTGTGATGTTTCCTTGAATGACATTAGTGGAAAATGATGCTAATTAAAATACTGCTTAGGGTTTCTTTGGAAAATAATTGGTATCTGATTTTTGAAAGGTTGCTTCTTTGTGAAGACTTTAATACAAAAGTAGGCCAAGTTTAGGAGTTTTGCATCAACTCTTGGAGGATTTTTTTTAAGTTTATGGCTTTGATATTTAAGTAACTTTAGTTTCTCTTGTAGGAAACACTTCGTCCCCAGTTTGAAACAAAGTATTACAAGATGGAGGTAATAAATCCCATCACAGGAAAACCTGAGCCGCATCAGCCTTCCTCAGACAAAATCACTCGTCTTCTTGTTTCTGTCTCAGGAATATTTTTCATGGTAAAGTATAGCCATCAATATCAGAATGTTATGGGATTCCAGAGGAAGTTCTGTGGTACCAACTCATTTTGTGACCCTGAGGATATAAGAAACCATATTATTTTCATTACCTTGGAAATAGATAAAATTAAACAAAATAAAAATCACAGCAGGCTATGGATATTTTACAAAGGTAGTTTATGCACCCATTTAAATAAAACACTCTTCGAGAGAAACAGATCATCTAAGATAAAATGGAAATATATTAGTTGCCTTAATGAATTAGATATCCTGTGTTAAAATCAAGTATTTCATTTGAAAGAGGAAATTTGGGCAGAATTTGCAACAACTTTTTACTATTTATTTTTACTCTTATGTAACTTACTTCCTTAAATGAGAAAACTAAATCTTTGCATTCTTTCTTGGAAAGGTAAATACCTTCAGCTCCTGGGGATAGTGGATTTGATCTATGGTTTTGCTTTTGATTCGTTAATGATGCAAAATATAGATGTCTTCTCTGGTCTCCCAAATTGTAGATTTCTTTGGTGATCACTGCGGTGTTTGGAGTTGTGGTATATCGCCTGGTGGTGATGGAACGGTTTGCATCATTCAAGTGGAATTTCATCAAACAACACTGGCAGTTTGCAACATCTGCTGCTGCTGTCTGTATCAATTTCATAATCATTATGTTGCTGAATCTCGTAAGTGCTTACAATGCCATTTATCAATAGGTAGAAAGGGGTGGGTAGGAGAGAAATCTATGTTTCCTTTATATTTGGAATGTATTTACATGGAAGCTGAAATACGACCGAGCTATTTTTCTGCCGTAGACAGCTCAGTTTAACAGAAAATATTCATCTATGTGGTTTAGATGATAGGTTTTTGAAATTATAACCAGTGCTAGTTGTATTGTCTTCCCTGCCCTTTGAATTTATAGCCCAGATTAGTGATAACTTCCATTCGTTGATTATCTAGTATGTGCTAGAGGTGATGCTGTGATTTTTTTTCAAACAAATGCAGGGATTGTTTGGGTTAGAAAACAAACAAACTCAGTTTCATAGGAGAATTTGTTGGAAAGATATAGGAGAATCTTTTTTGAAACTTTCTCAGAGCAAGAGGCACTCTAGTATCAGGTCCAGTTTCAAAATGGTACCAAGCCATAGCAGCTTAGGTCCCAGCAGGGGGAGGTGCTCAAAGTGGTCTCTTACTGTGAGGCAATGCAGTTGTGAAGACTCCCAGCTACTATACAGAGTGTATTGGAGACCTGTGAGGACTGGAGTGCTCTCCTGTAGCAAGGATTTGCTGGCTTTTGTGATGGCAATGGGGACCGCTGGGGATGTCCAACTTACCTTTTCTCCACAGGAAGAAGTCCCCCAGCTCTGAGCTGATCCCAGTGAGGGAGAGAGTATGGCAGAGGCAGGATGCCTTGCTCCCCCTCTGTGGTGCTCTTTGGGGCTTCCATGTGCCACAGAGATTTTGCCATTCCCCTGGTGCTTTCCAGTGTACTTCTTTAGTCACTGTAGTTGAAATATAGTTGTTTATTTGTTGTGCTGGCCCATTTTTCTGCAGGGTGACAAATGCTAGCTAACTGTAGTCTCAGGAATCTTGCTGACATCACTCTCTAATATGACTTTTTCTGATCATTCAAATATTTACCTATACAAAGATGTTTGTTTATAATCAGAACAAAACAAAACAAAACAAAACAGTCCACCATGATATAAAATGTGGGACAAATTTGAATTAGAAATGAAATGCACTTTTTGTTTTTACCTTATGTATAAGTCACCCATAAAACCACAGTCACATAGGCAGCAACATTTGGTCACATTTTAAATTTTGTCTTTTACCAAGTGAAGGTTTATCAGTGGCCAAGCAGCATCCCAACACATATGTCATCTGTTCTGTTCTCATTTGTGTCCTCCTCTCTCATCTGACTTTTTCAATACTGCCCAAGATTCTGTAAGTTTACAATGGCAGTGCCTCAACTTGGTGTCCTGGCAAAAACTGGTGAACTTTGAACACAGGCAAAACAGAAATTTGCTACTTGATTTGTGTGATTTGGGCCATATCATGTAAGGTCTATGAGCTTTAATTTCTTAATTTTTTAAATGAGAGAGGGGAAACTAAGACATAGGGATATTGCAAGATTAAATGAGATACT
>NW_012148830.1:24546-26530 GCF_000956105.1 Propithecus coquereli | reverse complement strand
AAATTATTCCAAAAAATGTATACTTTTGTTGCTTGACAATCAAACCTTAACTAATTTTGTCATGTTATAGCAGCCTGACAGCTGTCTGGCTTTATGATTAATGGGTAATTTCTAAGAAAAAAATAGATCAAATCAGAAGTACTCTTATAGTTTTAAAAATCTAAAATTAGGCCAATTAAACCATTTCAGTGTGGTTAATAAAAGAATGAACTCCTTGTGGTATTCGTCCTCATTTTAAAATCCACATACCAAGCACAGAACACACCATACCAACAACAACAAAAAATCCCTAACTACACTTGGCTAACATAACTGCTCAATAATGGTCCTGGATTCTTCTCCATTGCTGATCCGTTTCTGTCTCTAGAGTCCACAGCGTACATAGGAATGCTTCTTTCATGGGCCTTATCAGTGAAGACCTCAAAATGGACCTAACTTTCCTCGATACCCTGTTGCTACTGGTTACCAATTACAATGTAAATAGGTTATTGTGAAATAGGGTGTATCAAAGGCCACACATCTTAACCAGGAAAGGAGGTAATGCCAAATGCCTCATTTAATAAGAGGGTTTGCTTTTTAACAAGTGTATTTGTTTAGTTGGTTCATGTTTATGTCCATGGTTTTCAGAAATTTAGAAAGGTAGATTACTGGAAAAGAGCAATCTCTTCTCGATTCTACAACTCTGTCTGGAGTTCATTTTCACATTGAAGGCTCGATTGTGGGGCTCTGACTTAGAGATGAAAAGCGCTAAAACAGGTGTGGAACTCCCTAGTATGCCCCCTCATGGTAACCACACCCTCTCCCTGCCTTTGCTGCTTTCTCCCCCCAGCTGATTTCTGCATAACACCCTTACCAAGGCATGACTGGTAAGATGATGACTTCTCAGCTCAGAATGAATTCTGAAAGCCTTACCATGGCCTCCCATGCCCTAAAAAAACGTTTTTCTCTGAGATCTCTGTGACTCTTCTCCTACTGCTTCCTCTGTTACTGCTGCCACTCCTGTCTCTCTAACTTCCTTGCCCTTCATGAAACACATAAAGTCTGTGCCAATCTTGGGGTATTTGCATTACTGTTTCTGTGTCTCCAAGCTCAGATTTCTGCTTCTTGCTTCCTCCCCCACTTCATGCAGGTCTCTGCTGAAGTGCTACCTCTTGAAGAGACTTCCCTGACCACTCTGTAAGATAGAACTCAGTGCCCACCACCACTCTCTCCACTGCCTGCTTTGTTTTTCCTCATAGCACTTCTCACCTCCTAACCAATTACATATTTGTCAGTCATTTGTCTCTACTCACTGGAAAATAAGTTCCATGAAAGTAGAGACTCTTTCTGCTTGGTTCAGTGTTGTTTGGTTCCTCCAATACTATCTGATGCATTAGAAATTCATAACGAATATTTTAACCTAATCAATATATGTGCATAAGAGAATTTTGGCTTACTGAAATGCACTAGTGGGTGATTTTTAAAAGTTTAGATTCTCCAACATTGTATCCATTGTATGTGTGTGTGTGTATGTGTGTGTGTGTGCATTCTGTAAGAGCCAGAACAGTTCTCTCTGAACACCCCCATCCTCTCCTTTTCCAAGTACATACCCATTCCACATTTACATAGTCACACGCCCATATGCACACACACACACAACTTGTCCTGCAAAAGTGATGGCTGCCATGCACACGATTGGATGTATTTAAATCATGATTTCTTTCTGCACTTTGTAGTTTAGGAGTTATCAAGTCATTACGCATGGATAGATTTTATAGTTCATCATTATGGTGGTGCCAGTCAGCCATAACATTTGGGCCTGGATTATGCAGGTTCTGCATCATACCCCAGAAAGCTTTCCAACAGCATTAAACAGCATCTTTTGTAGTTTATAGCATTCCTCCAAAAATTATTGTAATCCCTTTGTGCATCAGCTGCAGATATTTCCATCCCAAGCTTGCAGGCAGGCTCTATGTGCTAGGTATTAAGAGAAAAATCTGAAATG
>NW_012148830.1:9532-11231 GCF_000956105.1 Propithecus coquereli | reverse complement strand
TGTCAAGAGACCTGCCTGAGATTACCTGCAAGTTAGGTGTAAGGCTGAGATAAGAACTCAGCTCTTCTGACTGATGTAACCTTCCTTTCTCTTTACCATTCCACTTCAGTCTGCACAAAAAAATACTCATTCATCAAAGAATTCTGTGGACAATTTAGGTCACTATATTGAGCATAGCCAGTTTAGGTGAAGGATTGGCCTAAAATCTATGTTTATCTCTAAATGACAATAGCAGAGAGAAAGTCCAAAAATTATCTTATTAAATCCTTTCACCAACTCTGTGTACAGTAGATATTATCATTTACATTTTACAGATACAAACACTAAACTCAGAAACAGTAAGTGCCTCATAGAACTAGTAAAACTTGAAAATGGGTCTTCTGATTCCACATCCAGAGTTTTTGCCATTCACCTCATCCATGTAAATACACCCTATGCTTTTTTCAGAATATCCTCGAACAGAATCTGAATGGGAAAACAGCTTTGCCCTGAAGATGTTCCTCTTCCAATTTGTCAATTTAAACAGCTCTATCTTCTATATTGCTTTCTTTTTGGGGAGGTAAGTCAATTTTATATACATTATCTTTGCAGAGTAAAAAAAACCATAAATGTTTCATTGCCAATTACTTAACGGAGGTGGCAAATTCTTGTCCCCTGCCTTGGAAGACTGTGCTAATCACTGTTCACATGTATCCTTTCTCAAATGACTTCTGGCAGCCACTACCAATTAAAGTTGGCATTAAAAATTAAAACCTATGTGCCACACCACTTGAGTTGAATTTAGACTATTTTATCAAGAGTTAACAGGTTTGTTAAGGAAGAAAAGGATTTCTGTGCACAATTCCATTGTGTAGAAACTCTTCTACCCATCATTTTAACATTTCTTTTTTTTTTCACCTTTCCTGCAAAATATTTTTAAAAAGCATATTAAACTAATGGTTCTAGTTTGCCATATGCTTAACACTCAATCCAGTGCCATGGAAACATACTGAAGCTAGAAACATGTTAAACCAAACAATTCAGCACATTCTTATAATAGTCATTAGTAAGTCAACAAGACATTAAAACTCTGCATGTGAAAGTGGAAAATGTCATCTGGTTGTTTCGTCTGTACTTTCTTGACCCATTAGTATTGAATTCATGCATCACTCTTTCCTTTTTAAGTCAGGTACTTTGATGTTGTCTAAGCATAGCAAAAGTCAACTTTTGGGGGACAAATTGCACCAGGGAGCATTTATGGCTACCCACACATGCACTCATTGCAGTACATTAGTAGATGTTCTTTAATTATCCGCACTGAAATGCTAATGAATTAAAATATCTTTTTATAGATTTGTAGGCCGCCCGGGAAAATACAATAAACTTTTTGATCGGTGGAGACTGGAGGAAGTAAGTAACTTTGGGAAGGTGCGGGGATGCAGATGGACTTGGGCCAATGACTGTGGGAGGAAGGGGGCTGGGGACAGAAGGCAAAGTTCAGGGAAGTCTGTGCATGTTAAACACACATCTTTGGTAGGGAATCGCTTCTCGGGGTTCAGAAAAAAGCAACTACATCTTTTCCAAAAAGGGGGTGAACTGAGGGTTAGACCCCAAGATTCTGACCTCAGCTTTCTTTATTTTTCTATCATATCCATTCACAAACCTTAAAAATTTAGCGCCAGTAATTTTCCTCTTTTTGGAAATTATTATTATTTATTAT
>NW_012148830.1:9049-9482 GCF_000956105.1 Propithecus coquereli | reverse complement strand
AGCCATATTTTCCATCAAAATATTGTTTATTTTGAAAAAAAGTAGTGAAATATATAATGTAAATTTATGATATAATCTAGAAATGCTAGATGTAGGATATCTAGAAGTGAAGATATAAAAAGTACACATAATGAAAGATAAGAACTGACTCAAAATTCATTCAAACAAAAAACATTTGTGGACATGTACTCTATGCCAGGCCTCCTGCTGAGCAGTATAAAGTGTAAAATTAAATCCTTTTTTCTCCTTTGATGATGTTAATAGTCTTGAAAAATAGGACATACCCATGAAACATAACAAATATTTTGCCTTTGGAGTATAACAGTCTATGTTCTGATTCTGCCCCACTGAGATGTATGATCTTAAAATCTGTAAATCTCACTTCCTTCTTTTATAAACTAGTGAAAAGAATAGCTATCCCAATAATATTGGT
>NW_012148830.1:0-564 GCF_000956105.1 Propithecus coquereli | reverse complement strand
TGCTCTTCCAATTGCCACTGAAGCTCCATGTTCATGATTAATTAAAATGGAGAGTTGGGTACAGTTTACTGAGCTCTGTGAGATTCAGCTCATCCTAGAGGTAATTTTCATCAAACTCTTCAGTAATTCATTACCCAGAAGTCCACAATACCTATGTACCAGGATATTTTAAGTCATAATTTCAAGATTGTTCCTGGGCTAGGGAAAGAGTATTGTCACTTCCTTTCCAGGGCTGAGAAATGGACTCATGGATACAGATCCATTGCCTGGCAATTACTATTCACTCTGGTAGCAGAATGTAGTCACTAACACTCAAAACTCATCATGTTATAAACTCAGAGAGGTAAAGTGACTTGCTTTTATCACACAGCTAATGCACTGTAGAGTGGACACTAGAACCTAGGTCTCTGAAACCCTATCTAAAGCTCAGTTATTTTATGTGGAACATGATTTTATTCATATTCAGAAAGCACATCCCAGAGGATTTGGGGTTATGAGTAATAAAGGGCTCAGACCTAAGCACAATAAGCAACATGGGAAATTAAGTATTTATGTGGGGGCAAG
>NW_012148829.1:22239-22562 GCF_000956105.1 Propithecus coquereli | reverse complement strand
GCAACACAGTTTTTCCTCAGTAACGTGGAACAATCATCCCACCGGTAGCATAAAGAACCCCTAAAGGGCCAGGTGTCAGTCTCGACATTCGGTTCAGTGGAGACGTTGTGGCATCTCCTGGCGACATTACTCTGCCTTTGGGAGCCAAGACCTGGAGTAAACAGAAATGAACATCGCAAGCGTGCGGGCGGAACTCTGCGAGGGTCCCTAGGGTAGCACCGAGGGCCGGTTCCCGCTGCTCCCTGGATTCGCGGCCCCGCGTTTCGGTTATGGAAGCGGCGGCGCCATCTGTCGGCTGCTGGTTCGAAGAGCGTCTCCGTCTA
>NW_012148829.1:18585-20884 GCF_000956105.1 Propithecus coquereli | reverse complement strand
GGTGTAGCAACTTATCTTTCACTTTGGAGGAGATACCTTGAGATGTTCCATACCATGTGACTTCCAGGAACTTTCTAGATAATGGGCCCTTGCACTTCATGGGGGCTTGTCTCCTCTTCCTTGGTTCACACATGTCTTATTCAGTCACCTAAAACACTTGCTCCTTCCTGTTAAGGCTCTGTTGGGTCCAATCAATATAATGTCATTAGTGCAGCGGACTAGTGTGATTTCTTTTTTTTTTTTCTGAGACAAAGTCTTGCCCTGTTGCTTGGGCTAGAGTGCCATGGCGTCAGCCTACCTCACAGCAACCTCAAACTCCTAGGCTCAAGCGATCCTCCTGCCTCAGCCTCCCGAGTAGCTGGGACTACAGGCTCGTGCCACCATGCCCGGCTTAATTTTTTCTACATATTTTTGGTTGTCCAACTAATTTCTTTGTATTTTTAGTAGGGATGGGGTCTCACTCTTGCTCAGGCTGGTCTCGAACTCCTGAGCTCAAACGATCCGCTGGCCTTGGCCTCCCAGAGTGCTAGGATTACAGGCGTGAGCCACTGCGCCTGGCCGGACCAGTGTGATTTTATGTGGACTGTTAAGACTGTCATATTCTTTCACAGAGTATATTGTGGCACAAAGCAGGAGAGCTGACTTAGTCTCGAGGCTGTCTCAGGTAAAAGCAAACTGTTCTGGTTGTCCTTGCACATTGGAATGCAAAAATGAGCATTTGCAGATTAACAGTGGCACACTAGGTGCCAGGGTCTCTTGATTTGTTCCAGAAAAGAGACTGTATCTAAATAGCAACGGCAGTTGGAGTCACTTCATTAAGTTTATGATAATACTTGGTTATTCTCCAAAATCCGTCCAACGTCTGTGTAGGCCAAAGAGGCAAATTGAATGGGAATGTGAAAGGTGTCACTTCCCCTGGCTCTTGTCAAATCTTTAATGGTGGGGCCGATCTCTAAAGTTCCATGAGGGATAAAGTATTGCTTTTGGTTTCCAATTCTGGTAATGACAGGAATTCCCAGGGGCTTCCACTTGACCCATTTTTACCATAATGGTCCTCAATGGGTAGAGTTTCAGTGGGACCATTGTGGGACGCAGAACAGAATCACCCCACCTCTGAGTGATCCCACCTGAGTGAGGAGAGAGCTGGGTTTTATATCCATGCGCTCAGTTGTTGGTTGAGGGCTGTTCTCACCTGTAGGAAGCACAGACTTGGAGGCCAGAGAAAACGGGCAGGGCAGCTGCAGCACCTGCTACCGTTATTTGGACGGGCCGGTTTCTGAGTTCTGTTTTTAACATGTTGAGAAGTTAATGATGTCCGGTAGGCTGCTGGATTGGTGAGTCTGAAATGCAGGAAAGACAGTTCTAGGTCCTCCTCTACGTTCCCATGGCCCTGTGCTTAGCTCCGTCACAGCGTTTGTTGTGTTTTATTTGAACGGCCTATTTATGCGCTTTCCTTTTCACCAGACTGTACAGGGGCCGTGTCTTTTTTTAAGTGTCCACTGTAGTGTCCGGCACACAATAGTTGTTGATTTAGTGTTCGTTGAGCTGAAGTGAATGCTTTTCTCCTCCTTGTGCTATTTTAAAAACCTCCTCCAGAAGTGGCAACAGTAACAGCTGACAAGTAACCAGGAGAGTATCAACTGCATTTTGCACGCTGGCCCTGTGCCTAGCAAATGCCCATTGAGCTACTTTGGGCAGCAGGGAAACAGCTCTCCTCAGGTAAAGGCGAGTGGTTGGAGGCTATAATTAATTTATAGTACGCTAATATTGTTTTCCTGTATTTTGATATGATATGATAAAAACACATTTAATTGATTGTCTTCCACCCCAGAGTAGTGCTAAATCGTTTGTTGGCACCATATACAATTCCTACAACTTAAAAATTGACTGCTAATATTTATACAGAGTTTACATTGTTTCCTGAGAACAAAAATAATGAATTATCAATAGTGAAGCAAAGTATATGAATTACACCAGTTTTTTTTTCCAAATAGAAAATTATAGGAAATTGATTATCACAGCAGATCCATAAATGAAAGGAAATGCGTTGTTTGGTCTGAAATAGAATATGGGCATATAGTTTAGAGCCACTGAAACCCTCAGTTCCATCAGATAAACAGATGTTTGAGTCCTAATACCTAAGTCACTGGTTGGGATAAGATCAGAGGTCACCACGATTCAGTGACTTCTGAGAACACAGACTCCTATATATTTATGGAGAAATGAAATAATAACTACTTGATCTACATATTTTTCAATATGCCACACACTACAATTCACCCCAAATTTTGTACTTTTC
>NW_012148829.1:9046-10210 GCF_000956105.1 Propithecus coquereli | reverse complement strand
CTTTAACTTTACAGCATATTCCCCCAAATCAAGCAACCAGAGAATTTTTATTGCGTATCTGCTTTGTGCAGACTTTTATATTAAGAGAAGGATACAGAAATATAAGCCATTCTGGCTCTTGCTTTTAAGTATTATGAAAATAGGTAATGTGCTGGTGAAAATACGGTACAATAGGAGCTCTCACAGAGAGCTGATGGGAGTGAAAATCAGTTCAATTGCTCTCAGTGTAGCATTTGTATACAATATAATTATACAGCTATAAAAATCACTATGGCTATAGGCAAACATAGAGGAAACTCAAAAAGAAAGTTGAAGAAAAGGTCACAGAAAAAATATAGTGAGTGTGATTTCACTCATATAAAGTTAAAAAACTAAACAATATATTATTTATAGATACATAAAATAATCTATTTTAAAAAGGAAGGGAATGATTATTTGAATATTTCATACTCAGGCTACTTTTAGGGAGAGAGAGGAAGGATGTGATCCAAGGGGAGCATCTTGAGGTTTCAGATTATATTCCATTTATTAACTTGGGTGGTGGCTATACAGTTACTTGTTTTATTGATGGTCTTTAAATTGTGCATATACACACACACACACACACACACTCTCTCCCTCTCTCTCTCTCTCGTATGTATATTTCACAATACAATTTTGAAAAATATCAGAAAAGGGACTAGAAGAATTTACATTACTACAATAGCATGAGATGTGTTACACTGGTTACAGGTGATTTCGTTTTTTCTTTTCCACATTTTCTGTAATGTAGTTTTATTACTTTCATAATTAAAATGAAAAGTAATCCATCTATAGGGAAATGGCAATATTCTGACTTAGCCTAAAAAAGCCAAAAAATATAACTTGAAGTAGTTTTAGTTAGGATAATGGATTTCACAAATATTTAGGAAGCAGGCTGGGCTCAGTGGCTCACGCCTGTAATCCCAGCACTTTGGGAGGTCGAAGCAGGAGGACTGCTTGAGGCCAGGAGTTTGAGACCAGCCTGGGCAACACAGCAAGACACCATCTCTACAAAAATATAGGAGAAATTAGCCAGGCATGTTGGGGTACACCTCTAGTCCAAGGTACTCCGAAGGCTGAGGCAGGAGGATTGCTTGAGCCCAGGAATTTGAGATTGCAGTGAGCTATGATGACTCCACTGTT
>NW_012148829.1:7530-8996 GCF_000956105.1 Propithecus coquereli | reverse complement strand
GTGAGAGATAGCACATGGCTTTCCTCCATAGTGACCCACTTGTCCGCTTCTCAGGACAACATGGAAAAAAGACAGCTGGGTGGCAACAGCCAAAGCCATCTGGTTGTAGACATGGGTGTAAGGAGGGACAGAGTACACATTTGCAAGGACAGGGTGATATAAAAACAAAAGCAAAGAGAAAGAAATAGGTCATTACTGAAATGTCCTTGTGAGAAATGAGCAATATTAATTCTTACCCAAATATTTTATGAGCGTACTATTCATCAGATTACACTGATGCTGATCCTTGGGTATTGCGACAACATTCTTGACACGTGAAATTTGTTTATATAGTCTGTGTCCAGGCTGGGTCACCCAGGTACCTAATAAGGACAAGGTTCAGTTTTCATATTGGCCAGTTGCTCTACACAGAGAAAAGATCTGTTCTTTTGCTGGATCTCGTATGCTATCCGGTTCAGGTTTCTTCCAAGCACAGGTTATTTGATCATGTGGGTAGTTTGAAACAGTCTATTATAATTATTGGAAGAACAACTCAAAGCAGTTTTTCTCTCGATATGGGTAATAAGTGACAGTAAGAAATACTATTTACCCTAACCAATCCCTTATTACCACCTACACTGTACTTAATCTCTCTGTGTATTATCTCATTTAATCCTCCTAAAACTGCCATTTTCAGGTAAGGAAATAGACTTTGAAAAGTTAAGTATGTTGCCATATAAATCATACAGATATTAACAATAAAGCTGAAATTTGAACCCAAGATAATAATTTATATCTGTTTAACATTTTATGGTTTTCTAATTCCATTTACATGCATTCTTTCACTTAATCTTCCCAGACTTGTGAGATAATCAGGGGTTGTTATCCTATTTTTACAAATGAGGGAGGGGAGGCTTTGAGAGGTCGCTCAGCTAGCAGGTGTCAGGGCCAGTACAGAAATCGAAGTGGGCCGATACCAGGTTTCAGGATCTTTCAACTATTAGAGCTGAGGTCAGGCATATGTGTATTTATTGTGAAGTTAAAGTCTGTATAGTACAAAATGAAATGTAGATTTCATATTACCCAGATTATTCAGGCCCTACAGGGCCCAACCACTTTGTTTTTGTTTAATAAAATAAAGAACATTAATGAAATGTTACCAATGAAGCATGTGGAATACTTTAAGTATTAGATCCATATACAGTATCTCAGGGGTGATTCTAGAAAGCTTATGTTCTCTGCTACTTATTCTATTATGTTTTCTAACTGGTGAAACAAAACTTTTCTGCAATTGAAGTATCTGAAAAGCACTGTTTTCTTCCCTCAAAATTATTAGCTAACAGGCTGGGCATGGTAGCTCATGCCTGTAATCTTGGCATTTGGGAGGCCAAGGTGGGAGGATTGCTTGAGGCCAGGAGTTTGAGACCAGCTTGGGCAACATAGTGAGACTCTGTTTCTACAAAAAATAGAAAAATTAGCTGGGTATG
>NW_012148829.1:1961-3535 GCF_000956105.1 Propithecus coquereli | reverse complement strand
CGTTAATCCAAAACTGTGAGGGCAGTTGATCCTGGCAGGCTTATCTCTCTGGATAGTTTCTTTTCAGATTAGTTCAGTAGAGAAAAATCTAAGATTTCTCAAAAGTATATGCACTTCCTATTGAAGAGAAAAAAAAAAAAAGGAAAAACACATATGCAAAGGTATATAGGTGAATAGTTTATCAATTAAATTTCCTAATAAAACATCCAATCCACATTGCCTTGGCTTAGGCTAACTTAAATTACTGATGCAACCATTTTAAGTGAATTTAATAGAAAATATAGTTAATTGAATCAAACTTATATCCAAATCAGAGTTTTAGTCTCCTTCCTGAAAACCAGAATCACTATGTAAAATAGTGGTTAAGAGTGTGGGTGCTGGAGTCAGATTGCCTGGGTTCGACTACTGATTCCACCGCTGTCTGGCTGTGGGATCAAGTTACGTCAACTCTCCGGGCCTCTGTTTCTGGATCTGTGCAACCGTACTTGCCACTTGCGTGTGTTCTGGGCAGTAAAATTATGTCAGTACACATAAATCACTTAGTACAGTGCTTGACAGTTACCGATTGCTGTAAGTGGATTTATTGTGAAGCTAGCGAGCTGTGGCTTCTGGGGCCCTGACTGGCACAGCTCTCTCTGCCTTCTCAGGAGGCCCCCAGCAGAGTGTTCACGTGATGGTTAATTTTATGTGTCAACTTGACTGGGCTAAGGGGTACCCAGATAGCTGGTAAAAACATTATTTCTGTGTGTGTCTGCAAGGGTGTTTCTAGAAGAGATTAGCAGTTGAATTGGTGGACTAGCACAGAAGATCCGCCCTCACCAGTGAGGGCAGGCATCATCCAATTCCTCGAGGGCCTGAACAGAACAAAAAGGCAGAGGAACGGTGAATTCGCTCTCTCTGCTTGAGCTGGGACATTCATCTTCTCTTGCATTGCGCTTAGTGTTCCTGATTCTCAGGCCTTTGGACTTGTTCTGGGACTTCCCATTGGCTCCCCTGGTTCTCGGGTCTTTGGGCTTGGACTTGAACTACAACCACCCTCTTTCCTGAGCCTCCAGCTTGCAGACAGCAGATTGTGGGATTTCTCAGCCTCCACAATTGCATGAGCCAATCCCTCATAATAAAGTGCCCTCTACATACAGTCCCTCATTGTTTAACAACTGGGATGTGTCATTAGGCAATTTTGTTTGTGCAAACACTGTAGAGTGTACTCACACAGACCTCAGTGGTGTAGCTGACTACACACGTAAGTTACATAGTACAGCCCATTGCTCCTAGGCTACAAACCTGTGCAGCGTGTTACTGTGTTGAATACCGTAGGCAATTGTGACACAGCAGTACGTATTTATGCGTCTAAACACATCTAAATATAGAAAAGGTACAGTCAAAATACAGGACCAATGTTGTATATGTGGTCTGCTGTTGACTGAATATATTAATAGTCATGCTATGCGTGACTGTGTCTGTACATATCCTCCTAGTGGTTGTTCTCCGGAAAACCCTGACTAATGCAGTTCATGCATATACATATATTTTCATTTTTTTTTTGAGTTTTGCAGGAGTCAGAGATTTGAACT
>NW_012148829.1:0-396 GCF_000956105.1 Propithecus coquereli | reverse complement strand
GGTTGTTCTCCGGAAAACCCTGACTAATGCAGTTCATGCATATACATATATTTTCATTTTTTTTTTGAGTTTTGCAGGAGTCAGAGATTTGAACTGCAGTCAGCTAAGGCTGCTCTCTCTCTCTATGTCAAATCCCACTGTTTAATTTCCCTTGCGTTTAGAGGGGCTGGAGTGCCCACTGACATTTTGGGGATCTGGCTAAGGGGAAATTAAGTTGGGGACATACCATTTTAACTGAAATTCGGAAAAACATTTTAGAATGTTTCAAAACAGTTGAGAAATTGTGGACTGTTAATTTGGATATAAAAGAAATGTGCCCTCTTTTGTCATCTATAAGCGCTTTTATTAAAGAATTAAGAGAAAATTTAGGTAAAAAGTTAATGACATGAAATAAAA
>NW_012148828.1:22731-23087 GCF_000956105.1 Propithecus coquereli | reverse complement strand
TAAGGAGCCAAATGAACAGTAGCATCTTCTTAAGAAGTCCTCTTTTTAGTAATGGTAACACGTTCTCTCTTCTAATGTGTAACTCTGTATTTATATGTACCACCCACTGTATTAACTTGTTACAGATTTATATGTTGCTTTGTCATTGTTTTGAATTTTAGATATCAGCCTAAAGTATAAACCACATGAAGAAAGTAACCATAACATCTACTTGCAATTTACTTACTCACTTCCCCCTGTTCAAAGTGATACTGTATATAATATTGAAGAACAATTTGGCAGTAAAGTCATTTTAAAAAAAAAAATTTACATAATCCATGATCCAGCTGTCCCATCTATAAGAATCTTTTAGCATG
>NW_012148828.1:20102-21253 GCF_000956105.1 Propithecus coquereli | reverse complement strand
AAATATCAAAGACAATATATTTCAGAAAATATTATATACATTGTATATATTTATCCTTTTTCATGCACATAGTCAAATGTAAATTATTTATCTAGTCACATGTTCTCCAAATGTCTCTTTTCCTTCCCGTGAATGTTACCTCCAGCCTTGTGTAAGTGGACTTAGAAGAAAGGAAGTATGCCTGATAACATCATTTTCCAGAGTGACCAATTTATGATTGAACATCTGTATTTCCAGTGAACGGCTGTGCTTTGAACGTGCCCTACTGCATGTGTGCCACGGAGCCAAGGGTGTACGCGCTGTTGGTCATCTTCCTACTTTAATCCTTTGCATTATAGACATGGTTTCTTTTGTTTGACCCACAGCTTCTCCTCTTCCTTAAAGCCTTTTCCGAAACAGAGCAGACGAAGCTGGCGATGCTGTCGGGGATACTGCTGGGCAACGGCACCCTGCCCGCCACCATCCTCACCAGTCTCTTCACCGACAGCTTAGTCAAAGAAGGTAATGATGTGCTGTGCTCTCACCTGTGACGTGTCCAAAGAAAAGTAAAGCCACAGAGACTTAGAAAATTCCAGTGGCTCTTTTTAGTGTCATCTACTACCCATCCTTCACAGAAGAGAATATGTATGTGTGCATATATCCCTTCAAATAATGAAAGGAGGGTACGTGTTAATTGTAGGAAATTAGAAGAAAAACTATGCACACTTGTACAAAGACATATAAAGAATGACTGTTAGCAAATTAAAAGCTTAGGTGTAAGATTCAACACCTAGGTCAAATACCCTGAAATTGATCTGGTACAAACTATTTCTTTCAACTTAGGTGCTCTGGGCATATTTTATTATTATTATTTTTTAAAAAATGATTAATGTTTGTCTTATTTTATTATGATCAAGTATGTTTTTAGTGACTGTGAGTTATTAATGTGCTTAAAGAAGTAATATTAAAGCTTTATTTTAGAGGCTATTTCTTATTGTTCACTTTTATCTGTTCTTCATTTTTATAATGGGAGCAAAGGCAAGATTGATAAAAATTGTCTATGTTTTTGTTAGTTTACTGTACCCCATTCCTGGTGCTTCCTGGAGTTTTAGCCTTCAAAACCCTCATTCTCTCACTCCCTGGCACAGAGACAGTGACTTCTTTTTAATTTG
>NW_012148828.1:17854-18293 GCF_000956105.1 Propithecus coquereli | reverse complement strand
TCTACCCAGGGAAAAAGTGAAGGGAAATTTCTTTCCACTCTTCCACTTTTAATACAAAGTGATAGGATTAAATCAAGATTTCAGACTCTTAGTTTGAAGCATACTCTATTTTCTTTACTTGCAACACAGATTACAACCTAACATGAAGTGGATTTTGGCTTAATTACATAAATTTACATTACATTTGATACTGATTTTGTGAGCTGATGATAATGTTAATAATTCATATTAAAACAAATTATAGCCAGGCACAGTGGCTCACACCTGTAATCCTAGCCCTCTGGGAGGCCGAGGCGGGAGGATTGCTCAAGGTCAGGAGTTGGAGACCAGCCTGAGCAAGAGTGAGACCCTGTCTCCACTATAAAATATAAAGAAATTAGCTGGACGACTAAAAATATATAGAAAAAATTAGCCGGGGATGGTGGCGCATGCCCGTAGT
>NW_012148828.1:17274-17606 GCF_000956105.1 Propithecus coquereli | reverse complement strand
GAGGTATCTTTTTTACATGTTTATATTATTTGACATTGTTTGATTTTGTTCAAAAATGATGTGTTAAATATGAAAGAATTTTAAATGGAAAAAAAATGGTTCTAATGGCCTGCCAGGTGCTCAGAAAATAATGAAAACTTGATTAAATAAAGGAACGGAAATGTTGAGAAAAAATGATGTAGTTTAAATCAATTAAGCATTGCTTTGTCTATTAATGCCAATCCATCTTTTTACTCCTCACAGCTCATCTAAACCTTGAAAACTTTCTTAACTCTTTCATTCATATGGTGAATATACTCTCAAGAAGTATTTTTTTTCATAATATTGCCATC
>NW_012148828.1:1777-3169 GCF_000956105.1 Propithecus coquereli | reverse complement strand
CTTCTTTTCCTCAAGAAAACCTGCAAATAATTTTAAATGTAAATCCTTGTACTTTTAATCCCTTCAAATTCCTTGTCTCTTGAAGTTTGCCCTAAAATATCCCTATTTGTGTCTATTATAAAGTCTTTAGATTATGATAAGGAAGAAAAATGAGGGAGTCTAGATTCTGGTTCATTTCTGCTAATGATAATGTAATAATTTTCATTCAGCATTTATTTACTGAGTTCCTGCTCTGTACTGGGCATGGTCCCACAAGCTGCAGAGCCAGTAGAGAATGGGGTAGAAAAGTTCCCTGCCCTCATAGAACTTTCTAATGGACTTAGGGCAGATCCCTTCTAATAGAAGCAAGAAACAAAGGTCATAAAAGAGGAGTGTAGGTTGCTGAGGAAGGAGGAGGTTCATATGAAGGGACCATATCTTTTGTCCGTGAGCCTGTGGGTGGTCTGTAGATTAGCTGTGTCTTGGTGAGGGCTGGCTCATTTCCACATGCCTTTTCATAGTGGGACCCAGGCTGAAGGAGTAGCCTGCATCTGGGTCATTCTGTCTTCATGGCAGACAGGAACACAGAGACTGAACTCTGAACCCCTCAAGTACCTTAAAGATTCACCTTCAATTGGCCAAAAGAAATCACTGAGAAGCCTGACAATAGGGAGGGCAAGTTCAGTCCACTAACAGGCCGCTTCTCCACCCCTACAGATAAACGTGGCAAAGAGGGGGTTCTCTTAATACACTTTTGAAAGAGAGGAGGTGTGTGATTGGGAACAAAGATAAACTCTATCACAACTTGCCACCAAAAACTCAGTTGAGAGGCAGTGGTTTCTTAAAGATATCAATAATCCTAGCCTTAGGATCAATTTAATTAGATAATTTAATTAGGTCACTTAATTTACAAAATTCGTTTTCTTTTTGAAACCACATGTTATTTAGCTGTTCTTACTAGATCATATGTTTATATATTTTGGGAATGAGAAGCATAAGAGGTGGTTTTCTGCCACAAACACCCTAAGCTGGGGGAGGGCAGGGTAGTTTTCTATGCTACTGTGCCTGCCTGACATTTGTTTATTCAACAAGTGAATGAGGAAGCAGAGGGTTCCACTGTCAAGGAGGAAATTTTGTTTCGTGAACACACCCAACAAAATTCTCTTTAACTCTGAGCCACTCCATTTTAGAAAAATAGCGTATTTTTGGACTTCAGTGATCACCCACTACTATAATACAGAAGAAAGAAAAATGTATAGCAATTCAAAGAAGAGAGAGGAAGGGAAAAGCCAGCCCTTATTACTGGAAAAGGGAACAGTGATTAAGAAATTGAAGCCATTGCTTTCTTCCTTTATTTATTAAATAAATATTTATTGGTGGTATTATTTGCCAGATACTTTTTTAGGAGCTGGG
>NW_012148828.1:0-337 GCF_000956105.1 Propithecus coquereli | reverse complement strand
TACAGATCTTTCTACTGAGACTTTTACTGCAGACACATAGCTATTGGCCACATATATGCAAATCTAACCAAGGCAGAAAGTTAGGATCTATTTTTCAGATTCTGCAGCAGTCCGAAAAATGTGAGAACTTTGAAAATTGCCTTAATTTCATAGTTGGGTGTTGAACTCACACAGGATTAGATTATGACTAAGTGTTGCTGAGACTCTGCCAAGCTGTGTAGGGTAATATGGAAATGAGGTGAAAATATGAGAGCAGCTACAGTATATTCTCTTTTTTTTTAATTTCCACCCAAATTATGTAATGAAGAGAAGAGTTGGTAGGGTGGGTGTCTTAGTT
>NW_012148827.1:29384-29828 GCF_000956105.1 Propithecus coquereli | reverse complement strand
GAGCTATCAGGGAGGAAAACTCCAAGCTACTAATCCCTGGCTGAACATGGGGCCAAAAACCTAACCTCCCCAGTCTGGGATAGTTGCTTTCAAGCCACATGTACATCCGATGCTAAAGGGTAAAAATCTAATTGTCTAAAGTGGCTTTTGCACAACCTTTGATTAATAAGTGCCTTATGCTGGTCCAAGGGCAAAATCAAGGTATTCAGGCTAAGAGATAAAAACAAGGGAAACCAGTCTGAGTGGGAACACCAGCGGCTACACTCTGTAGAGGAAATAAACTACAGAATTAGTTCAGCAGAATTGCTAAACGAATAGAAAAACAAAAACAAGTAAACAATAACAACTTTGGAAGGGAAGAGAGCTCAGAAATTATGGAATTAAAAAAACCCATAAAAACTGAAGTGAAAAGTTTACTAGAGGAGTTCAAATTTGAGAAGGCAG
>NW_012148827.1:28088-28456 GCF_000956105.1 Propithecus coquereli | reverse complement strand
ACTTGGATGGAACAGGAGACCATGATTTTCAGTGAAGCAACCCAGGAACAAAAAACCAAATACCACATGTTCTCACTTATAAGTGAAAGATGAGCGATGGGTATGTTTGGTCATACAGAGACTCAGAAGGGGGAGAGTGGGTAGGGGATGAAGAATGAAAATTGCCTATTGGGTACAATGTACACTATTCAGATGATGGGTATAATAAAAGCCTAGACTCCACTATGCAATTCACTCATGTAGCAAAAACCGCTTGTAACCCCTAAATTTAAATTAAAAAAATAGAGATCTTGATGGACATTAAGAGGGGCTGGTGGCTTCATGATACAAGCAAAACAGCAGAACAGCCAAAAGTTTAATAGAGCAAA
>NW_012148827.1:24611-26578 GCF_000956105.1 Propithecus coquereli | reverse complement strand
TTAAAATCTACTCTTTTAGCATTTTTCAAGAATCCAATATATTGTTATTAACTATAGTCACCATGTTGTACAATAGATCTCTGAACTTATTCCTCCTAACTAGAATTTTGTATCCTTTGACCAACATCTCTCCTCCACTCTCCCCCAACAACTCTCAATTATTAATTTCTAAAACGCAATTCTGATTTGGATAATTAATAATCTTCCTAGGTACCTTGGGAGAAATACACATTAATTTATTTTCTAAGTTAATTTGATAGAACAGATAGTTTATTTTAGTAGATAATGGCAAAGGTAAAAAAATTACGAAACAATGCTTAGTTAGCACATGATCTAAATTGTCTTATTGTGAATTTATCATTATTTACACTATCATTGCTAGAACAAAATGTGTGCTACAATCATTCAAACATAGAAAATAGTACCATATAACAGCATCTCAGGGATAAGAAAAATTAAATGTATTTATTGCTCCATTATAATTTATATTGAAAAATCCATCAAGGACAATGTTCAAAGCCTTCTTTCCCAAGATATTTTAGAATTGCCATGTTTTAAATTTAGACATCAGTGCTTCTTTTACAGTTTAAAGAACGAATACAAGCAAAAAATAAAGATTGAAACACATTTGGGTTTGAATTCCCCAGTGAGTTAGTTACTATGCGGCCCCAAACTGGGTACTTCATTTCCCTGAGCCTTAATTTTCTCTTCAGTAAAATAAGGATAATATTTACTAGAATTTTTGGAAGGATAATAGATAATGTGTTTTTGGCCTAGGATGAATATCCCAAAAATGGCAACTACTTTTATTACTAAGGTTATTGTTTATAAGGTGAAAAGAAAGAGTGCATATGCAGCATTTAACAATGCTTTAGAAGTTGGTGGCAAAAGTCTTTTGATTTCAAAGTGTCCTCTTTTGTAAAGTGGGAGATCAAGTATCAGGCTGGAGCAAGTGAAAGTCATAAAGATCTTGATTAAAAACCCCTCTATTCCCTCCATCTCAGTAGATTATTTCGCAGATTGCACCTCTAAAACTTGAGTTGATTTATGGTGAGGAAATGGTTTAGGGGACGGGTGGAAACATGGATAATTTTGGAGGGCAGGTCATTGTGGAGGAGGGTAAGCTTGGCTGCCATCCCTGGCAAAACAAATTGACAATGCCTTGGGTTATTTATGGTTGTAGTAAGCAATGTGCAGTGAGATGCAAGTACAGCTGTAACAGTGAGATGTCACGATCTTTCTATCAATGTATGTCAACGACTATCTCCTTTTAATTGAACAGGTTGGGGTCAAAGGAGATCCTTTATATCAGATTTTTTCCATGTTAAATTGTGATTTCTATGTTGCCTTTCCACCACACTTCAACCACATTGCCTGCTGTCTCCCTTGCTGACTATACAGTGTGTGCTTAGGGAACAAAAATGCTAGACTTCCCAAAATGCAATTGCAAAAATAAATCTATCTCAAAAGAAAGCACTCGGATGTAATAAATTTTGTGTTTTGTCCTGTTTCTTTTTTCATCTTTCCTATCTTACTCCCTTCACAGCATTACAAACGAATTTCATTAAAAACACAACCTTGATTATGGTGGCCCTGTGCCACAAGATGAGCAGTCACAGAGGTGTGAACTCAAATAAAATCTTAAGCACCAGAGCCAACTAAATAGTGCCGTTCTTAGCCAAGGGATGCCTCTCCAACCAAAAAAAAAAAAAACTTAAAGCTGAATTGTTGGCCATGAGGAGCAGGGATGTCAGACACACCCACTTATGCCCTGTCCCTTTTGGAGATGTTCTTTGTAAAAATAAGATACAAAATCACTAACAAGCCTAAGGCCATGTAAGACAAAAGTTAAACCACACAGGCAAGTCATCGATTTACTTAACAGATCACTTGAGTCTCAGTACATGTCAAGTGGCTTGTCCTGTCAGGGCGATGACTGGTTCTTAATCTCCAACCCGAAGAATCAC
>NW_012148827.1:21454-22951 GCF_000956105.1 Propithecus coquereli | reverse complement strand
TTTTTTTTTTTTTTTTTTACTGCCAGGATGGGTAATTACAAGGTGAAAAACACTCTACTAGCATCCCCACTTTTAATAGTTGTTTTATGATGAGGGCTATCCCCCACCTTCCTTCTGGGACAATGGGTATTTTTCCCTTTTGGGGAAGGAGACCCCAGGCCTTAAGGTTACTTTTACTAGATGTACTCTTACTGCTCCTCTAGTTCCTGTTTTGCCCAGACAATTGAGTCTACCTCTGCTAGACCAGGAGGTAGATCCTGTTTTACCTCGAATTCCTCTCAAGGATTTCCCATCTATAGGACAGTGTCGGGATGTAATTGTAACTGGAGGCTCAGTTTCACGAGGAAGTCCTTACCCAGTAATGGAATTGGGACCACTGGAATTAGTAAAAACTGATGTGTAACTAATATTCCTTCCCAGTTACATAACAATGTGGGAGTGTAGTACCACTTCACAGGGCATCCATCAGTGCCTACCACCACACAGGAGGAAGAGAGAGGCCGCCAAAGATTTTCATGTCTGAATACATGGCTCCCATATCTATAAGAAAAAGTGTTTGCTTACCAGCCACATCCAAGGGTACCGGGGTTCTTTATGAGTGATGTGAATGGTGTGCCCAGGAGCCTGTGTCTAACCCAGGCCCCTTCAGGCCTGTTGAGCCATAACCATCAGTGCTTGACCCCCTCTTTGTCCTTCTGTGGTCGAGGGGCATGGCTCTCTGGGCCATGATAGCACATATTTGGTTCAGAATAAAACTTTCGAATTATTTTACAGAGTTAGGATGCTTTTCCATTGACAGAGGCAATTTAGCACATTGCCTGGGGGCAAGAGCCACTCTCCCAGGGTAAGAAAATATGGCTGCTGTTTCCCTTCTGTCCCAGGGACAAGGCCAAGCCCGTACCAGAAAGGGAATTCTGGGAAATGTAGTTCCAGCTATCTAAATTCACTACATTAAGCCAACACTCTGTTATTGAACACAAAAGTGCTGTGGCCTAGGTCTGGTTATTTCTTGCACAGATAGCCAGTTATTGAGAGGAAGAGGATTGTCAGGGAAGAAAGGAAATGTTAATACAAAAGACATCAGTCAGGAGAACAGGGAGGCGGCCTCAAATCTGTCTCCTCAGCTAATGGGGAGGAGTTATTGGGACAGGTTAGTGAGGGATGGTGAGTGTTGGTGTCAGGAAGCCTGCCAGGGGCCTTTGGAATCTGAGTTCCTTTGTCTTGCAGAAATTCTACCATTTCTGGGAAACAACTCAAAAACTTCAAGTAGTTACAGTTACAGAGTTTTGGTCATCAAGGCCTACTACTGGTCTGAGACTCTTAAACATGAGAGGGAGAGCATTATAAAAAATATATATGGGCCATTGACATTTTGTTCATAGAGCTGGTTACAACACAAGGCTAAGGAAGGGCCTAAGACACCCTTGAAACAAATTATGATTCAGGATGCTAGTTGAAGCCACAAGACTGGAAGAGATGGCCATGAAAGAAAATATA
>NW_012148827.1:11821-12194 GCF_000956105.1 Propithecus coquereli | reverse complement strand
TTACTCTATGATCAGTGTCTGTTAAACAAATATACAAATAATTTATACCTTTGCATTATAGAAACATATACATAAACACAAATACATATGTATGTAAGGGTATTTTTTATGGGTATAGGTTTAAAATAAATCAGTACTATTAGCACCAACAGGTTTGCAATGGTTATTTCTTTATTTTATTTTTTCATGTTTATTTCATGTTTCTGATTTTTAAAAATTCCCATAATGTGTCCTCAAGAAGCACACACACACATACACACGCACACACACACACGGAACAAGTATTCAAATGTGTATGCTGATTTTAATGAATCATTATGCACAATGTACTGATGAAAAATATATTCAGGGTACTTAAGTTTATGGTTTTAGT
>NW_012148827.1:0-556 GCF_000956105.1 Propithecus coquereli | reverse complement strand
TCCTAGCACAAGAATCAGTTGCTGCAGTGCTCTGGGAAGAGAGTCATATTGTCACTACCAGAAGCATGACTCATTTAGATAAGCAGCCCACATTTCATCAAGATAGTGTTGCCATGGCAAATACATACAGTGTCTAGTTCTGTGTGAATCCAGGGGAACAGAATTAACACTTGAAGTGTATATGCAATTATATTAATATAAATGCATATGTGCCTGCTGATTCAAAAGCTACTGGACTTATGTCTTCCTTCTCTGAGGGGCTATAGGAAATTCTGTCAAATCTTTTTTTTTTTTTCTGATTGCATAAAAACTATCAACTTGTTACCAGAAAAGTTAAAAGAACAATATATTTTTTAAAGTAGCACATTTTTTCTGAAGCAGTTTTAAGTTCAGAGCAAAATTGAGTAGAAAGTACAGAGAGATCCCATATACCTCTTCCCCTCACTATCAACATTCCCCACTGTCCGGAGCCATGAGGCCCGGCAGCTGCTTACCAAGCCCACGCATTTGCAAAAGCCTGCGGAAGAGCTTTTAAGTTTCTGTTTACCCATTATAA
>NW_012148826.1:12261-13935 GCF_000956105.1 Propithecus coquereli | reverse complement strand
ATGTGGTATATATACACCGTGGAGTACTACTCAGCCATAAAAAGGAATGAGATAATGTCATTTGCAGCAACTTGGATTGAAGTGGAGAACATTATCCTAAATGAAGTATCTCAGGAATGGAAAAACAAACCCCACGTGTTCTCACTAATAAGTGGGACTTAAATGACGGGTCTACACAGTCATAAAGTGGTGTAAAGAACATTGGAAACTAAGAAGGGGCGAGGGTGGGAAGGAGGTGAAGGGTAAAAACTTCTGCCAAGCACTTTTTAAAAGAACTTTACACATATTTAGTCATTTAATATGCAATATGCAAATGTATAAGGTACCTTTATGATCCCCATGTTACAAATAAGGAATCTGAGCAACCAAGGGGTTAAATGACTTCTGCAAGGTCACATAGCAACAGGGGAAAGAATTATAATTCAGATACAGCTTGGCGCCAGTGTTCATCTTATTCACTATATTACCGTGTCCTGCAAGTAGTGTTCAATTAACGTGGGCTGAACGATTAAATGACTGGAGGTCTGATAGATACAACTTCAGCAGCAGGACAATGAATTGGATCCAGAATTCTTGATTACCACTCTATGATTTTATCCATAAGATCTTATTGCTTTGGAATGATTCACTTCGATGCTCTGATTTAATATTTTTTTAATTCTCTGACTCAGAGTACCTCTTCATTGGTATGCATTCCATCCTCGCTCCTGAACGAGAAGAGATTTTCTTTTAACTACCGCTCCATTTATTTATTTCATCTCATTTAGCTCAAGATACTCTTCTATTAGAAAAGCTCCGAGAGTCTAGGGGGTTGTAAATCAGGATGCTAATCTGCGAGGTTCATTTTATCTAATGTTCACAGTTCTGTCAAAATATTAAAGATGTGATTGAATACCCTGTTAGAAACATATTTACGAATGGGAAATTTTCACAATACTCAGGCTTCCGTTTACAAGCAAATGGTATATGTGGGCTTGTGCACATTTTGCTTTCTGTGTACATTTAGTCATGTTGTCTATACTAGTCCACTAGGACAATTTTCATTTTGAATCAAGTTTGGTCTTGTCCATGGAATAATCAATTGTAGACTAAGCTTAATTAATGTTAGTCTTAGAGCTATGCATTAATGGATATTGTTTCTGCAGATACACACGCATATACATACACCCTCAGCCTCTACCCCATAGCTATCATGTTTCAAATCTTTGCTTGATTGACTCAGGGGTAACAAAAGCTCAGAAAAGAAAGTATTTGAAGTTCTTATGACTTAAGGGAAGAGACTGGCTCAAAAGTACCCATTTAATCTAGTTTGGACTAGGTTGAAGCAAGTCAAAATTTCCCTTTCTGCTGGGAGATTTTCTGCACGGAAAGACCAAGCTCAGGGTTCCCTAAAGCTGCTTTTGCTCTCCAGAAGCCAAACTACAGACAAGTTGAGCTTTCGGTATCCACGACAGGGTGAGCCATGTCCCAAGAGCTGCTTAATAGTTGAAACACGTAATTAGTGAACTCTCCGCTGCGGGTTTCTTTCTTTCTAACAGACATACTAATACTAATTCACCAGGAAACATTCAATGCATAACTCAAAGATGAATGATAACAGATGCATTTTAAAAGTGATTATAAGTTTGATTTTTTTAAGGAAAAGTGATAAATTTTTGAATTGCTAACATTTTT
>NW_012148826.1:8241-8846 GCF_000956105.1 Propithecus coquereli | reverse complement strand
TTAATAATAATTATTATTTATGTGGGAAGCAAAATTTATGAAGTTATGTGATACGAAGAATGAAAGTGTTCTATTTAACAGTTTCATAGAAAAAGAGACCTTTTTTCTAACTTAGCAACACTAAGTATTCAGAAACTTCTCCATTTGAGTCTCTCATCTCTCACTCTCCATAAATGATGGCAGAAATCAAACCGTGCTTAGGAATCTTTCAGCAAACAGCTTGTGACTTCTTTCCAAGTGTTCATTAAACCATTTCCATGAGCCCAGCGTCTGGTGATGGATTTGGTTTGAGTTCTCAGAAGCCGGGAGCGTTCTGGGTCACTGCCTCACTCTGGACGCCGTACCTCTTGACCATATGCTTTCAGAGCGTCTCACACAAGCTCTGCACCGCGGGAAACGCTCTTGAGTTGGATGACACCGTTGCATTAATGGTGCAGGTCAGGAGAGATGATTCTGGGGCCCACACAATTTACTTTTATTCAAGTTCCTCCCTTTTCTCAATCTCACTGGAGCCTCTTCCCATTAGGATGTTGAAATGTGGTCTTCACTACAACCCAGAGATATTCAAAAGAGAATTAACTTTTCTACACTTTAGTCATTGTTTT
>NW_012148826.1:5426-5748 GCF_000956105.1 Propithecus coquereli | reverse complement strand
TTGAATGACCCATGGATTTCTGTTTCTATTTCAGAGCATGAAAAAGACTCAATGGAAGCTTTGTTGTTTATTTACTTACCTTTTTACTTATTTGCTAACTCATTTTATCTCTCCCAGCCACTTTAAATTCTGTTTAATGATACTTGCCCTGCTCTGAGATGAAAATTTCCAGTTGACTTATTCACTTGAGTTGCCTTCAGACTCTAGTTCCCTTCCCTCCCAAACATGGACTCAATTGGTAATTAACTAGCATGCTTAATGCTGAGCAATCCTCAAGCCCTACATTCAGTTTAGAAGTAAATCTCGTCCCCTCCTCCAACAT
>NW_012148826.1:3631-5376 GCF_000956105.1 Propithecus coquereli | reverse complement strand
TTGAATGACCCATGGATTTCTGTTTCTATTTCAGAGCATGAAAAAGACTCAATGGAAGCTTTGTTGTTTATTTACTTACCTTTTTACTTATTTGCCAACTCATTTTATCTCTCCCAGCCACTTTAAATTCTGTTTAATGATACTTGCCCTGCTCTGAGATGAAAATTTCCAGTTGACTTACTCACTTGAGTTGCCTTCAGACTCTAGTTCCTTCACTCCCAAACACGGACTCAATTGGTAATTAACTAGCATGCTTAATGCTGAGCAATCCTCAAGCCCTACATTCAGTTTAGAAGTAAATCTCGTCCCCTCCTCCAACATGAAATCTTCAAAAAACAAAAACTTCTAGTCCAGGAATAGGGGTTACGGTCTATGTTTCTTTTATCCATATCCACTTTCCCATCCTCCCTCCAGTCTGCTCATGTTTCTCTCCCCTCTCATGCTAGAGAATGGGGAAAAAGACACACTTTTGTAAAGGGTGCTGTTATTGCCTAAATTGGGGTGCTCTGGATGATAGATGTTTAAGGCTCACTCTCTCCAGGGTACCTCTGTGGGATCCTGGGAAATCTCCACGCTTCGGAACTTCCACTGCAGCTCATTGACATGGGAAATGCATGTTTTCCTTTAGATAGCAGTAGGCATCTCCCCTCGAACTCCGGTCTCCCAGAAGTTCTACCCCTCTACCCTAATGTCCATCTTAGACATTACTCTTGGGATCCACTTGCACATAGCAGAAGATCTCCCAGGTTAAGATTAAACAGTTCCCAGATAGCTCTCTCACTTGCCCTAACAAATCTATGAAATGTGCATTAACCTGTATTTTGCTGCCTTACTCATATAAATCAGGCATCAGTCTCTGTACCGCCCTCCCCAATATCGGGACACTCTTCAATATCTCTAAATGGTCCAAGGGAAGCCTTCTTCACTAGGCTTGAAGGAAAAGAGGAGAATAACAATACACGAAAACTCCCTTTGGAGAAACTGGTTGATAAAACTTTGATTTCTTCCCCACTCTTTGACTATTTTTGTCTTCTACAAATAAGTGATGAGATCAAGAGACATGGAGCAAGTTCCTCCCTGTTTCTTTTGTCCATAATGCCCTTGGTCACCTGGAACTTTGTTCTAAAATTTTGCATCTACCATATCATTGTGTCTCCATAGAAACTTAGTTGTAAAACTCAGTCACACAAATTCTTCATGCCCCACCTTCCAAGGTACTTGATGCCTCTTCTTCTAAGCGTATCTGTGTTCTCATACATTCATCACTTTCTTTTGTTGATTCCGCTCCTATTCTGATAGAAAATTAGATAAAAATGGAAAAACTTATAAATGGATGGATGAATAGAGGATTGAATGGATTTTAATGAATATTATGTGATAAAAGTCGTACTGGAAGTTTGCCGACACTCTTGAGAGACCTACTTCCCTCACCGTATTACAGGGATTGAGCTGGATCTGTCATGTAAGTGCCCTAATAAATCCTAAATAACAAATTTTCCTTCTCCCCTCAATGTTTACCTTTCTTGGCTCTCCACTGGTCGAATCACAGAACAAAGCCCTCTCATATTGCACTTACTGATGAAACATCTTTAAGACCATTAAGAAAAAAAAAATGTCTAACACTGAAAATTTCAGGCACTGGGCCAAATCGGGAAAAGAAACATATTTGTCCAAGGACTTTGGAGTACTTCAAGGTCCTCTCTCTCCCACTCTCTTTCTGATTTCACTAGAGCCAAGATGAAGGA
>NW_012148826.1:1895-3581 GCF_000956105.1 Propithecus coquereli | reverse complement strand
AATGCTGAGCAATCCTCAAGCCCTACATTCAGTTTAGAAGTAAATCTCGTCCCCTCCTCCAACATGAAATCTTCAAAAAACAAAAACTTCTAGTCTAGGAATAGGGGTACGGTCTGTGTTTCTTTTATCCATCCCCACTTTCCCATCCTCCCTCCAGTCTGCTCATGTTTCTCTCCCCTCTCATGCTAGAGAATGGGGAAAAAGACACATTTTTGTAAAGGGTGCTGTTGTTGCCTAAATTGGGGTGCTCTGGATGATAGATGTTTAAGGCTCACTCTCTCCAGGGTACCTCTGTGGGATCCTGGGAAATCTCCATGCTTCGGAACTTCCACTGTAGCTCCTTGACATGGGAAATGCATGTTTTCCTTTAGATAGCAGTAGGTATCTCCCCTCGAACTCTGGTCTCCCAGAAGTTCTACCCTTCTACCCTAATGTCCATCTTAGACATTACTGTTGGGATCCACTTGCACATAGCAGAAGATCTCTCAGGTTAAGATTAAGCAGTGCCCAGATAGCTCTCTCACTTGCCCTAACAAATCTATGAAATGTGCGTTAACCTGTATTTTGCTGCCTTACTCACATAAATCAGGCATCAGTCTCTGTACCGCCCTCCCCAATATCGGGACACTCTTCAATATCTCTAAATGGTCCGAGGGAAGCCTTCTTCACTAGGCTTGAAGGAAAAAAGGATAATAACAATACACAAAAACTCCCTTTGGAGAAACTGGTTGATAAAACTTTGATTTCTTCCCCACTCTGACTATTTTTGTCTTCTACAAATAAGTGATGAGATCAAGAGACATGGAGCAAGTTCCTCCGTGTTTCTTTTGTCCATAATGCCCTTGGTCACCTGGAACTTTGTTCTAAAACTTTGCATCTACCATATCATTGTGTCTCCATAGAAACTTGGTTGTAAAACTCAGTCACACAAATTCTTCATGCCCCACCTTCCGAGGTACTTGGTGCCTCTTTTTCTAAGCGTATCTGTGTTCTCATACATTCATCACTTTCTTTTGTTGATTCTGCTCCTATTCTGATAGAAAATTAGATAAAAATGGAAAATTTATAAATGGATGGATGAATAGAGGATTGAATGGATTTTAATGAATACTATGTGATAAAAGTCGTACTGGAAGTTTGCCGACACTCTTGAGAGACCTACTTCCCTCACCATATTACAGGGATTGAGCTGGATCTGTCATTTAAGTGCCCTAATAAATCCTAAATAACAAATTTTCCTTCTCCCCTCAACATTTACCTTTCTTGGATCTCCACTGGTCGAATCACAGAACAAAGCCCTCTCATATTGCACTTACTGATGAAACATCTTTAAGACCATTAAGAAAAAAAAAAAAAATGTCTAACACTGAAAATTTCAGGCACTGGGCCAAATTGGGAAAAGAAACATATTTGTCCAAGGACTTTGGAGTACTTCAAGGTCCTCTCTCTCCCACTCTCTTTCTGATTTCACTAGAGCCAAGATGAAGGAAGAGGTTGGAAATTAGAGAACTCAAGTTGTCTGATCTTTTCCCAGCACCACTCTCAGTTCTGGGGGAAAAAAGTACATTTTATAAATTCTTTCAAGGATCACTTATGAAATATTTATCATGTGAGATATAGTGTGCTAAATCGCTTGGGATACAAAGAGGAGAGAGAGAAAATGATATAGGAAATGCCTAATAATGG
>NW_012148826.1:0-299 GCF_000956105.1 Propithecus coquereli | reverse complement strand
AACAAGGCTCCCGGCAAAGTCCTCATTAATCCCCAACGTTCAATTTTTAAATTCTAAATTACAGAGGGTCTGAATATATGGCCCGATGGTGATTGCACAAGTGTTTTTTGCTATGGTTATGAAAGATTCTCTTGGAAAGACAACACTGAAAGTGTTTGCTGTTACATACCCAAAAAATGGTGCATCAGGATATGCTAACAAAAATTAGCGTCCTCTCTGCCTGGGCGGCCTGTGTGCCCAGTCCATAAGAAAAGATATATCAAGAGGATGTTTATAATTTGTAAAATATAATAATACTA
>NW_012148825.1:11858-12248 GCF_000956105.1 Propithecus coquereli | reverse complement strand
TGGAAGAAGTGACTATTATACCAGATACACAGATATCAAAGTAAGGACAGAGGAAACATTAAAAAGCAAGGAAATATGACACCTTCATAGGAACACAATAATCCTCTAGCAACAGATTCCAATCAAAAAGAAATTTATGAAATCCTGGAAAAAGAATGCAAAATAATGATACTAAAGAAGCTAAGTGAGATACAAGAAAACACAGAAAAACAACACAAAGAAATCAGTAAAACAATTCAGGATATGAATGAGAAATTTACCAAAGAGACATATGTCATACAAAAAAGAACCAAATAGAAATTCTGGAACTGAAGAATTCACTGAATAAAACACAAAATACATTTGAAAGCTTCAACAGTAGACTAGATCCAACAGAAAAAGAATTTCAGA
>NW_012148825.1:8588-8928 GCF_000956105.1 Propithecus coquereli | reverse complement strand
ACCTCAAGGAAGTAGAAAAGAACAAATCAAACCCCAAATTAGTAGGTATAAAGAAAGAAGTAATAAAGATCAGACCAGAACTGAAATGAAATAAGGACTTAAAAAACAATACAAAGGATCAACAAAATGAAAGGTTTTTGGAAAGATAAACAAAATCAATAAACTACTGACTAGACTAACGAAGAAAAGAGAGAAGACCCGAATAAAATCACAAACAACAAAGGAGACATTACAACTGATACAACAGAAATACAAAAGATCATCAGAGACTATTATGAGCAACTATGTACTAACAAACTAGAAAACCTAGAGGAAATGGATAAATTCCTGGACACATACC
>NW_012148825.1:6123-6843 GCF_000956105.1 Propithecus coquereli | reverse complement strand
TTGTGGGAATGTAAATTAGTATAGCCATTGCAGAAAACAATATAGAGAGTTCTCAAAAAATTAAAAATAGAACTACCATATGATCCAGAAATCCCACTACTGGGCATTTATCCAAAGGAAAGGAAGTCAGTATATCAAAGGGATACCTGCACTCCCATGTTTACTGCAGCACTATTCACAATAGCAAAGGTATGGAATCAATCTAAGTGTCCATCAATGGATGAATAGGTAAAGAAAATGTGGTATATACACAAAATGAAATACTATTAGGCTATAAAAAGAATGAAATCATGTCATTTTCAGCAACATGGATGGAACTGGAGATCATTATGTTAAATGAAATAAGCCAGGCAAAGAAAAACAAATATTGCACGTTCTCATTCATATGTGGGAACTATAAAAGCTGATCGCATGGAGGTAGAGAGTAGAATGATGGTTACCAAAGGATGAAAACGGTGTGTGTGTGTGTAGGAGGTGGGGAATGAAGAGAGGCTGGTTAACTGGTACAAACATATAGTTAGACAGTACGAATAAGTACTAACATTCATTAGAGTTGGGTGACCATAGTTAACAAAAATGTATTTTATATCTGAAAACAGAAGACAGGACTTGAAATATTCCCAATACATAGAAATGATAAATACTCAAGGTGATGGACACCCCGAATATCCTGACTTGATCATTACACATCCTATGCATGTAAGAAAATATCACGTGCTG
>NW_012148825.1:2995-4450 GCF_000956105.1 Propithecus coquereli | reverse complement strand
CCACATTTTCTTTAGGAGAAAAAGAAACAACCAAGAAAGTAGAAATGTTAGAACCTTACAGCATTACAATGCCAATACCTATGAACTCTCAAAATATGCAAACAGATCAACACAGAGCTAATGATTTAGCTGAAATGCAGTGCTTCAGGGCTATAATCTACATTCTTCAGAAATGTGGCCATTTAAAGCACTGGAGGAACACAATTCTAGAGTGCTCTACTACTTCCTTTGTTATCAATTTAGTTACAGAAAATCCCGTCTATTCTGAAGTGAAACTTCTGTTTCTGTTCTTTTTCATGGTTGATTCCTGACTTAAGGAAGATACAGTTGACTCTTTGCAATGGAATCTGTTTTGTTTTTTATATCGTCCTTCTCGATTTCTTCCAAAAACTTCAAAGTTGATTATTTGAATATTAAACTAAATCTAACTGCTCAACTAGGACCCATGGAAAAATGAAACCAAAGTTAGGATCTTAACACTTCAAGGATCCTAAACATTTCAGATAAATTCCTAGTCTTGGTACAGATCTTGCATACAACTTCTTATAGGAACATTTGTATGCTATGCTATTTTCATATGTTTATAGTGCATGGGTGGGCGGAATGACAGCCTATTTCCTTTCAGGAGAGTCTGAATACATTTTTATTGCATTTTCCTTGCTCTATATACTGACTGTTCATATCAGAGAGGACTAAATCAGATATAGAAAATCCGTTATTTCCAGTATCGTATGTTTTGAACCAGACAACCATGTTTTGTTTGCTTAAAAGAATAGTGGAAAAGAATCAAAGGGCAGTAAGGGTCATCCTAGTTCTCATTTCTGCTGCCTGCTGCCATGTAAATAAATGGAAATTGATGTCCAAGTGTTGTTCTAAGCATTCCACATGCAGTGGCATTACCGCTATGTACACGAGCATCCAATGATTTATTCTTGTACTGTTACCATGGACAATGTCCTATTAATAAAACAGATTACTCTCCATAGACACCTGCAATAAATTTTGGTCCTCAAAAATGTTCCCTATAGAATAGATTCCCATAATAGAGTAATAGAAATAATGGAAATGATGGTGCTTTAAAGAGGGAAGGAAAAACAACAGTTAAGGTCCGTTTACCATTTTCATCGTGACCACTGGCTTCTGGTGTGCCCTGCCTCTGGTCCTCCTCCGGTGCCTCGGGATAAATGACAGCAGTGTCTTGCTGCTGCAGGAACTCTTCCACGTTAGGGTCATGGTTCTGCTCATTTTCTGCATCTGAGTCGCATTCATCATCTTTTACTAAAAGAAACGCATACTTTATAAAAAGCAATTTCACCAAAGTTGTTATAAAGTTTTTATAAACAAGAAATTATTTATCTTGAAATACACAATTGTTCTTTAATTTTCATGAAATATTTACGGAAAAGTAAAAATGAATTCCACCTATTCTGTTGTAATCTAGTAAGAAGTCCTTTT
>NW_012148825.1:434-1220 GCF_000956105.1 Propithecus coquereli | reverse complement strand
TTTAATGACCTGACCTGTTCAACCCCCTATTATTAAAAAATTTGTTGCTCTTCAAGAGACTGATGAGAGCAAAGCAAAGAATATTCTCAAACATCGTTGCTAGGATCTGTCATTAGGTGGAACAATAAGCATTTCTGAACAGCTAAAGCAATACAAGTCAGTGACACTGAGTCTTTTCAATGGAACTTCAATTTTTCAAGTCAAACTAGATAAAACTCACAAATGAAATTTATATTTTATGTGATTTCTTACAGATTCCATTTAGTTAGAATTGACAAGATAGTTAAAATAAATATTTATTTCAATTAAGCAATCTCCATCTTATAAAATGTTTATATTTTCTATATCCTAGTAACAAAAATTATATATATTCTGGAATGATTTTTAAATACTTCTCAGAATTATACAGTCTACATTTTATACATAAATTTTGCTACTTTAATAAGTTATAAACTTACATATAACACTAATTTTTTTTCTAAGTGTACTTATTTGGAGATAGATTTTTATAATATAAAAATTAGATCATATCATATCACCTTAATCTTGACTTCATTATTGGCTATTTTTATAAGATGTATTTATTTGTACTTTATATAGTCTTCCTTATTTATAATTTCTATATTCCTCATACATTTTCTTATTGAGGACATTTTATAAAATTTCTCAAAATGTGTATTGACATATTTATTTGAATTGGAAAAATGAAGACACTTTTTCCTGACAGAAAGTCAGTCTGATTTGGCTGATTGGTATGACAGTGATAACTGGCTTTGCTAGTTAGGA
>NW_012148825.1:0-384 GCF_000956105.1 Propithecus coquereli | reverse complement strand
ATGAAATAAGCCAGGCAAAGAAAAACAAATATTGCACGTTCTCATTCATATGTGGGAACTATAAAAGCTGATCGCATGGAGGTAGAGAGTAGAATCATGGTTACCAAAGGATGAAAACAGTGTGTGTGTGTGTAGGAGGTGGGGAATGAAGAGAGGCTGGTTAACTGGTACAAACATATAGTTAGACAGTATGAATAAGTACTAACATTCATTAGAGTTGGGTGACCATAGTTAACAAAAATGTATTTTATATCTGAAAACAGAAGAGAGGACTTGAAATATTCCCAACACATAGAAATGATAAATACTCAAGGTGATGGACACCCCGAATATCCTGACTTGATCATTACACATCCTATGCATGTAAGAAAATATCACGTGCTG
>NW_012148824.1:11391-12222 GCF_000956105.1 Propithecus coquereli | reverse complement strand
GCTTTCCAGATTAAACTTTCTGAAACATTTTACCATCTGACACTTCTTTATTCAAACACATTTAACAATTATTCCTCTATAAAATAAATGGGATAAAATCTGAAGTACTCAGCTCAGGGTTGCTTGATCTGGCCCCAAGTATTCATTTTTTGCCTTTAGTCTATAAACATAAAACTCTAGCACTATTCATTATCTTTCTGGTTTTATGCTTTTCTGATTGATTGATTGATTCTACAACTACCTTTCAGGTGCCAGTGCAAAAGCCCCTCTCCTTTGGGGCTTCATCTCTAACCACAATACTCTCCCTGCTCTAGGTCATCCAGTATTGCACAGAATCTACTACCTTGTAATTAATCTTCTCTTTGAGGCTATATTTTGTATTTCCAGTTGCATGGTACGCTTTTGAAAGACAACTGTCTTATATTACTTGTTAGTATTCTCACTGCTGACTCTGCTCAACCTTACGAAATGATCGACATACAGACGTGTGTGTTAAATTGTGTTGACTAACCAGTTTTTTGAATTAACCGGTCAGCCTTTGTGGCTCTGCCTACCAACAAACGAACACCATCTGCCCTTTTCTCTTGGTGACAGTAAGCCTATGCCAGGCACAGAATCATCATTAGAATTGTCCACATGTGCCTTTTATTTCGTCCCCTGAAAGCAGTATGTCACTATAATCCAAGCAGATTTTGTATCATTTTGCTCTGGGATGAAATGCTGTTCTTTATTAGGATGTCAACTTTTCAACACTTGCCACAAGGGGGAGCAGCAGATCTTCTTCAGGAACCAGAGTGACTCCACAGTTTTCTTCTACAATCGCTACTCCAT
>NW_012148824.1:8493-9844 GCF_000956105.1 Propithecus coquereli | reverse complement strand
AAAAATTTGAAAGGACATTTGCCCTCAAGAATCTCTCCCAAATACATAATCTTAAAAAAAAACCTCTTGACTGATTTTTTCACTATGAAGAAAAACAACTGAATCTTGAAAAAGCCCATCCACAGGTATCAATTATTGGCTGCAGACTTAGACGAGACATATACAAAGGATTTACAAGAAGAAACCTACAGAAAACATATACATGCAGGTTGAGGGCTGTGGTAAGGAAAGATCTGTATCCTACATGTGGATTGAGGTCTCATACCTGCATTAGATTGGTCAGAGATACAGGAGTTTCATAAACTTGCGTTGGCAAACAGGAGCAGAAAGCTCCTGATTCACCAAAATCACTGTGGGATCAGTGAACTGCAGTTTATGAAGGTTTCTGGAAGACTCTGTTCAGCACATGTTTCTGGGAGAAGAGTTTTGATCCTCTCTGAGGCTATGCAAAGGCAGTGATTGGTAACCAGTGCAAGGCTGAGCAGAAGCAAAACACTAAGCTGTTGATTCAACATACAACTTCTTGGCTGTGGAAGGTGGCATTGAATTTGAAATAGATTTAAATTTCAAGTACCATGCACTTATGTGTTTTTATTAATATTACGATTATTTATAGCTTATTTACATAAAGACAGCCACAGGTGTGTAAATATTAGTATGTGTGTAATTACCTGGAAGAGAGAACATCAGAAATGTGGATCCTGAGGGAAAAGCACTGAGAAACGAAAGAGTTTAAGATGTGACCTCAGGAATATAGGGGATCCCCAGCCTTCAGCACTGCTTTTAATCCTTTTACCTGTCCCTACAAAATACCTCATTCCATTCCCCCGAATATTTTCCAGGGAGAGTTGGCAAAGGCAATTGTAGCATTTATGCTGTTGCTTAAAGTTTTTATACTGAATTTCTTTCTTTGGACCACAAGTTTGCAGCTCTCTTTACACACTGGGATCACTGTATTATTTTATGGGTTCATGGAGAGGTTCTTAATAAATCAAATACATGCCTTAATAAATCCTAAGCCAACAGGGGTCACTATAATGTAGCCTCTGCTAAAATGAAAGTCAGGATGGGGAAGAGGATTGAGAGGGAGGTAGCAAACAACTTTCTAGAAGCTCACAGGATAAAACCACTACACAACAAAAGGAAAATTATTGCAAGGAAAACACTACATGGCATGTGCCATAGTCCCCCTTTGTGGTTTCAGTTACTGTGGATGCAGCAGTGTACCCACGTTGTAGACACTACCCGCCTGCTCGCCACCTGCTAGCCATCTCTGTTATCACACCGGCTGTCACAGTGTCACAGCTCTGGTGCTCAAGCCACCCTTGTTTTATTTAATAATGGCATCAAA
>NW_012148824.1:5853-6602 GCF_000956105.1 Propithecus coquereli | reverse complement strand
ATTTCTCTTTTGAAAATATATTAATATAAAAGGTCTGAAAAACAAAGACCTGAACTCAATAGTAAAAAAGAGTGGATTGCAGATTTGCATTGCATCGCATTGTAGTTTATCCTACAATATATTTTCCATTTTACTCTGTTCCTCTGAAGAGCATTGCCGCTATGTTCTACCAGGACAGTGGCTTGATTGGACTCCCACTAGGGACTCTGTCAACTCTGCAACCCTGGGTGATCTGGTGGCCTTGTTGCTCTAGGAAGGAAATGGCAGGCTGCCTAAGGGAGTTGGAGCTGACCCCTGCACCCACTGCTGCCACCGAGGCTGCATAAAACAGGGGGAGTTCACCCAAGGCGACTGCATCCTCCACATTTCAACTCCCCTGCAAAACCTTCCTGGTTTTGTTCATTCTCTAGAGCCCTCTGGTAGTTGTTTTTGTCCTTGCTCCAGAATGTATAGCTGTCGCATGTAAGAGGTGCAGTTTCCTAAATGTTCCTCCATCTTCCTGGAGGCAGCACTCCATTTTCCTCTGTCCCTTTGTGTGTGGAGACAGAAGAGGGGACGTGGGGGTGAGAGAGTGCTCATGGATTTCAGTTGACCTATCTCAGGTCACCTTGGGTGAGGAAATTCATTAACATTTCTGAAGTCTGCATGTATAGGAAATTATTTCCCTTTTTAGCTCCAAAGTCCAAAACTCATTCCTGGGTGTGCATTGACAAAGGCCTCTGGCCTCTTCTTTCATAAAAAATGCTTAG
>NW_012148824.1:3355-4259 GCF_000956105.1 Propithecus coquereli | reverse complement strand
GGTCTTTCTTTTATATGATCTAATAGGTAGATCAAATTGGGTCGATGTTTTCATTAACACTTGAAAATAAGATATATTCATTATCATTGAGGTACCCATTTCATCTTCGTGGTAAATTATAGCCTTTAGCATTACAACGTTTACTTCTTAACCCTGCTGCATGCTTTTTGTACTGAATTATACCTTGTGTGCATTAATATTATATATCAAGGATATGACTTTTTGCCATATTTTCCTGATAATCTATTGTCCATTCTTTCATTTACATATTTCTGAATTACTTTTTAAAAGTGATACCTCACACATAAAATGTGTAGTTTCAGACCCTGAAACAGTATTTATTGGGTAAGAGAAGGTACTTAATAAATAGCATGACTCTTATTGGAAGCTGCCTTTTTTTTTTCATTTTAACTTATACTCTTCCTGGTAGTTTCCCACTCATTTTATGCACTCAGTAAGTATTTTGTCCCAGTGAATTGAAACTGTGAATACCTTATATAAAAGGTAAAATACAGATGATGATTATGATGATAGCTAATACTCATGGAGAATGTACCATATGCAAGGCACTGTTCCAAGCCCTACATATTTATTATCCCATTTAATCCTCTGAATAATCTATGATAAGTACTATCAATATTTTCCCCATTTTGCAGTCACAGAGTGGTTGAGTAACTTTGCCAAAGTCACAGAGCTAGTAAATATTTGTTGGTATTAAATTAGAAGCTGCGAAGGCTATAACCATATTTAAGATGGGAAAGTTGTACAATGATGTCATCTTAAAAGTAGAAGATTATTTCTATCTTAATACTTTCTTTTTTCCCTATTATATCTAATTTATAATTCTTATCTTCTGTTTTACATTCTAAGCTTTTATGAAAGCAGACATTTTCAAAGTCCTCAC
>NW_012148824.1:0-1040 GCF_000956105.1 Propithecus coquereli | reverse complement strand
CACACTAAAGAATTACTACAGTATCAAATCATTTCTCTATTGACATAATAAAAACTGAGAGTAACAGGTTAACAAAATTGCCCTAACATATGTAAGCAACCCACACACTCATATTTATAACTCACCCAAATAACATAACTTATCCACCTCAAAAACAATTATAAATGTCCTAACAGGAGAACAAAAATAACAATCAGAGGGCCCTACCTTCTTAAAGGCTGAAACCCCAAAGTATTTTTCGATTTAATTAAATTTTTTTCGTAGATAACAGACCTTCCCTACTGGGTCTAAATCCAATCCCAACTTTCCAGGCCAACTATTAACAGGTTCTGATATCTTCATTCAAGAACAGCTAGGAAAGGTTTATGTATTCCAAAAAGTAAACAAGATATAAATCAACATGTAGATGTGAATATTCATTCTTGTTGGGTCCTATGTCAGAGAAGAGAAGGACTTTCGTCTTAATCATATGTCTCCATCAATCCTCCTTCTTAACCCCATAGGGAATCAAGGCTTAAGTTTCTCTGGCTTTTAAATAAATATATATCTTCACAGGTAAGGAAGAGGGCCAACTAATAATTTTGAGTCATTATCTTAAATTTCCCAGAAGTTTCACTTTGGCCAGACTCATTAAATAGAGAATGAAACATTCTTATCTTCAACAAATTCCAAAGCAGATCTTTGGGGATCTGCTTTGGGGATCTGAGTGGGAAGGAAAAGAAAAATAAAAGACTATAGGTGGAACCAACATTTGGCCAAGAAGGAAAAGAGATATTTGAATTTAAATGGAACATTTCCAGGAACGAGAGCACAGGCACAACTTCTCATCCTCCTCTTGCTCTTCAGTCAGGTACCTGATCCAGATGGGACACCTGCTTCCCAGTGAGTCGACTCTAGCCATGGGCTTCTGTCCTCTGAATAAGGGGATGTCCTCCTAGTGTCTGCATATTGAGGTGATCCTCTCATTTCATTGTGAGCACCTTCATAGGGTGGGAAGGGATGCATTTTATCTCCTTGACTGTATCTGAGTTGGCGACCAG
>NW_012148823.1:10797-11143 GCF_000956105.1 Propithecus coquereli | reverse complement strand
AATTGGAAAAACAAATATAAATAACAGGCATGATAAACAGCAATGTAACAAACTGAGGGCAGGAAGGGGTAGGTCCTAAAGAGAGGCAAAGGGGTGAGGGGTAAATCTGATTCATTTAGCACCATCAGTAATTATGTGAAACCAATAATATTAGGTTATTAAGCATGGAATGCCCATTTTTCCTTAAGTGCTAAGTTTGACAGTTGATATCTCTGACATTTCACTTTGACACTTTTTTGTTTGGTTTTTTTTTTTTTTATTGTGAAGATAGATCTTCATTCTTTCTCTTTTTTTTATTTCAGTATATTACGGGGGTACAAATGTTTAGGTCACATATATTGCCTTT
>NW_012148823.1:6926-7757 GCF_000956105.1 Propithecus coquereli | reverse complement strand
AAAAATAAAACAATGTATTGTGGGGTTTATGGTATATGTTAACGTAAGATTATAACAACAATGATGCAAAGATGAGAAAGTTGTAAGTGAATATACACTCATCCCTAGGAGTCACTGGGAATTGGTTCCAGGACCCCCTGTGGAAACCAAGTCTGCAGATGCTCCAGTCCCTTATAGAAAACAGCATAGTATTTGCAGATAACCTCCCCACATACTTTAAATCATCTCTGGATTACTTATAATACCTAATACAATGTAAATGCTATATCAATAATAAAAAAATAAAAAGCAAGCATCAGAAAATAAATCATCTCAAAGCTTTCCTCTCTTTGCTGTTGTGACATAAAGACAAACCATTTCTATACCATATTGTCATGTGTGATGAAAAATGGATTCGTTTGGACAACTGCAAGTGTTCAGCACAATGGGTGGATAAAGATGAAATGCCTAAGCACAGTCCAAAACCAAATATTCATCAAAAGAAGCTAATGGTGTCCGTTTGGTGGTCCAGCACTGGTATTATCCACTACAGCTTCATGAAAACCTGTTCAATCAATTATAGCAGATATCTATTGCAACCAATTAGACAAAATGATGAGGATGCTTGTAATTAAGCAGCTGAGATTGGTCAATAGAGACAGGCCAATCCTCTTGCAAGATCACATATTGCAAAAAATGCTGCTTAAGTTACAGAACCTGGACTTGGAAATTCTCTGTCATCCACCATATTCACCAGACCTTACACCAACTGACTACCACTTCTTCTAGGCTTTGGACCACTTCGTGTAAGGAGAAATATTAAATTCTCAACAAGCTGTGGAAAAAGCCTTC
>NW_012148823.1:4917-5531 GCF_000956105.1 Propithecus coquereli | reverse complement strand
ATTTGTGCTCATGTCTATTTCAGTAACATATAGCTGAGAAAAACCCTAAAGTCAGTCACACTGTCTTTCTCCCAAAAAAATATAAACAGGAAGTACAATAATTCTTTAAAGAACTAGCTGTTGGTAGAAAATTTTATTTTAGGTTTTTAATGTATTGTCAACATTTGGCTCTAATTATAAACTCTTGTAATTTACTTTACATTTTGAATTAACATTTAAATATTGAACACACACTGTGATTAGTCGGTTTACTATTTTCCAATCTTAGGAAATTTTGGCTAAACCCCCTTTTATAAAATATATGAACAGCATCCAAGTGATGCTTTTGATACACCATAGAAAGAAAAGTAGTTTTTGAGGGTCTCAGTAAGTACAGGTGTAGGTAGTGCATGGAGGATGAGGATGACTTTTGATTAGCCTGCAAGTAACCTGATGTTGTTAGGATAGAATCTCCAACTTCTTTTGCACACTCTGGTTAATAACAGTTTTAACTAGACAACCATATGGTGATGTATCTTAAATATATAATTTTTTCTAGCTCCATTAGCTCTTGAGTAGCTCCATTTTCTAGCTCCATTACCTCTAGAATAAATATAACATTTACATTGTTCTTA
>NW_012148823.1:2824-3154 GCF_000956105.1 Propithecus coquereli | reverse complement strand
ACAGTGGAGAATGAAAAAACAATTGAGGAAGTGTATTTTGGAAGGCAAAGATCAAAGTTCTATTTTCACTTGTTTTTCTAACAAACAAAAAACAAGGATACTTTACAATGGCACTGTAAGAGATGGAAAACAAAGGGAAGACTTAATCCTGTTAACAAAAAAACTACATCTATTGAAGGAATTTTTAGGTGTGATTCTCCTACTATTTATTTGAACCCTGACACAAATAAAATGTATCACATGCAGTCTCTCTATCCCTTTAGCCACATACCCAAATACTGCAGAGATACTTTGAAAAATGATATGAAGTGGGCCTGTGCAACCCACCAA
>NW_012148823.1:720-1039 GCF_000956105.1 Propithecus coquereli | reverse complement strand
GTGGGGTTTTTTTCAATATTTATGTTGATGCATAAAGTATTAAAATGTTATTGGGAGCATTTTAATCATAAACATATTTTTCTTTATGTCCTTTATTCTAAAACTTTTACAGTTGCTTGTATAATTAAAATGCTTCTTTATTAACCATGAATAAAACAGTTGTGCCCTTAGCATCAGAGGTCTCCAAAAGGGAACTTGTCCCTTGGCAAAGCACTCAAAATCTCCTAGAAAAACGACAGTGGAGAATGAAAAAACAATTGAGGAAGTGTATTTTGGAAGGCAAAGATCAAAGTTCTATTTTCACTTGTTTTTCTAACAA
>NW_012148823.1:0-422 GCF_000956105.1 Propithecus coquereli | reverse complement strand
CTTTATGATGAAGTTGAAATACATTTCAATATTTTCTTCTCCTTGCTGTAACTCACACTTTAACTTGTTTTAGTGATCTGAAAATAAGAGTAGCCTCTTAGAAATTCTGATCCATATTATGGCACAGAAAACCACTCTGCATGAGACTTTCCAAAGAAACACCAAAAAAACCCCAAAAATTTACAATAAGATGTATCTTAGTATAAGGTTATCTATAGCATAGAATCTCTGTCACTTCCTAATTTGTGACAAATTGGAAAAATGACTTAATCTCTTGGTGCCTCAGGTTCTTTATCAACAAAATAGGAATACCTACTATATTAATCTTGTATTGGTATTCTATAAAATTGCCACAAACTTAGCAGCTTAAAAAAAAAACGCCCATTTTAGTACATTCCCTGGCACATATTTGGTGATGAACA
>NW_012148822.1:21007-22759 GCF_000956105.1 Propithecus coquereli | reverse complement strand
CATATCTCCTGTAAAAAACAATGTATCAAGTATATTTTAGAAAAATAAACCTGGTTCAGATATTATTTTAGAACTATTTCCTCTCATATTAAACATTTCTAGTGATTCAGTGGGTGCACTCAATCATTTTTGTATAAGTTGGGCTCAGGGAGACACTTTAAATGGAAAATTATATTATGTACTTCCAATAGGTCCAGACAGAAATTTTAAATTATATTTCAAATTTTATTTCATTCAGAAAAAAATATTGAAGCATGTTCTAAGAAAAGCACTTGCATATAAGAGTGTCAGGCGAGAGCATTCAAATTTCAGAGTATAGATCAGTAGTGTCACAAAGGGAGGTTCAAAAAAAAACAAGTTGCCAAAAAGCAAACTGTATCAGGACACACTTCTTCATCTAGCTGACTTCTAAATTGACATGTAAACCATTATTAAAATTCTTGAAAATTTCGATATTTTATTACTTGAAGTTTAAATTACAATTTAACCACTGTAACATATTTCATTAGTTCATACAGTTTTGGGTTTGGGGACTTTCTTTTCTATTTTTGGCTTTCCTTTTAAGAGGGCATTTTTGTCTTTTTGGTCAATTTAAATTTATATGTGTACACGCACACATATATAATAATATATGAATATGTATTTTAATGTTATTATGAATATTGAAATATGGCTTTTACTCAATAGAGTGCATTTCCATCTTCTTGCTGTGTTCTTCTGATTGACAGTCAGTAGTCATTCATGAAAAGCAAGTTTGCAAGTTTTATGCAAAGAAGAATGGAATGCAGTGTGCTGGAGAAAGGGTGATTATTCATATAATAGAACTCAATACTATCAGCCCTCAACAGGATCTAATTCCAACTCTTTGTAAAGGAAAAACCCAGCCAGCTTTCCTTGGAAAAGCTATTTTCCTATTGCCCCATGGAAACTTTTGTTTCCAAAGGTTGTTTATGACATCACAGAATCATCAGGAATCTGGGTGGTCCCAGTCAGATTAGGGTTAGGGTTAGGGTTAGGGTTAGGTCCCAGTCAGTTGGTCTTGCCTAAGGATCTGGAGATCACACGGAGCACTTCACAGGCTTTACTCAGGAGATCACGTGCAGTCTGGTTCTGATGAATGCTCTTCTTAAGGGTTGATGTGGATCTTCAAGTAGTGATCATGCCTTAGCCCATCTGGGGAAGCGGGGACTTTGGGGCTATGCCATTAATTGTTTCTTAAATGGTAGGATTAATATCAAAGATCGCCTACAATTGAATAAGGCAAACGTGAACTATGAGTGCAAAAAATATAATATAACTCATGTACATAATTAGGATTTTCTTACTTTTGCCCCCAAAATATTGACATAGAGATGGAGGGGTTCAAAAGGAAGAACTTTCATACTGTTAGCCACACTTGGAATCAGTCTTCATGAATCTGTTTTTTAAGATGGATAGGTTTGGGATATAGAAATTGGCAATGCACTAACAGCAGTAGGCACATTTTCACTTCTATAATAATAGCTACTTTTTTTCTATAAATGTGTTTGCTTTCCTTCTAGTTGAGGCTCAGTGCAAGTGTGAGTTGGTTTCCACTGCTTGGTTGAGTAACCCCTGCCCACCCCCTCTCTGACTTCCATAATTGGTCCAATGCCACAGATAATGAGCTCGCTGCCTGGGTGGCCACAATTGATGTCTTAAACTGATTTCTGAAAACAATGTGTCAGGTGTCATTAAGCAAGAACCTAAGAGGGAGCATTTAAAACCAGCAAA
>NW_012148822.1:13325-15027 GCF_000956105.1 Propithecus coquereli | reverse complement strand
GGGACATGAAGTCCCTCTTCCTAAGACTTCATCCATAACTTTGAAGGCATGATCCACTAATTCTACCAAAGACCGTGGTGGAAAAACTCACACAAATAGGCTTTTACTCCCATGGTCTTTACTCTTTGGCAGATAAATAAGGAAATAAGGACACCCTTGGCTAAAACTCTGGCACTCTGGGCAGAGTGCTTGGAAGAGTCCAAGGCTCAGACCCACAGGACTGTGCATGTGGGTCATGATTCACCAGGGACTGTCCATAAGACTTTCTTGGGGGTGACCAGGACCCCACCTTTCACATCACCTACTCATCTGTTTCCCACTGTTGCTTCTTTTCTCTTTGGTATCACCATGAGTCAGTGGGGTCAGACTCCTGGTTCACCCAGGACCATGGGGACTGACCTTTCCCAGGGACTGACGTTTCTCCGTGGCAGGGATGCTTTCGTGCCCGTTCACTGTCTATAATTCCTCTTCAATTCCTTTAGAATCTTGGCACCACACAAACCTACGCATTTAGTAAATGCTCTTTTTTCTCCAATATGAATGCTAATTCTAGTCAGAATCTTCTTAGACAGGCTTAGTGAAACACCCCAACAAAAGTGAAGAAGCTCGGATGCCTCATGGAAGTCACAGGGGCAGTAGCATAGAAATATGCTCAGAGTGAAATGGGGAGTTTTGAAGGAAATGCCCGTGTGTCTGGTGACTGTGGCCCTTCCATGCAGCAGAGGCTGATCCAGTGCCCCCAGAGCTCTTTAGAAGTCACTGAATCTATATCATTCAGAGGTGACAAAGCCCCCAGTTTCATCAAAGCCACTCATCCCTGGAGCTATGGGAAGGTCACATGCTGTGCAGCATGCAGAAATTCTGTTCTTCTTTCTGTAAAATGTCAGTGCATTGCAAAATCAATATTAGGTGGTGACTAGTCTAGTCTGGAGAAGGGATTCTGAGTAACACTGGGAGTCACTTTCAAAGAATTTAAATGTACAACTAAAGCCAGCTTCCGGATGAAAACCAGCTGAACTTCAGCTGGATCTAGAAATAACCTTAGAAATTAAACTATGCTTAGTGTCTTTTGACATCAGGTTCCTCTTAGAGGGATTAAATTACTTGGTGCAGCTTAAAAGTATTGGTCTTTGATTACATTTCTTGTAGTAAAAAGAAAAAGGAAAGATAAAGAGAGATCATCAAAAAGTCATACGAAAACTAAAACTGTGACACGTGTCCCCAGAAGATTCTGTCAGGAACCCCAAACCTGGCTACAGAGGAGATGCTTAGGAAGGAGTTTACAGGAGTTTATGCAGAGGGGTAGACACTGCTGCATAAGCCCACCATGCAAGGGTTCACGCAGTAACCAGAGTCATGGGGTATGAAGCATGTACACACCAGCAATAGCTTATCCAGTGATGAAAAAATAAATGTTATTCCACAGCTGGTTAAAATGCTTAGAATATACCTAAAATTATTCTAAACCAGTTGCTCTTCTAGTGTTCATTGGCCACTGGAGGCAAACCAAAAAGCTCTCGATGGCCAAAGCTGTAACAATTTGGGCAAACAAAATATATGAAGTCATATTAGATTTTAACACAAAGTATGAGATAAAGATTTGCGAGTGTATACTCATAAAAATAGTGATTGAATAAGTGAATAGGGAGCAATATGTGAATCTCTCTTGTAGAAAAATTTCAAATAATTCATGTAGATACTC
>NW_012148822.1:12768-13130 GCF_000956105.1 Propithecus coquereli | reverse complement strand
AAGCCCACCATGCAAGGGTTCACGCAGTAACCAGAGTCATGGGGTATGAAGCATGTACACACCAGCAATAGCTTATCCAGTGATGAAAAAATAAACGTTATTCCACAGCTGGTTAAAATGCTTAGAATATACCTAAAATTATTCTAAACCAGTTGCTCTTCTACTGTTCATTGGCCACTGGAGGCAAACCAAAAAGCTCTCAATGGCCAAAGCTGTAACAATTTGGGCAAACAAAATATATGAAGTCATATTAGATTTTAACACAAAGTATGAGATAAAGATTTGTGAGTGTATACTCATAAAAATAGTGATTGAATAAGTGAATAGGGAGCAATATGTGAATCTCTCTTGTAGAAAAATTT
>NW_012148822.1:5980-7465 GCF_000956105.1 Propithecus coquereli | reverse complement strand
GGCAACAGAGCGAGACTCTGTCTCAAAAAAAAAAAAATTAATATACAAAAATTAGCATTTCTGTACATTGATAAAGATCAAACTGAGAAACAATCAAGAAGGCAATCCCATTTACAATAGCTACAAAAAAAAATACCTAGGAATATATTTAACCAAGGAGGTGAAAGATCTCTAAAAGAAAACTAAAAAACACTGACGAAAGAAATTGTAAATGACACAAACAAATGGGAAAACATCTCATGCTCATGGATTGCAAGAATCAATATCATTTAAGTCAGCAGTTTCAATCTTTTTGGCACCAGGGTCTGGTTTCATGGAAGATAATTTTTCCACAGACTGGTGGTGGGGATATGGTTTTGGGATGATTCAAGCACATTACATTTTTTGCGCAGTCAAACCTCTCTGCTAATGATAATCTGTATTTGCAGACACTCCCCAAAGCTATCATCACTGCCTTAGCTCCACCTCAGATCATCAGGCATCAGATTCTCATAAGGAGCACACAACCCAGATCCCTCACATGGGCAGTTTACAGTAAGGTTTGCTCCTATGAGAATCTAATGATGCTGCTGACCTGACAGAAGTTGGAGCTTATGCAGTGATGCAAGTGATGGGGAGGGGCTGTAAATACAGACGAACCTTTGCTTGCTCACCTGCCGCTCACCTACTTCTATGTGGCCTGGTACCTAACAGGCCATGGACCAGTACCAGTCTGCAGCCCAGGGGTTGGGGACAGCAGACTTAAATGACCACACTGTCCAAAGTAATCTACAGATTCAATACAATCTCTAGCAAAATACCAATGTTATTTTTCACAGAATTAAAAAAACCATCCTAAAATTAATATGGAGCCAAAAAAGAGCCCAAACAGATAAAAACAAGCAAAAAGAACAAAGCTGGAGGCATCATATTAACTGACTTCAAATTATACTACGAGGCTTTGGTAACCAAAATAGCATGGTACTGGTATAAAAACCGACACATAGACCACTAGGACAGAATTAAAACCCAGAAATAAAGCAACACATCTATAGCCAACTAATCTTTGACAAAGTTGACAAAAATATACACTGGAAAAAGGACACCCTTTCAATAAATGGTGCTAGGAAAATTAGATGAACACACGCAGAAGAATGAAATTGGACCCATATCTCTCACTATATTAAAAAATGAACTCAAGATGGATTGAAGACTTAAATGTAAGACCTCAACCTAAAAAAAAGAAGAAAACCTAGGACAAATTCTCCTGGATATTGGCCTAGGCAAAGAATTCATGACTACGATCTCAACAGCACAAGCAACAAAAACAAAAATAGATAAATGACACTTAATTAAAAATCTTCTGCACAGCAAAAGAAAGAATCAACAGAGTGAACAGACAACCTGCAGGATGAGAGAAAATATTTGCAAACTATGCAACCAACAAGGAACTAATATCCAGAATTTACAAGAAAATCAAAGAGCTCAACAACAACAACGACAACA
>NW_012148822.1:5383-5930 GCF_000956105.1 Propithecus coquereli | reverse complement strand
CTTTGGTAACCAAAATAGCATGGTACTGGTATAAAAACCGACACATAGACCACTAGGACAGAATTAAAACCCAGAAATAAAGCAACACATCTATAACCAACTAATCTTTGACAAAGTTGACAAAAATATACACTGGAAAAAGGACACCCTTTCAATAAATGGTGCTAGGAAAATTAGATGAACACATGCAGAAGAATGAAAATTGGACCCATATCTCTCACTATATTAAAAAATGAGCTCAAGATGGATTGAAGACTTAAATATAAGACCTCAACCTATAAAAAGAAGAAAACCTAGGACAAATTCTCCTGGATATTGGCCTAGGCAAAGAATTCATGACTATGAGCTCAACAGCACAAGCAACAAAAACAAAAATAGATAAATGACACTTAATTAAAAATCTTCTGCACAGCAAAAGAAAGAATTAACAGAGTGAACAGACAACCTGCAGAATGAGAGAAAATATTTGCAAACTATGCAACCAACAAGGAACTAATATCCAGAATTTACAAGAAAATCAAAGAGCTCAACAACAACAACGACAACA
>NW_012148822.1:0-305 GCF_000956105.1 Propithecus coquereli | reverse complement strand
TATGTTATCAGTAAGGATTCCAGCCAACAGTAGGCTATTAGGAGCTAAACTTTGGAGAGTCAAAATCTATACGCATGTTTTCAACTACATGGAGGGTCAGCACCCCTAACTCCTGTGTTGTTTAAGGGTCAACTGTATATTGTTAATTAAAATTTGACAAAGATACTAAGGTGATTCAATTAGGAAAGAATAATTTTTAAACAAACAGCACTGGAACAATTGGATATTTATTATCCATATGCAGAAAATATGAACCTCAGCCCTTACCTCACATAATATACAAATATTACCTCAGAATGGATCAT
>NW_012148821.1:10413-10803 GCF_000956105.1 Propithecus coquereli | reverse complement strand
TATTAAACCGAGTCTTAATCAGTTTAGTGGCAGAGGTTACTGAGCACTGCAGTTTCATTGCTTAGCATATGTAATTATGAAAAAAAATAAATTAAAGCTATAAAATGAGACAAGCAGAGGGGTTTTATGCGGCTAAAGGTGCAGTTCATTCATAAATGAAAGGAACTGTTATATCACCAAAGGTGAGAAGAGAATCACTCAGTGCTGCCTCTACTGTTGAATATATAATTTATCATTTCTGTGACCTGTTCATTGATTCTCTCTACTTACAAAGCAAGAAAGAGCTATAAACATTTTTTAATCTTTTATTTCCCTCAAAACATAGATCCACAGTTCATTCATAATTGCAATGTCCCAAAGGCAATTGAAACATTTTAATTCATCTCAATA
>NW_012148821.1:6781-7456 GCF_000956105.1 Propithecus coquereli | reverse complement strand
CCACTCAAAGGGCGTGTATAAGCATTTTACTAATTCAAGCCCTGTTTTACTTACCTTTTCTCTTCCTCATTTGACCACAACTTCTAAAAATTTGCATGACTTCTTGTACATTTATTCTTGCAACAAAGTAGACTCCCTTCCCACTTCTCTTCCTCTCCTTGGGACACCAAGATAAAAGAATTACTGTGCACCATTCATCCTTTGAGGCTGGTGGAAGTCCCATCCGGTGTGTGGACTCTCCTCCATCTCCAGCTCCAGCCACTATAAGAACCCCAACATATTCTTTCTGCTTTTGCTTTTAATTTCCTCCTCACAGAATCTGAGCTTTTCACCTTGGGAAATCCATTTGCAGTTTACTGTTTGAAAGCAAACTTTACTTCACATATAAAAACTTGTTTGTATTTAGAAGCAAAGAAGAATGCTAACATCAAGCTCTTGGAACTCTAATTGTAAATATCAAAGGGAAACCAGCGAATAGTTTGTTAATTGAATTTATATCTAGCAAGCAGTGAACTAATTTCAAGTGTCAAAGAAAAATTCCACCATATTTAAATAGGTGAGAAAGACTTATATTTAGTAAGATCCAAGACTATTGCAACAGACAAAAGAGATTGAACACAACTCTTGTGAAAGAAAAGGCAGGAGGGGTTTTAAATGAAGGGCTGAGCTAATGAA
>NW_012148821.1:4414-5921 GCF_000956105.1 Propithecus coquereli | reverse complement strand
AAAAAAAAAAAAAAAAAAATGCAATTAAGTTGAATAGAACATAGAAAAGAAGTTGAAGCTTACTGTTGTTTAGGATAGCTAGGAAAGGAGGCATGATAGGTTTTAAAGAAGCAATCATTTATTATTGCAAAGCTACTTTAGTTGGAACTGGATTTTCCCTATAAATGTTCTACAAAATACAGGTACACAAAAGAATGAAATCTTCTCAACCCACATACCAACATTGAATCATGATGACATTTGGCATGCATGACAATACCTTAATAACTGTTGCGGAAATTTGCAAATTGGCTGAAATGCTTTGTAGCTACTGCCATTAAGAGGTGGACTTTTTTCTGCCCATTCCTTATATCTGACTGGCCTATGACTTGCTTTGACAAGCTCTGAGCTTGCAGTGTCACTTCTGACACATTTTATTTTTAAGCCTTGCAGCTTCTGCTGTTATTAAGAGTTAATGGGAGCCCAGATGCCAAATAAATGTGTCCTGACTAGACTGCTGCTTGATGTCAGAGCAATCCTGTGGAGGAAAGAAAAATCATCCCAGATCAGTTTATCGTAGACCAATCAGTCTGCATCTTACCTGGCAGCTGATCCCAGACACACGAGTGAGCCCATTCAAGAAACTAACAGAACCACCACTGAGTTTAGGCCAGCTCACCTTGCTAATCCAAAAATTGTGACCTCAATAAAGGTTATTGTTTTTAAGATACTAAATATTGCAGTGGCTTGTTTTGGAACAAAAGTGGACACAATATATTAATAATTAATTTGAAATTAAAAATTGTATTGATGAATATACTCGGCACAGTAAAATTTAATGATTTAAATTTTCCTGACTGTGATATTAGGATAGAGGAGGAGCAGGTAAATTTTAGTCTTAATTAAACATGAGAAAAGTAATTTTGAATTTAAATAGAAACACTTTTTAGAATTGTATCAAACATATACCATCATCCTGTTAAACACCCTTGTTTTATAGCAAAGATAACTAAGAATTGTGAAATTACTTGTTCAAAGCTATTATCAAAACCTTACGACATCTATCTCTTAGGTCCATATTCATTCCATTTCAAATGGTATCCTAAAACTGTTGTTATTTTTGTTTTTCATGATTTACATGTTACTATACTAAATGTTTGACAATAGTTACTATACACTAAAACGGTTTTAACTATTTTTAAAGTGTTCAACGTTGTAGAATATAAAGACTTCAAATAAAAACATAATCATAACTGTATGTAATCTGCATAACTTAAATCAAAATTTGATTAAAGATTAAATAATAAAGAGAATGTAAATGCTCAGTGTTGAAAATTATAATGAATATCTTTAAATGCGTTCTTTTTATCCTTGTGTCAATAGCAACAACTCTTCTGTTTGGGTAAATAGCAAAATTATATTTTCAAAGAATGATATACTTTTCAGTAGAGAGACATAGTGATGCATTAAAGTTCAAACAAAATAAAATGAGGCATGCGTTATATTTTGCTTTTATTGTGATTTACAA
>NW_012148821.1:2431-3789 GCF_000956105.1 Propithecus coquereli | reverse complement strand
AGTTTGCTTTATGAATCTGGGCACTCCTGTGATAGGTGCATAAATATTTAGGATTGTTATGTCTCCTTGTTGAATTGCTCCCTTTACCTTTATATAATGAACATTTTTACCTTTCTTTACTATCGTTGTCACAAAAATTAATTCAAAATGGATGAAAGACTTAAATGGAAGGCATGAAACCATAAGAAGGCTATAAGAAAATGTTGGAAAAATTCTTCTAGATATCGGTCTAGGCAAAGAATTTATGATGATGACCCCAATGGCAATCACAGAAATAACAAAAATAAATACAGTAAATGGGACTCGGTTAAATTAAAAAGCTTCTGCACAGCTAAGGAAATAATCAACAGAGTAAATAGACAACCTATAGAATGGGAGAAAATATTCACAAGCTATATATCCAATAAAGGGCTAATAACCAGAATCTACTAAAAACTCAAGTAAATCAGTAAGAAAAAAAAAATTAAAAAGTGAGCAAAAGACATGAACAAAAGCTTTTCAAAAGAAGACAGACAAGTAGCAAATAAACATGAAAAAGTGCTCAATGTCACTAATCATCAGGGAAATGCAAATTAAAACCACAAGAGATATCACCTTACCCCTGTTAGAATGGCTTTTATTAAGAAGTCCAAAAAGAATAGATGGTATGGATGCAGAGAGAAACGAACACTTATACACTGTTGGTGGGACTGCAAATTAGCACAACCTCTATGGAAAACAGTATGGAGATTCCTCAAAGAACTAAAAGTAGACCTACTATTTTACCCAAAAGAAAAGAGGTCATTTTATCAAAAAGACACCTATGCTTGAATGTTTAGTGTGGCACAATTCACAATTGCAAAGATGTAGAATCAACCCAAGTGCCCATTAGTTCATGAGTGGATTAACAAAACACGATATATATGCATACTATGGAATACTACTCAGTCATGAAGAAGGATGAATTATAGCCTTTCACAACAATTTGAATGGGACTAGAGACCATTTTCATAAGTGAAGTATCTAATGAATGGAAAAATAAACTCCACATGTTCTCACTATTAAATTGGAACTAACTGATGAGCACAGAGGGAAGTAAAACTCAACGGAAATTAAGCAGGAGGGAGGGGGGAGGAGGAAGGGGGGAAGAGGGGATGGGAAAAATCTACCTAATGGGTACAGTGAACACTATCTGGGTGATGGGTGCGCTTAGAACCGTGACTCAAAAGCAGTCCATGGAGCCAAAAACATTTGTATCCCCATAATATTTTGAAATAAATAAGCAAAAAAAGCCCTAGTTTTTCCATCAGTGAAACCACAAAATTGTCAAATTCTTTTCTCAGATTATGGTGTCCACAAAAACAATTTAAAAAAACTCT
>NW_012148821.1:514-1151 GCF_000956105.1 Propithecus coquereli | reverse complement strand
AGAGATTTTTTTACTTAGCAGACACAGAATATGCTTTTTATTTAATAAACTCTTCAAAACTCTTAGTGCAGTTTTATCCATGAACTATACTTAGAAAACATGTCATCATGAGTAAAAGCATAAACTTTGAGGTTAGAGTAGTTTTGAATTTTAACTTCAACATGTATTAAGTGTGAGATTTTGAAACTTTCTAACTCTGATTTTCATCAACTATAAAATGGGTTAAATAAGAACCACTTCACAATTTTAATAATTAAATCAACTGATGTATGTAAAATACATACCACAGAGTATGGCCCATGATATTTTAAACTTCAACATGTATTAAGTGTGAGATTTTGAAACTTTCTAACTCTGATTTTCATCAACTATAAAATGGGTTAAATAAGAACCGCTTCACAATTTTAATAATTAAATCAACTGATGTATGTAAAATACATACCACAGAGTATGGCCCATGATATTTTATACATATCTATGAACATAGGTGAATCAATCTTGTTTAATAAAGAGAAAAAGTAGATAATTTTCAATTACCTCAAACCCATCTCCCAAACTTGCCTTATTTCTTCATTTGGTGTCACCTATCCATTCATCTTTAGTATTTCTTATAAGCAGGATTTTAGGGTAAAGTCTT
>NW_012148821.1:0-307 GCF_000956105.1 Propithecus coquereli | reverse complement strand
AAAAGTGACATTAAAAGGAAAAAAAGTTAAAAGTAGTTTGAAATCCTGTATAACAGTGATTTTCAAAGTGACGTAAAGGCCTATATGTCGACTTCAAGCACCCTCCTAATAAACCACCAACTGAATAAATAGATATGCATCTCTTCCATTCTTACTGGCAATTTATACATAATTCCATAGCTATTTATTACTCATATTGTATAAATCTACTTACTGATGAACTAACAAACAAGTTAATAGTTGCTAAAATTTCTTTGGTTGAAATTTTCAATTGAATTCCTATCGCAATTTTTGCCTTTTAAATAAT
>NW_012148820.1:15310-15854 GCF_000956105.1 Propithecus coquereli | reverse complement strand
AGTTTAAAAGGAGATATACAGTTTTTAAAGCAGTAAGTAGAATTCAAAGATTAATACTTCATAAAAGAAGCTCCTACGAAAATGCAAGATTTGTGTCAGAAAGGCTTACAAGTCTTGATGAAATAGCCAGAGGATATAATATGGAATAAAAGGAAACAAGTCTCAGAGGGGCTAGAGAAATAACTGAGGAATTAGGAAGAAGCCTCAAGCAGTTTGTTAAGTCATTTTTGAGGTAGTAATGCTTGATAATAAATTTAAGTAATCATTTCCTCAATCTATACCAAATAAGCCAGCTCTTATTGCCAGCTATCTGTCCCACTCAGAAGAAAACTATGGTATCTTTAAATGCTGTACCCAACCTAAATAAGGACCAAAAAACCTACAAATCTCTAGTTTCTTCATTTTCACGTTGCACCATGACTTCTTCAGAGTTGTCTTTTTCAAATATGGCTTGCAAATCATATGATTAATTCCGTAGTAGTATTTGACCTTCTATCTTCATAAGGAGCATTGTTTTAAAAGAATAAATCAATTATTTTATTAA
>NW_012148820.1:14107-15114 GCF_000956105.1 Propithecus coquereli | reverse complement strand
TGCAACAAAATATATTTAGAACTGTGCTAAAAAATATATATATATGTGTGTATATATATTTCTTTGGTGATGCAGAAGACCCATAAAGATCTTTCAGAGTCCTGAGGCTGTCATTTTAAACATCAGTCATTATCACATTATGGATATATTAAAGTGCCAGAGAGCTCATTAATAAATAGCTGATAGAGTCCTAATAAATGCAGTTGTGCTATTTATAGACCAAAAGTTAATGAATAAAGCCACACCACAGATTAAACAGTTTTACTTTACAAAACAAGTAGTTGGTTGCCCCATTTGAGAATCTGGCAATGTGTGTGTGTGTATACACCTGATGTATTCTCATATTGCACTCTAAAAGTTTAATATCTAGTGAATCATCCTCACGTGAATACCAAACTTAGGAGTTGTACTTTATAACCCCTGAACATGTACATACTTTGTTTTCCGATATTTAAAGCACCAAGGAAATGAGAACTAAATTGAGGAATTGGGTTAATTTAGCTTGCAGTATGTGCTTGACTGTTACATGTGAGTGTGTGTGTATGTGTGTTCCTCTAAGATGTTTTGGGGTTTGAGCATGACTTTAGCCATAAGAATGCATGTTTGCTTTCTCTTGATTCACACAGAGCAGATGGATGCTTGACTGCCTGCTAATCCACAGCTGGAATGGTTTCAGCAGTTTCCACGTTGCCGGGTTAGAGTGGCTTTTCTAGTGGACTGAGAGGGCAGCAAAAGAGGGATATCATTATTCATCAGTATCCCAGTGGGAGCGCTGCCAGCAGAGATTAATTTTTTCTGTTATGCTTGTAAAACAAGCTCAGGTGGAGTCTCTAATCCTCAGGGCACGGGTGGCAGATCAAGGAAGATGCTACAAAGCTAGTTAATTTTCTGATTCTGGGGGAAACAGAAGCTCTGTTAGATGTATAAATACATGATTGCAAATTTAAGTAGCTCAAATCCAAATGGGATCTTCCCCGACATCTGGTACTGAAAATCTCTATTTTTCT
>NW_012148820.1:2914-3317 GCF_000956105.1 Propithecus coquereli | reverse complement strand
GTAATATATATAGCAATAATAGCAATAAAAAGGGAGAAAAGGAAATAGGGCTGTATTAGGAATAATATTTCTATATCTCACTGAAATTACGTTAGTATAAATCTGGAATTGATTTTAGTAAGTTAAAATGCATATTTTAGCCCTAGAGCAACCATTAAGAAAACAATTAAAACATATAAAGGGAGCAAAATCATTAAAGGAATTAAAAGTTTACACTAGAAACTATTCACTTAATGTAAAAATGGCAGTAAAGAAGGAAAAGAGGAAAAAAAAGACACGAGACATAACAAAAAGAAAGATGGCAGATGTAATCTAACCGTGTCAGTAATACATTAAATTTGCATAAATTAAACAATACAATCAAAAGGCAGAGATTGTCAAACTGGAGAAAATAGTAAGACCC
>NW_012148820.1:1404-1849 GCF_000956105.1 Propithecus coquereli | reverse complement strand
TTTCTTCTTATAGTATCATAATAAACCAAAATATGAAATACTTCCCAAAGAGTATTGGTTTTTTGGAAGAAGAGAGGGATTATTGAGTATTTTCTCCTATTTTGCTCATAAAGACAATAAGGTGTACTTGAAAGTGCCCCAGTTTTGGAACCAGACAGAATTGGATTTAATGTTTATTCTGCCACTTACTCTTGTAAACTTTCTCTCAGGGTTAATCAGCCTAACTCTGCCTGATTCTTATTTGCCACTGGATTTCCTTGTAATTCAGTTTCTCCAGCATCACTTTCATAGATTTGATGATATAAGGTGTCTCTTCCTAGATTCATAGTTTCACTTTGAAATCATTTTTTATTGCTTTGGATTATATTATTCAATTGATTTCATACAATTAGAGACTGATAAAGTTGTTGACTGATGGCGAGGGATAGCTGATAATATTAAATTG
>NW_012148820.1:987-1354 GCF_000956105.1 Propithecus coquereli | reverse complement strand
TTTCTTCTTATAGTATCATAATAAACCAAAATATGAAATACTTCCCAAAGAGTATTGGTTTTTTGGAAGAAGAGAGGGATTATTGAGTATTTTCTTCTATTTTGCTCATAAAGACAATAAGGTGTACTTGAAAGTGCCCCAGTTTTGGAACCAGACAGAATTGGATTTAATGTTGATTCTGCCACTTACTCTTGTAAACTTTCTCTCAGGGTTAATCAGCCTAACTCTGCCTGATTCTTATTTGCCACTGGATTTCCTTATAATTCAGTTTCTCCAGCATCACTTTCATAGATTTGATGATATAAGGTGTCTCTTCCAAGATTCATAGTTTCACTTTGAAATCATTTTTTATTGCTTTGGATTATAT
>NW_012148820.1:0-937 GCF_000956105.1 Propithecus coquereli | reverse complement strand
CCATAGACCTAAATGTAAAAACTCAAACTATAATACTGTTAGAAGTATTAGTAGATGGAAACATAGGTGTAAATTTTCATCACCTTGGGTTAGGCATTAGCTTTTTGGTTACAGCACCAAAAGCACAAGCAACAAATAAAAATAGATACATTGGATTTCATAAAAATTAAAAGCTCTTTTACTGCAAAATAATACCATTAAGAAAGTGAAAAGATAACCCAGAGAATGGAAAAAAATGTTTGCAAATCGTATGTCTGATAAAGAACTTGTACCAGAATACATAAAAAACTTTTATATCTCCATAATCAAAAGATAAATAATTCAATCTAAAAATTGGCAAAAAATCTGAATCCAGTGAAGATATACAAATGACCAATAAGCACATAAAAAATATTCAGCATTATTAATAATTTTAGGGAAATGCAAATCAAAACCACAATGAGATACCATTCACATTTACTAGGACAGTAATAAAAAGGCAGACAATACCAAGTATTGATGAGGATTTGAAGAAATTGGAACCCTCATGCATTGCTGGTGGGAATGTAAATGGTGCAGCCACTTTGGAAAATAGTGTGGCTATTCCTCAAAATGTTAAGCAGAGTTATCATATGACACACCACTTTCACTCCTAGGTGTATATTCAAAGGGATTGAAACGTGTTCACATAAAAACTTGCACACAAATGTTCATAGCAGATTTATTCATATTAGCCAAAAAGTGGAAACAACCCAAATGCCCGTCAACTAATGAATAAACAAAATGTAATATATTTTTTTAAAAAATGCACTTTCAAACGTGTATAAACTACCTCTGCTTTGGGAAGAAGAAATCTCTTTATTTGATTTTACCATCCTCAAATTACTATCTTATTTCATTTTTCCCATTCACTGCCAAAATTTTTTTAAAAGTGAGATCTCAATCCACTGTTTTTATT
>NW_012148819.1:1791643-1793976 GCF_000956105.1 Propithecus coquereli | reverse complement strand
TTATTTCCATATTTACATATTTTTGAAACTAGGGAAAGATACAAAAGAAACTGCAGAGTGCCTGCTTTCAAAATGTATATAGAAAATATTCTATTACTAATTCTAATTACTAAGTAATTCTGTTACTAAATTATCCATTCTTTAAGGTAACCAACATTTACTGATTATCTAGTATGTGCCAGGCACTGTGCAAGGACCTAGAACTACAAATATCAATAAAATGATCTCAAATTCTTCCCTCATTAATTAAAAAGCAATTCAAAGGGAGGGAAGCAAAATAGGAATAACAGGGAAATCATCAATATTTTCCATCATGTGAATTTTGCAACTGGTTGAATTACTGTGTACCCTTTATTTCAGCTATTATTTACAAAAAAAAAGAAAACAACTACATTCTGGGGAAACTCATCAAAGTTTATACTGCATAAAGAAATTTTTTAAAAACCTCCTTGATTTGTAATTAAACAATGGTCTGGGATTCATTTTAGTTTAGGTTATTCAGATGTTGATAATAGGGCATTTAAGTATATTATGTGCAATAGTATAAAATACGTAAGGTAAAAAGGATTCCAATTAATGTACAATTTATTCAGACTACATAGGAAAAAACATAACAGGAAACGGAACACACTCTTTTGGAGAAAAATGTGCCAGGGAGGGAAGACAGAGGGTGACCAGGATTTGATGAAGCTAGGAGTGAGGGTGTCACACTTTTAAATAGCCAAGTTCATTCATTGAGAGGGTGAATTATGCATAAATCAAAAGAAAAAGCATTTCAAGTAGGGCAAATAGTAAATTAAAGTCCTCGAGGTAGGAGCATTTTTACCTTTTCACAGGAATTACAAGGAGGCCAGTGAAGCTAAAACAGAGTAAACAAGAGTGGAAGATGCAGATGAAGTCAGGGAGTGAGTGAATGACTTCATTGACCATCATACAGACATCTGTTTTATTCTGAGACACAGAAACCACTGGAAAGCTTGAGGAAAAAAACGATGTTATAATCACGGAAATGATAATACATGTAAATACTAGAAAGCCACTGGTTATCTCTAGGCATTAAGCTCAGGGAGAGAAACCTAAGGAGGAAAACTGAGTGTTAATTGTACCTCTGTGTAAGAGACTTTGTTTTCCTCCTTTGGTATGTTTAGAACCTTTCATGAAATGTATTTTTTCTCTGTTACAAAATCACAGAGCTGGGCTCTGCTACTCCAAGACTATGTTTAAACTTGATTATAAGACACTAGTAGATATGATGGCTGTAATAACATCCTATCACCATTAAACATAAAAGCTGATGATAATTATCACCCCATCTTGGCATATGCTATATCATTTTCTGCAAAACATGTTTTTGTTGCTTGCTGCTTCAGGAAACCAAACGTTAGATTTTGGACATCATCATCAAGATGTTATTTTTGGATAGTTTTGAATATTTCATGCTCTGTGATTGGTAAAGAAACCAGGCATTAACTTCCATGTGTCAATAAGTGTAACCTAGGAAATACTTTTCAGAAACTCTGATAAACTTGACTAGGTTAAATTTTGTCTTGTTTTCTATCATAAGCAAAACATCTAAGCAACCAGTAGTAATCTATATATAAAATAAGGCACTGAGCCTAACGATCTTTTGTTTTAATTGTTATATTGTTATATCACATTGTACAGTGAACAATAGTGGTTGAATTTCAGGTGTCTATGAATACATGAAAAGATAGCTAATGGAATTTGGAATGAAATAAGTTACTCACGCAGGATTCACACTAGCTCTGAGATAAACAAATCACCTCCAAAGTCAAAAGGATTTCATACTTTTTTCACCCCATCTCAAATTAAATTTTCTTTGCCAAAGACACACAGGGAAGAGAAAGTATCCAGAAGATGAATAATTACTTCAAATAACAAGCTTTTAGGTTCTTAGCCATTGGATGCATCAGGGACAAATAGAACTCTAAATAAGTAGAAAATGTACCTCCTGGTTTCATCTGTCACCCATGTAAGAGGAGACATTATTTACTTCATGATTGGAAATAGCCTCAGAATCTTTCTTAAGGTGAAAAAAAAAAAGTATCTGTACCAGCCACTGCTGATTACAGTGACTTTTTTAGGATAGCAACCTTTCATTATCCTTGATCCAGAGCTCCATTTCTCAACATCCTCAATATCAACACTACTGACATTATGACCCAGGTAATTCTTTGTTTGGGGGACTATGTTATGCATTGGAGGATATTTAACAGCATCCCTAGCCTCTAGCCACTAGGGGCCGGTAGCAACTATTCCTCTCCCAACAACCTCCAAGTTGTGATGACTAAAAAATTTCCAGACAATATTGC
>NW_012148819.1:1779876-1780399 GCF_000956105.1 Propithecus coquereli | reverse complement strand
ATAAGCAAAACATCTAAGCAACCAGTAGTAATCTATATATAAAATAAGGCGCTGAGCCTAATGATCTTTTGTTTTAATTGTTATATTGTTATATCACATTGTACAGTGAACAATAGTGGTTGAATTTCAGGTGTCTATGAACACATGTAAAAGATAGCTAATGGAATTCGGAATGAAATAAGTTACTCACACAGGATTCACACTAGCTCTGAGATAAACAAATCACCTCCAAAGTCAAAAGGATTTCATACTTTTTTTCACCCCATCTCAAATTAAATTTTCTTTGCCAAAGACGCACAGGGAAGAAAAAGTATCCAGAAGATAAATAATTACTTCAAATAACAAGCTTTTAGGTTCTTAGCCATTGGATGCATCAGGGACAAATAGAACTCTAAATAAGTAGAAAATGTACTTCCTGGTTTCATCTGTCACCCATGTAAGAGGAGACATCACTAAAATACCAACGTTATTTACTTCATGATTGGAAATAGCCTCAGAATCTTTCTTAAGGTGAAAAAAAAAA
>NW_012148819.1:1778995-1779826 GCF_000956105.1 Propithecus coquereli | reverse complement strand
ATTAAGATTTATTTCTTGCATACCTGAGAAGCAAATTGAGAGCCACATCAAGTACATGGTGATTACAATTTGATGTAATGATGACACACAATTGGTATATATTATCTCTCTTTGTTTTATTCCTTGACCAGTATTATTTTCTAGAATGATTCCAGACTCATTAAAAGAGAAGAAATTAAATCTGAGATATTGTACTCTCCTTCCAAATGACCATGTTTAGACAACAATGGCTTCATTTTATTAATACACACCTGCTGTTACTGGTAACTTGTCCTTTCATTTACTTGATCTGTGAAAGTTGTCTCCTACTCACATCTAAAATACTGTTCAAAATGAAACCAAAATGAGTTTAATGGAACCATATCACTTTTCCCTGCTGTCTGAGCATTTTACCCAAGCTCAAGTAGTTTCACTTTTAGAAGGAAAATAAACCAAAAGTCAACTTGCCTGTACCAAGTGAAGTCATTTCAACCTGTGTAAGATTACTGTAACCTATGAGAATTTATGAAGAACATGTGTCTGTGTTTTGACTCAATACTTCTTGTTATCGAGGTTAAAGCCAAATTTGTGTCAACATGACTTTCACTTACTGTAAAATTTCAAGACAATAGACAAAAAAGACCTTTTGCACTATGTCTCTGTTGACATATAGATGAAGATGAGATATTAAGCAATTGATTCTAAAACCACAAAAATAGATAGAAAACTGCAACAGAGCAAATCATTTTTGGGAGGAGACAAAGTATCACACTAAAACAATTAATATAAAAATAAAGCAAAAATGACATTCTTTATTAATATAATAATGTGTCATTAATTTAAATTGATTTT
>NW_012148819.1:1777170-1778945 GCF_000956105.1 Propithecus coquereli | reverse complement strand
GTTTTGGGTAATTTCAGTAACCATGCTAAAGGAAGACCAATATAGCATTTTACAATAGCTCTCAAAAATAAATTTAGGATAAATTTTATCTATTGATAAATTGAAAAGTTTGATGAGCATAATATTACATTTAGAATACCAATATTTTGTGCTGAACATTTTAGGCTTTAACAGATTGGCAATTTACTTTTTCACCTTATTCTTTCCAAAACTATAGGTATCTGTATCAAAAAAGACAAAAGACTTTTAGAGAGCGCAATTACTTAAAAAAATAGAAATTAAACATAAGTATTACAGAAAGACAGCAAAAATATGTTAACACAAATATACAGAATTAAATATAGAATTAAATCAAATTTGTTTCTGAACTAATCAGGGTATAAACACATAAACACACAAATTATTCTTTAAACTGAAATTATGCAGACCATTAAGGAGAATAATATTCTGAAAATAACCCTGACTTTGCTGGTTAGCTTATTTTTTAAAAAAGTTATTTTTCCTCTCACAGGAAGTCTTATTTTAAGGATAAGTATAAGCTTATTAACATTTATTTTTTCCCCTAGAATATAGTTAATGCTGCAAACAAAGACATTTTTGATATTACCTAATTGTATACCTAAAGTTATCTACAGAATCAATGCAATCCCTATGAAAATATTATCATCATTTTTGAAGATCTAGAAAAAAATAATTCTACACTTCATATGGACTCAGAGGAGACCTCATATAGCCAAAGCAATGTTCAGCAAAAGAACAAATTGGAAGGCATAAGTATACCAGACTTCAAGCTTCACTACAAGGCTATAGTAACCAAAATAGCATGGTACTAGCACAAGAACAGAGATATAGACCTTTGGAACAGGACTGAGAATCCATATATAAAACCATCCTCATATTGTCATCTAATCTATGATGAAGCAGGCAAAAATATGCACTGTGGAAAAGAATCTCTATTCAACAAATGGTCCTGGGAAAATTGGATAACCGCATGCAGAAGATTGAAACTGGATCCACACCTCTTACCTCTCACAAAAATCAACACACGATGAATAACAGATTTAAACCTGAGACGTGAAACCTTAAGAATTCTGGAAGAAAATGTTGGGAAAACTCTTAGATATCAGCCTAGGCAAAGAATTTATGAAGAAGACCCCAAAGTAATCTCAGTAACAACAAAAATAAATAAATGGGACCTGATCAAATTAAAAAGCTTCTGCACAGCCAAGGAAACTGTCATTAGAGCGAATAGACAATGTACAGAATGGGAGAAAATATTTGCTTTCTACACATCCAATAAAAGGCTGATAACAAGAATCTATATAGAACTTAAGAAAGTTAACAAGAAAAAATCAAATAATCCCATTAAAAAGTGGGCAAGGGACATGAATCGAAACTTTTTGAAAGAAGACAGAATAATGGATAGCAAACATAAAAAAGTGCTCAACATCTCTAATCATCAGGGAAATGCAAATCAAAACCACAATGAGATATCACCTATCTCCAGTGAGAACAGCTTTTATCAAAGTCCCAAAACAACAAATGGTGATGTGGATGCAGAGAAATAGGAACACTCTTACACTGCTGGTGGGACTGCAAATTAGTACAACCCCTGCAGAAAGTAATTTGGAGATATTTCAAAGAGCAAAAAATACAAATACCATTTTATCCAGCAATCCAGCAATACTAGGCATCTACCCAAAGGAAAAAAAGGCATTTTACAATAAGGACATCTCCACTCAAATGTTTATGGCAGCACAATTCACAATTGCAAA
>NW_012148819.1:1768330-1776590 GCF_000956105.1 Propithecus coquereli | reverse complement strand
AAAAGTAGTATCTTGTCATTGAAAATATTTACTTCTAGAATGTGATTTGATGGGATGTTTTGAGTAGAAGAATCATATGCCACTGATACGTTATACAGTTTTCATTGTACTTAGGTAATCCTTCCTGTACTTCTCTTTTTCCTACCAACATTTGATTCTCCACTTCACAGCCATCTACAGGCATTAAGTTTATGTGGACCCACCTGTGTCTTTCACAGAAATCATTTTAATACAGTCTTGTGTTTTGTGGTGTGTCTGTGTGTGTGTGTATTGTCCTCCCTTTCTCTTATCTATTACTATTCTGCATATGAATAGCAAGCTCCAAGATCTTTCACACCCTTGAATTTCTTCTTTATGAATGACAGTCTCTAACTGTTCTCAGAAAACTTAGATTTTTGCCTGGTGAACCAAAAAATAAATGCAGACCCTTTGCTAAGTGTTCTTAGAACACTGTGTGTTCTTGAAATCAGAACAATACTAACTACCATGAAAATCTGGGGTTTGGGGAAAATGCTTTTGAATTTAACAAAATGTTGTGCATGTGAAAAATCTCTATCTTAGAGAGATCTTTTAATTTTGTTTCTCATGGTGACTTAGATCTCATATACCTGTGTAACAGTTAGATGCATTAGGGTTTGTAATAAAACTTCAAGCCAATGTTATCATATGTTTGTCTGTTATTATTTACTTGTTTCTTTTTTTCATTTGTTTGTTTTCTTTTTGTAGAGATGGGGTCTCTGTATGTTGCCTAGACTGTCTCGAACTCCTGGCCACAAACTATTCTCCCGCCTGGGCCTCCAAAGTGCTGGGTGTTTTACCATCTGTTCCTAATGAGAGAAAGTTAAAATGTACCATTCCCATATTTGAAAGTGATATCACTAAGTTATTGATGATCTGTGACCTATGTATTCTTTCTGTTGTTGTAATTGCTGTTTAGAGGTAATAATATTTGCAAAAACTTATCCTGACTTTAAGAAAACTTTGCCCACCTGCCTCCTACACTAAAGGTAAACTAAAATGGAATTCTTTTGTCACTGTGACTCTCTGATAATGTCTTACTTCCTTCTGTTGTCAAATATTCCCATGATAGGAAAATTGGTACACTATGAAGGTTCCTAACATTATAGGGGTAGAACCACATTTTTAAAGTTACACTTCTGAAGTTCTTTTATATGACTCTTACTTTTCAGGGCAAAAGCCAATATTAGAAAACAGTGTTGCTCTGTTTTTGTTTGTGGCAAAACTGGGTTCACTACCACATGCTGAGCTCATTACTCATGACACAGTACCCTCCATCTGTATTTAACTGCCTTTTCTCCTTTTGATAGTAGCAATTTGGAAGGTTGCACTGTCAGCCAAATGCCTATTACCTCCACCTACTTTGAAAAAACAAACAAGAAAAACTGTTAGACTATAAATAGAACTATATATCAAAGTTATAGAAAATGCAATGGAGCTGACATTCTCTGGTGCTGGAAATTTGATTTATATGTAAATATGATACTTTAAGTAATTTTCAACTTACTATGCTAAACTCCCTTTAGTTGTTCTTTCCCCACTTTACTGCTGCTTCAGGTTTCTACACCCTATTCTTTCTTCTTTATGCCTCCTGCTTCCTGGGGCTATCAACTTTTCTCCCTTCATGATCCATATTCATGATCTCAGGTACAATTTTCTGCTACAGTCCTGCCCCAAGTCAGCCATGGAAGGGCTGAATTGTCAGCATGTGGTGAAACATGTTAATAAAGACCTGTGAATTTTAAGGCTCATCTGATTTTCTGTACCTAATATAGGGGCCATTAAATCTCCACTGAGCCCCCTTCTGATTCCTAGAAACAAGCCTAATTTTAGGCAGGATGGAAGGAACTAAGAAACGCTAATCCCATCCACTGGGGCTCCCTAACCTACTTTCAGAACTGTTGTGATTTGGTCACTTGTCTTATCAGAGGGCTTTTGGCTTGTTCCTCTATGGCTGAATGTTTTGCTTGGTAACCTAGCAAGCACCACATTCCCTCTAAGGCAGGGTTCTATCTTAGTTGTCTAGCTCCCTTTTATTCTTTGCTGTAAAGTGGATATCCGCCTTATATTTTGGGGTCTTGCTCTCATTTCAGGGAACCCTGACCTCTGAGAACCTATTTCCTGCTGCTGAACTCCCCACTGCCATGATTTACCTACCAGGAAGCACTGGCATAACATACATTTTTTATTTGTCGCTGGTTGGTAGGTCTAGTTTTAGGTCACAGCCACTATCACTAGACCTTTCCAGAGTGTGTGCTAAAATAAAGTAAACCTGTCTGAGTCCATTTTCTGCTGCTATAATAGAATGCCACAGATCAGATAACCTTATTAAAAAATTATTGCATACTGTCTAGAAGCTGGGAAATCCTATATCAAGAGGCCACATCTAGTGGGAACCTTTTTGCTGCATCATAACATGGTGGAGGGCATCACATGGTAAAAGAGCACATGAGAGAGAGAGAGAGAGAGGGTGCTCGCTTTTATAACAAAGCCACTGGTGATAATTAACCCACTCCTGTGACATGGCATTATCCATTCACAAGGGTGGAGCCCTCATGATTTAATCACCTCTTAAATGTTTCACCCCTCAATACCATCACAATGGCAATTAAATTTAAACATGGGTTGTGGAGGGTACATTCAAACCCAAGCGATACCATAGCTGGTTAGCTTCCAAAGCATGACTAAATTTACCTTTTCTACTCCTGGCTGTGTCTACATCTCCATGCAATAGGCTCTGGAATGAGGGCATGGATTGTAGCCTGTGGGACAATCCCTGGGTCTCTGAAGATCAAGCCCTGACCATGCCAGGGAGAAGCATTGTGGTCCCAAGTTGCCTGTGGGGTGTTCAAGCAGGTTTGATGTCCCTCTGCTTTGGGGTGTGCCCTGCTCTGATGGAGAATCCTGGCAAGCAGCACCAAGGAGGGCTTAGTCTGCTGCAAGTCTTTAAGAGGAAAGGTTTGAGCCCCACTCTGTGTGGAAGTCCTGGTGTGGTGGATGCACAGACAGAGCGAAGGGGAGGAAAAGAGTCTGAATGCAGGAAAGCCAGAACTCTGTTCATCTCTGTCCCTCTCTCTGCAAAGCAGCCCCACTGTAATGTCCAGGCTCTGGGGTCTCGCAGATCCCCCAGGACCCACCAGCCCTCTGTGGCTCCTGCAGTCTGGGCCGGATTTGGGAAACATTTGTATGGGAATAAGCAAGATGAAAACTGAGGGGCTGAAGCCCTCTGGGGAGGACAAAGGTGCACAGTGGGTAGAAAAGCAATATGGAGCCTACAATCTCAGCTCGGGTCTGTGTTGATGGGAAGCACCTCAATGGGGCTCACAGCCTGGTGCTTTGTCCTCGAGAAGCTCCCAGTTCATTGGCGGCAGCAGCCTTTGAGCTCGTGAGAGTAGAAAGGCTCTCCAGCAGCTCGGGGGCCTGCTGACTGCCAGCGATGTGAGGGAGAGAGAAACAAACAACAAACCACTCCACGCACCCTTTTCACAGGACTCCAAGCCTCTTGGTGGTTAACCTCTGCCAATATCTTGCTCCGTGTTCTGTTCCTCAACTTCTTCCCATGGAATCTCTTGTACGTTCTGGCACTTTTCCTTCGGAATTATACCTGATCTATGTTTGTTTGTTTTTTCTTTTTCATCTAAAACTTTTCCTACTTTCTGAGGTGATATGGCAGCTGGTGTCTCTGGTCAGCCATCTTGTCTCTCACCGCTTTGTATTGATGTTATACTCGGTTATTCATATCACCACACTTGATACCTGTTATGTTTTTTAATTGAATGCATTTTAATCAAATTTTCCTCACTTATTAAACTATATGATACATAGTTTATGTGTGTTACATATAGTTACATATCTCTATATATACTTTTTAAGTTATGCAAATTTATATAAAATTTCATTTTATACATTTTGATATATTTTATATTTATAATGTGTTAATTTGTATATTATATATAACTTCTAAGTTAGTTATAAATTTGTTATATTTATGCTATATAAACTTATAAATTATATGAATATGTTATATATAGGGATATGTGTATATATAACAACTATAAGTTATAGTTTTAAAAAGATGCTTGAAGATAATATAGTTCTATATTTAAAGAATATTCTTCTTACAAAATAAAGGGGAAACATAGGCCACTCTTCAGGCTTTGTATTTATTTATAAGACAAGCTTATATTTTTAGCCACTTGGCAGTATATCGATTTATAACAAGAAGAAGGTCAATGTGTTTCTGCCACATTGAAAAACCAACCAAACAAAGTAAAAGAACTTTTTTAAATGACTGGTCCTGTTGGGGTCCTTTACATCCACAGAGTACAAACAGTTATAAGATACAACCAAGACTCTTATGTGTAGGTCTTAGATTTATACCCCAAAAGGTCTTTTGCAGAGATAGCAGGCAAATAAGTATCAAAAATTCATGTTATATTAGTTCAGCTTGGTCTCTGCATGAAAGATTATGACCAGCCTACACAGCCTGTGTCTTACGGCAAAGTTTTCTTTCTAGGTCTGATTTCAATGTTATTTGTATCCTTTAGGCTTCTTAATTGAAGCAGAAGGACCTCCTGCAAAGGCAACCCAGAAAGAGAAGGAAGATGAGAATAGCAGAGGGAAAAGGAGAGGGGGAAAGGGTATAGAAATTGGAAAGAGGGAGAAAAAGGGAATTACATACTGTGTAAAGTGGAGTGTTGTCTTTGGATCGTTTACCCATTTCAAAAGGCTATCTGATATTTAATTGCTCCTGTGTTTGGGTGGTAATTAGGGTGAAGGTGAAGTGACTGATGACTTGCTGAAGCTCTGGAAAGGGCGCTCCCAGACCAGGCTGGGGGAAGATACATGATCCTCATGGGTACAGAGAGCCTATCTAACACGTGTCCAAATGAGGCCATTTTGAAAGTGAAGAGAAACTAGTAATAATTACTCCCGTGAAAGAAAAAAAGGCATAAATTATTCCCTTCTGCGGCAAACTGGGATATGAAGTCACCCTAATTATAGTTTATTATACTTTTCTTAGGACTTTGAGAGTGAAAATAAAAGCAGATATGTGTGAGTGTGAGCCCTTTCTTTATGTCGGAGTCTTTCACAAATGCCTGTGCTTAGGTGTGCAGGTGCCTGCATTACCAGAGTTAAGTGGTAGCACTAGTATAAGTGTGGTGGGTTTAAAAGTCCTATTTTGGTTTGAACACCACTTAGAAAAAAAACTTCCATATATCTTACGAGAGAAGATTAAAAGATAGAAGTAGTTTCTCCATTAAAGGCATTCAAATATTGACTTGAACAACTACTCGTAAGGATTGGTTTGGTGGAAATTGAAATATCAGTGAGGTTTTCTAGTGAACAGAAAGGCCACTTGGTGGTTACGTAATTCTACCATCTGCTCTCTATGCATTCTGGTTTTAAGGAAAAAAAGCCACATCCATTTTTACAAATATAGACGTTTATGAAAGAAAAAGACATGAAAATTAGTTAAGAAGCATTTAGTAACTATGAAGAAGCCAGTTATTCATTTGCTTCTCCTCTGTTAGAATGTTGGAGAATCACACTTATTCTGGTTTGCACTATTAATTGAAATGAAAAGCAATTAATTAGTAATTTCTCTGAGTTTACTCATAGAAACAGGAAGAAAATACTAAATATTGGTGTTTGCCATCTTCCCTATGTGTTCTTATACTTGGTGTGGAATTCTTTGATTCTTTAATGAAGAGATTGTAACAATAACAAGCTCAGAGGCGTCTCTGATTTTGCACTGCAGCTGTCTGGCTCCTTAATGGTGAGCTCAGCTCAAGGAGCTCAAGGGCCCATTAGCTGAGCAATGGAAAATTCCATTTGCATTCAGCCAGGGTATGTTTAAATGTCTATAAGAGAAGATTTGTGATGTGTTCAAGGTCAAAAAGTCTTGTTTCATGATCCTAAGAAATAGCTTTATCATAATACAGCATTGGGAGACTTGTTTTGACAGGTCTTTGAGCACTTCATAGAAACCTCATACAAAATCTCTTTGTTAATATTTTAAGTGTCATCATTTTTTTATTTTGTGGCCACCCACATTACCAAAGTTTAGAATATAACTTTTGAAAACTTCAATACTTCTGCCAAGAGAAAAGAGAAGTTTAAGAAACTTTCTCATCTTCAATTATGGCATACAAAGAGTTTCTTGCTTTATTTATTTATTTATTTTTTTTGTTAGAAGAAACAGTATTTTTTTTTTTTTCTATCTTCCTGTATGGCATATCCTTAGATAATGAAAAAATTCTGTTATGCCAATGATTTGGAAAAGTGAAACAAAGAAAGATTCCCCCTCACCCCTGCTCATACACACAACTGGATGATACTTGAACCTATCAGCTTCTTCTACAGATCAGTAACAGCAAACATTAAATAGCAAAAATTAAACATATTACTGTCCCTTCCTGCTTATAAAGAATCAACCATCTTGCCTTCTATTTTCAATACTTTATTATTATCTAGTGTAATGTGTGTAATTACAATGTGTGTAAGTACAATGCAAGTAATTCAGTGATAAACATGTATTTGTCAACTCTAAGTACATTGACAGTATTTCTTTTTATTTTTTAAATCACTTCTTGAATCTACCAATTTTTGGAATGTTCTGCCAGTGGTTATTATTTGAGCTTTTTATTCTAAGCATCTGATAAGCTATTCTTTGTATATCGTATCTTAAATTAGTAAAAATCTGTTGGTTGTATAGAACAGAAACACACTCAGGAGTCTACAGGATTGATGTTTTATTACAAGGATACAAATACTAAAGGAGTAACAAAGATAAGCCAGGTCTTCTGGGATCCAAGGAATAAGATCTCGTGAGACAGCAGGAACCAAAGTACCAAAACAGGAAATTGAAGTTAATTATGAAGAAGCTGAGCCATCTTAGAGATGTTAGCATCAAGAGGTTGTGGATCTTTATACTAATACTCTGCTGTTAACGAGCTCCTGCTACCCCTTTTCATCCCTGTTCCCCCAGACACTGTGGATCTTGTAGTTCATTTTCCCTAAGAAGTGGATGCCTTATCCTCTGTCCCAAATAGCTTCCCCATAAGTTATAGCTTATGCCTATTCAGGATTTCAGTTGTTTCAGGACCATCAAAGCTCCTGTCTCAAGGCCTTGCTCTGTATATCTGAATAGCCTCAGCTCCCACCGCTTATATCCTTCCACTTCAAAGTAAGACATGAGAGAGAATTTGATTGATCTGGTCTATTATCACAGCACTTTACAGTGAGGTGGGCTAAACCACTTCAAAGGCTTTGTGCAACCAGCTCTGGTTGGGGAGGGTAAGAGCACTGTAAATTACACAATAGAGTTGCCTTAAGCCTCTCTACAAAGACACTGTGTGAAATGGTTTCCCTTAGAAAAAGCTCCATTATGCAGGATCATAATGATTCCAGCCTCTTCTCAACCTGATTCATTTGGGCCTTTTGCCTGTATACTATGTTGAAATGACTTATTTCAAGATTATCAGCGATCTCCAGTATGCCAGATAAAGTGGTCACTTTTCATCATTCCTCATCTTATTTGTTCTTTGTAACAGATTACTAATTGACCATTTTATTCTTAATGATTTTTTTTTTTTTTTCAGAACTCTACACTCTCCTGGTTTTCCTTCTATCTACTAATTGCTGTAGCTCAATCTCTTTGCTATGTTCTCCCCCTCTGCTTTGCCTTGAGTTCTAGGACCCCAGGCTTAGCTTAACACCTATACTCTTCTCTACCTATAGTCTTTCTCTAAAAAGTCTTTTCTAATTTTCTAGCTATAAACACCATTTATATCTAACAACTCACAAATGTATATCTCTAGCTCTGAATCTCCCCTCAGTACTAAACTCCTACTTGACATAGTCACTTGAATTCCAAGAAGCCATCTCACACTCAATACAATCAAAACTGTATTCTTGATGATATCTCCAATGTGTTCCTAATCCATTCTCTGTTCCTTCCAGATGCTCAAGCTCAAAACACATGAAGAAAAGAGAAATACTTAAAAAAGCAAGAAAGTTTTTTATTCTTCTCATTTCCCACGTGAAATCAGTCAAGTGCTGTCAGCTGTGCCTCCAAAATAATTGTTTGCCTCGCAAGCTCCACTGCTGCCCCTTAGCCCAAGCAACTGTTATTATTCACCTTACTTTCTACAATTGATTTTAAACTAATCACTCTGTTTCCCCACAATCTATGCTTTGCCGCCAGAGTAGTAATTTAAAAATGTGAATCAAACCACAT
>NW_012148819.1:1763675-1764685 GCF_000956105.1 Propithecus coquereli | reverse complement strand
CATGGTTTAGCTTTATTCTTGGATTTTCTCTCTCTATCACAGTTGACACCCTGCTGCCTCTAAGAGGTAAACCAACCTCCTTCCTGAGCTCCTGGCCATGTGTGGACTAAAACTCCTACTCTTGGTTCTCCTTATTGCTGTTGAGAAAGTCTAGAGCTTCCAAGAAAACATTGTTAAAATCATAGGAAAAACAAAAGAAAAACAAACTTGAAGAATTTGAAAAACCTGCAGCATTTAATTTCACAAAGAAGAGATTTATGAATTTACTAAACTGGCTATTTTCAGATGGCTGCAAAAGTTTGTTCATACCTTGACTGGGAACTGTACTTGCTATGAACTGTTTTCTTCTGGAAAGTAAACATATTTTGACACAGAATATAGGAATAATATCTTAGATATTGTCATGCTCTTGCTCAAAGTAAAGAGTTGCTTATTGCTTACCAAAAATTCTTATCACTTCCCAAATTCTCTCAGGCACATCTAATTGTGAATAAGTATGCAATAAGCACTGGAAATACATTGGTTAAACCAAACATACACACATGCACACACATACACACACAATTGGCAAATTGGTTTAACCAATATATTTTTATGGTTGATTATGTGGTCAGACTAAACATACACACATGCACATGTGCACACACACACACATACACACACAGACATGTGATTTACCAAGTTAAGGATAAGAGCCTAATGGTCTAATGAGGGGGGTAAAAAGTAATTGGGTTCTCTTAAATGTGTATTATCAAAGGAGAAGTGTAACAGTGGAAGACAGCAGGTAGATTATTTAATCTATAAGAATATGGTCCTCTTTCTAATATTGACAATTTGTGTTTTTGCTTTTTCTTAACTAGTTTTGCTAGAGGTTTATTAATCTTATTAATCCTCACAAAACCTCAAGTTTTTGTCTTCATTTGTTTTCTCTATTGTTTATCTCCATTTTATTTAATCACTCATTTTAGCATTTTCATTTTTTTACTTCTATTTGCTTTAATTTACTATTC
>NW_012148819.1:1761610-1762019 GCF_000956105.1 Propithecus coquereli | reverse complement strand
TTTGAGAAGTTCTGATAGAATTAGATTTCATTGCATTGTTCCCTAGGTAAGAATGTGCCTGCTGTTTAAGGGGGTGGAGGGTGGGGAGCAAAAGATGATTGAAACATAGTTTTATATGACAAGGACATTTTCTTAAACTGATCATCCTTCTCATTGTCATGATAAAGATTAATATTTTATTTTCAGTACTTTGGAATTATGTACCATAAATATTTTTACTTATCATATATCTCATTGACTGTGGGACTTAGCTAATAGTTTACATTTGCAGTCATGTGAATGTAATTATCTGTATTCCCTGTTGCAGTGATGGGGAAAATTGGGTCATTATATAATTTAGAAGATCCCTCCCGAGACACCCATTGTGTTCCTATGAAATCAGGAAAAGAATTTATGATTCTTAATTTCA
>NW_012148819.1:1745832-1747335 GCF_000956105.1 Propithecus coquereli | reverse complement strand
GTGGAAAGGCTGAGGTGTTCACTAAGCCCATTTAAGTTAGTGTGACTCAAAATTGAAACTCTGCCTCCCTTGCATGGGCCAGCATCTGAGATAACAGCTCATTATTTCAATCTTCTACTAGGTTGCTTTCTCCTAGGTTCCTTGGAGTCTTCCCTATACCAGTGCATTTTAAGGGTTAGCTAATGATAAGAGGGATATTTAAATATATCTGGAGGACTCCAATCCTCTGAATCTCCCTCCTTTATTGTATTTTCATTCTTGGTTGCCAGTTTTTCTGGCAGCCCCAAATTTCATCTATACTTCAAGCTAGTAAAATTGCATTTTTTTTAAGAGACAGGTTCTCGTCACCCAGCCTGAAATGAAGTAGTGCAATCATAGCTCACTGTAACCTTGAACTCCTGATCTAAAGTGATTCTCCCACATCAGCCTCCCAAACACTGGGATTATAGGTATGAGCCACTACACCTATCCCACATATTTTTGCTTTAATTCTTCATTTTCTATATTGAATGACCTTGGGAAAAATTGAATGTTGAATGGTTTCTGCCTATTTTGTTTGTTTTTTAGTGCTTTTAGGGTTTAAAATATGTCTTTCCCTTTCGTAAGGTGCTTCTTCTTATTATTAATGGGCATCTTAGTCTGATACAAGCTACTCCACAGTTACTAAAGTCAGAAGAGCCTTGAGTTACACTTTTTTGTATCTGAGGCTCTTCAAGATGACAATATATCTCATCAGCCTATATTTTCACCAAAGCCTGGATCTTTTCTTCTCATTCGTTTATACCTTCCTACTCAATGGCAGGCCTGTTCCTTCTCTAGCCTGAACCAGGACCAGGCATTTTATTCTAGATATGGAATCTGTCCACAGTCTGCTCAACCATGAAGGGCTTAGTTCCCTTTAAAATTTAGCTCATTACATCTTCCTTATAGTCACCACCCATGGATAGCACCCCTCCGCCAAAAGTATAATTTGTATTTCATACATTTTTTCTTATAATTAATAAAGCAGTAAAATTCTTTCACATTGTTATACATCCTAAATAGAAGGGGAAATGACCTGCCTTAGTTTTGAAGACTATTCTTCCTGGATGTAGAAATGCAGGTTGGCAGTTACTTCTATTAGCATTTTAAAGATACAGCTACATTATCTTCACGTTTCCATAGATTTAGTGAAAAGTCAGTTGTCGCTCTTACTGTTGTTTCATGGCAGGTAATGAGTCCTTTTTTCCTTCTTCTAACTGTTTTTTAATTTGTTTTCTTCCTTTCTGTTTTGCAGAAGTTTTACCATGAAGTTCTCAAATGTGGTTTTCTCTGTTTTTATTACATTTGAGTTTTGTAGCACTACTTAAATCAATGTCTTCCGTAGTGATGAAATTCTTGACCCTTATACCATCATATATTACTCTGATACATTCCCATTTGTAAACTCCAATTACAAACGTATTAGCTATTTCCACGATGTTAATATATCTCTCACAACCCATCCAGTTCAGTAACCTTCTT
>NW_012148819.1:1736192-1736680 GCF_000956105.1 Propithecus coquereli | reverse complement strand
AGATTCTAGATATTAACCAATTGTCAGATGTATAGTTTGTGAATATTTTCTCTCATTCTCTAGGTTGTCTATTTACTCTGTTAATTATTTCCTTTGCTGGGCAAACAGAAGCAAAACCAAAAAACTATATGATTATCTCAATAGATGCAGAAAATGCATTCGATAAATTCCAGTATACTTTCATGATAAAAACCCTCAAAACTAGGCATAGAAGGAACATAACTTAAAATTATAAAAACCATATATGACAAACCCACAGCTAACAACATACTGAAGGAGGAAAAGTTTAAGACATTACCCCTAAGAACTGTAACAAGATAAGAATGCACACTGTCACCATATCTATTCAATATAGTACTAGAAGTTCTAGCCAGATCAATCAGGCAAGAAGAGGAGATAAAGTGTATCCAAATAGGGAAAGAAGAGGCCAAACTATTGCATTTCATTGATGGTTTGATCTTGTAACTAGAAAATCCTGAGGACTCCAC
>NW_012148819.1:1733722-1734738 GCF_000956105.1 Propithecus coquereli | reverse complement strand
CCATCTTAAAAATTTAGAATTAACCTGTTGCTTGCTTACATAGTTGCCAGGCACAAAATTAGAAAATGACCCCAAGGAGAAACAAATCAAGAGTCCCAGATAGGCCAACCAAAGACTGCTGATGACAGGATCCACCAGATGACTTATTGTTTGCTAATAACCATTGAGCAAGTCATGATGACTTGCACAAAGCTTGCTTTCTGTCACCAACCCCCTTTACCTTAATAAGTTTCTTGGTAAACAGAGGAGATGAGATGGTCATTAAGAAAATAGTCTGCCATTTCCTTAGGCTGCTGGCACTTGAATAAACCACCTTTATTTCACCAACACTCACCTCTCATGTTCAGTTCTCTGGTGGCAGGCAGCCGAACCTGTATTCACCAAGATTATCTGTTGCTTCTTTAACAATTTCCAACTGTTGCTGCCACTATATGCAAGCAGTAAACCAGGAAAGTCTTTAAGTGAAAGGATCAAGAGTTCATTTATATTAAAACTGTAGCCCCAGTTTTGAGAGCAGGTTGTTACATTTTGTTGTTTAAGCTTTTCCATTTAAAAAGAATTACTGTGGAGTTATAAAAACCTGAGACTATTTTTAATATTAAGTGCTAGTCCTAAATTTTCATCATGAATTGTATTAATTATAGTTCCTTTTCCAAAAGATTATCATTTGGAGGATTATTTGGAATTTGTTCAAAAGGCAAGTAAATTTCTGGAATTCTCTGAGGATAAATACAATACTGATTTTAGAGTTTATGAATTTACATATACACTCTTGGAAAAGGAGTACCAGAGCTCATATCTGAGTTTGAAAAGTCAAAGCATCCTGGACATATCCAATTCAAATAACCTCCAGGCATCTATTAATATAATGGTACATGCACTCCAATTTGATAATTCTGTCTCCAAATTGTCCCATTCCTTAGCCAGATGCCCAAGCTAGTATCTTAAAGTGATTTGAGTTTTCCTTATTCTTCATCCACTCAGTCATATCCACTTGGTCATAAAGGCTTTTTAAT
>NW_012148819.1:1732126-1733067 GCF_000956105.1 Propithecus coquereli | reverse complement strand
GTTATCAGCACTTGAATTTGTCCACATTTATTGAGACAGCATGCATGGAGGGCAGGGCACCGTGCTTAGTCTGGCATTTAACCGAGTGTTGCCCTGTTAGCTGAAGGTGAGTATATGACTTATTTAATTGAATATACACATTTTATCCTTCCTAAACAATGGGGCATTCTTAATAGTGCAAAATATTTCTTTATACTGAAATTGTAGGAAAGATTTTATTATGTGGCTTTCATAAAAATTAGTTAAGCTGGAAGTATAAATTAATGTGTTGCTTCTCCCAATATGTTAACATTTTATAACATGCTTAAGTATATGCTTACTTAAGTATAAGTATACTACAGAGTTTACTACAGAGTTTAATTTAAATGAACTATTGAATTTCTCTATTTCTCTATGAATGTCTAATACCATTCCATGATTTTTGACTGCCATTAGTCAGAAATGATTACTAAATTTTGATTTCTAACTTACAGCTCCATAATTTCCATACCTATATTTTCAACTGTTTGTCTGTTGGACTCTCCCATGGTAAATAGGAAGAATTATTATAAGTACATTCTGAGGGCCATTCAGACTATAATGCTAGGCTAGCTAAAGGGAAGCCATTTTGCTTCCAGTATGCTTTCTAACTTACAGCTTTGCTCCATAATTTCCATACCTATATTTTCAACTGTTTGTCTGTTGGACTCTCCCATGGTAAATAGGAAGAATTATTATAAGTATATTCTGAGGGCCATTCAGACTATAATGCTAGGCTAGCTAAAGGGAAGCCATTTTGCTTCCAGTATGCTTTCAGTTTGTTCCATCTTAAAAATTTAGAATTAACCTGTTGCTTGCTTACATAGTTGCCAGGCACAAAATTAGAAAATGACTTTGAGGAAAAACAGACATCCTATTGGTTGCTAGTAACCATTGAGCAAGTCATGATGATTTCCACAAAG
>NW_012148819.1:1731133-1731989 GCF_000956105.1 Propithecus coquereli | reverse complement strand
CAAGATCACCCTCTGACCAAAGATCAGAATAAATAGGGAATGCTATTATTCAGAGCTTGTGGGAGCAAGGGAGTCAGCCAACTTCACTTGAGTTTGGTCAACGGTCACAGGCAGGGAGGGTAGTGTAAATAATTTCTAGTGGAAAAAAGGGAAGGATTCAGGTACATCCCGACTGGAGGCTGTTGGCATGAGGAAGCTGAAGGCAGGCTAACTGGAAGCAGGCATACTATGCGATTGGTTAACGGAGCATATTCAGCTTCTCTAGTTCATTTTAAGGTGAAGGAGGGGCAAAAACTAGGGAATCTGATAGCTATTGATTAACCTTTGATCATTTGGGGCTTATGGCTGTAGAGGTTGTGATTTGACTTCACTGGACTGGTTGCTTCAGTCTGTGAGTTAGAGTTATATTTTTCTATATGTAGTCTGGCCATTGTCCATTTGTATATTCATTCAGTCTCTCAGTTATACCCGAAAACTTACAAAATGATGATCTACTGATATTTTCAGCCCGTGCAACAGTGTATCAGAGCAGGGGAAACATTTTATGATAATGGAAATGTGACAATGAGTCCATTTCCACGGGATCTACTATTTTACTATATCCTCACCATCAGATGCAAACAGCAGATTGGCCTGTTAATGTCTCAGTTAAGGTGCCAGGTTGGGGAAAATACCCAATGAGATTATATAAGAAGCCAACAGATAACATCCAATACTCTATCTGCAACAACTAAAATACTCAGATCTAGGAACCAAACAGTAGACGTAAGATTGGTTCTCATCATGTTTCCAGTGATCCCAAACTAGAATTTGTTTCTCATTCCTTCAAAATTAGTCTAAACTAGGTTAGAGGTCT
>NW_012148819.1:1730783-1731083 GCF_000956105.1 Propithecus coquereli | reverse complement strand
ACAAAGGATTGCAGGTTTTTTCTTTTAAAGACAAAAAACCTCAAGTGACTTTACTCAGAAATTTGTGAGGTCTTTATATTGCCTTTAGAAAACCCTTTAACGTCTTCATTTCCCTTCATGATCTGACACCTAATTAAATGGTTTCTCCCAAACCATTCATAGCTGTCTCCATCAAAAGTGCACAATGGACACATCCCATAAACTAACTATACTAAAATTCACTTTTACACTGCACTATGTACTTTCATGTACTTTCAAGTCTCTTTAGCAATTTCTATTTCCTCTGCCAAAAATATTTTT
>NW_012148819.1:1730424-1730733 GCF_000956105.1 Propithecus coquereli | reverse complement strand
AATATTTCTTTAGGCTAAGGATTATGGCCTTCCAAAAAAAAAAAAAAAGCTGCACCTGGGAAGTAAAAATCCTGGCTATGTAAATGATGTCAATAAAAAGGTATATTCCATTTACTAGAATATTCTCCCTATACTGCAAGAATAAGCTACAAAACATATCTTTACTGACATTTGAAGAACAATTAATTTCCTGATAATTGGGACATAATTGTGCCCAAGAAAGGAGAACTTATTTTGATGATAAAGCATTTATAGCAGTCTTAGTTGAGAGACACTTCGAGTTTATAGGGCTTACCTCAAAAATAACGG
>NW_012148819.1:1727275-1728813 GCF_000956105.1 Propithecus coquereli | reverse complement strand
TCTGATTGCCTGCCCTAATAAAGCAGTAACATATATACCATTGCTGTAGGCTCTGCATTCTGTGAAACCCAGGGTAAGACAGCAGGGTACCAAGAAACCACTCCTAGCTTTCCACTTTATGGAGTGCAATTCACTGATCTGGGTTAATAGAAAAAAGATTAGATTTGAGACCAAAAGATAATCTATTCAGTTGGACTGATAACTAATTTAGATGTACAAAAGAAAATGCCAGGGAGGAATTTAGATATATGTGCATGCAGCTCAGGAGAGGTCAGGATTGTAAATATAATATGATGGCAGTCATCAGTGAATGGAATGTAATTGAAGCTGTGATAGGGATGGATTGTCTAGGGAGAGAGTGTGAAGTAATAAGATAAGAAGAACTATGAGCAATCCTGGGAAATATTAAATGCATTACTTGAGAGGAAGAAGATGAAATTGTACAGAGACAGAGATGCAGCTGGTGTGAAACAAAAGACAATGAAGTGGGGGATTATGGAAGCCAAGAAAAGATAGTTCAAATTTGAGGTGATTGACAACAGCATAGAATGCTACTGCATAGTGAAGTAAAATAAAGATCCCAAAACATCTATTAGATATAGGATCATGAAGATTATTGGTGATACAGATGGAGGAGGGATGGAAAAGTGATTTCCTTGAAGTAATGTGTAAAGGGGACAGAAGACACATTGGGCATTAGGAAATGGCATGGAGGTAAGAAAAAGCACCGAATGACCTGTAAACTTCTTGTAGTTTGGTGGTGTTCAAATATAGAATTAAGACTGAATGAAGAATGCTACACATAGATATGAGTTTTGCGTAAGAAGACACTTTGCATTGTTATGAAATTTCTCATAATGTGGGGTTTTCTAATCTGGAAAACATGTAGTGCAATAGTTTTGTAATAGCATGTGGTCCCTAGATGAAATAACAAAAGACTTCAGGGAGCAAGTAAAACCTTTAAATTTGTTTGAAAATGTGCGTGTATATGTTTTACTAGGGAAAACAAGCATTTAATCAATTCTCAAAGAGGGCCAAAAATCCCCAGAGATAAATAGCTACTTATGGAGGGTATGTTCCAGAAGCTGTTTGCAGAAGATTCACTGCTTTAAGAATTTTTTAAATCGCTGAACAAAAATACAAGATCATAATTATGATCACAAGTATGCTTCTGTAGATATGAAGTGTGGGAAACCACGCAGGCTCTGATAGCAGCAAGATAATTACAAGCAGCGTGCAGAATATAATTGTAGGTGTGAGTGCCAAAAACTAAGAGATGCATGAAAAAATAAGAGAGCAAAAAAAGAAATTAATTTAAAGAAATCAAAGTACTTGAAATAACAGGTAAGAGAATTTAGGCTTCCATGGGGCAATTTCTAGAACAATGGTAAGGTATCAATCTGGTGAATTATAAATTATATGTGAAAATGACAGATCTAAAATATTGACTAAAAAGCAGGTTATTTCCTGGGGCTGAAGTGATCTATGTTTTCCTCACCCTATTTCCTGTGGTTAATACAAGTAACAGCAAAAATAAT
>NW_012148819.1:1717762-1727150 GCF_000956105.1 Propithecus coquereli | reverse complement strand
TACTAGGAAATTAGGAGAAAGTAGGGTTCTATATTTGATTTCTGACTCTTTGTTTTGTCATTATCATCACATATTTAGCTCAGCCAAGCCAGATTGTAATTGCTATAATAGGAGTTTGAATCAAAAGCAAAATGCAGGCTTAGCTCTAAATCTGTTGTTGCTTATCTTTTCTCAGGTCTCTATCAATTCTATTCTAAATGTTTCCCGTTTGTGGATCAAACCCTCTTCAATGCTGTGTGCCCTTTGCACTATTTGTTTTTCTTTAACTCTTAGGGTTCCTCTTCATTCCTTCCATTATCGGGCTTAGAGTTCTCCTGTTAAAACTTTGGCTCAAATTTTTCCCTCTGCTATGAGTGTGTAGGGAAATGATGACTTCCTTGGTTTGAGCTACCTTCTCATGTTTATGGCATGCCTAAAATGATATCCTTGGTTATTATAGCTCATCTCCTTTTCAAGTGTTCTTCTTCAGTCACCTCCAAATAACCCTCATTGCTAATCCTTTTGCTGCCTAAATTAATATGTTGGTAGTGAACTCATAATTTCCTCCCATTTACTGCTTCCTATTGTTTCTTATTACAATCCTCTTACTAGTCATAAAACATTGAAGTTATCTTTTTTCCTATCTCCTTTTCTACCATCTCCCTTAATATCTGTTATTTATACATTACCTCTCAGAATTCAAATTTAGCTTCCTTAAGAATTAAAAGGGTATCCTACCTTTCCTTGTTCTCCTTCATTTTTACTGAAAGAGTTATGCAAGTAGGAAAGGAGACTCAACAAACACGGTATCCATCATTCATACCATCTGTGTTTAGATCTTATTTTTCAGTGCTTTGATTTTGGCTTCAGGGAATACCTGTGGAGTTTGTAATTTTCAGAAACAGAGAAATAAACTAAATTATTTCTCTTGCTGATATGTTAAGCTGAATTATTCACTGGAAATTCTTATAGTCAGAAGTTGTAGGAATTTCTTAGTAATTTGAAAGGTTATTTGTAAGAAGTAAATAACCAGAGAGAGAAAGATGTAAAGCAAATCAAGCCATTAATGTTATGTTTGCCAAAATATGCTAGTTGAGAGATATTCTCTTAAGAAAAGTATCACCATCACAGGCATGCCATATTCTCTGTCACACCTTTAAGATAGTTTTAATGGATATTAGTCTGATAAAGTTTCTGAGGAGTTAATTTTGGTAGATTCAACATATTGCAAATTTGTTTGGTCATGAAATTATAAGAAATACCTACTGATTTCTCAAAAGTAAGTATTAAATACAACATGCTTTGGAAAAACTGTGAAAGTTTACATGTTTAAGACATTCCTGTGATCCAATAATGAAAGAGAACGTTATTATAAAAGCACAACTTCCATCAGTGTGCTTTTGCTATAAGATTTAGACCATGCAGTAGTCTAACCTGGTAAAAATTGTTTTACTTGTCATATCAAGTTGCCTACATTGTGTTGTAGTATTCATCTATGGCTTATTTAATTTTACTTAGATCTAGAATAACATCTCCAAACATTTAAGTCTGAAGAACCCCAATGTAGTTTACTTCTTTTTATTGTCTCTAAACAGTATTTTATTTGTAGTTATTTTGATAGAAGGATGATGTTATTCACTGTTTACTTCTGGCATTATGAAGTGCTTTTTGATTAAAAAGATTTTATTCACTCCTAGTGTCATTTAACCTAATTCCCATAGGATTTATTTTTTTAGTGAGATATTACATATAAAGTCAAAACTGGGATACTTTTATCAGATATTTGAGGCCATGAAGGTACTATACAGTGCATACTGACAGAATAATTTCTTTAAAAAATTATGTTTTCATGTTACACTTAGAGACTTAAATGATTTTGTGTACAATATAAATCTTCCAAAACAGTTATTTGGGAAACAGAACAAATGTAAGTGATATAAAATTTTATACATACTCAGCTTTGATGAGACATTTATGGTTTTAGACAGTGATATATCCCATGATATATTTGAAAGCAAGAAATTACATCTGGCTTATAATACAGAGGTGCCATATTCTCATTTCCTTTTCATTATACTTTCTGTGGAATAGAATGGAAAGACATTATTATTCCTTTGATTAAATGGTTAAAGGAAGTCATGAAAAAGGTTAAATGTCAGGATCAAGATTATATCTAAATTTCTCTAATTCTAAAGCATTATTTTTTCCCAATAGATTATATTTTAAAAATATTATCCCTAGATCCTGACAAAAACTCTTAGTAGATATGTAATAGGGCATTTTCTTGAAAGTGTCTATGTACTTTCTATTATTGTAAAATAGTTTATTTATTTAGAAAATTTGTTTTCTATATTTAAAAATCAATTGACTTTATGTATTTGACATTTATATTTTATCTGTACTACTTAAATCTTTATCACCAAAAGTATGCATTTTTACTATAATAATAACAATATTTTGTATTAAATATTGATTTCTAGTGAAGAAAAAAGTTTAATTTAATCCTTCAATGCATAGAAAATAGAGCAAACATTTTCTTACTATATAGGGGTAAGTTATGTTTACCATATCTGCTTTGTAGCATTTTTCTCTTCCTATTCTTATTTTACCTACTGACTGGACAGTACCTGAAGAAATGTGTCTCACAACCTAAGGGATAGAAAAAGAAAAAGAATATTTTTCATCAAATGTGTGTATGAATACCTTTATCTTGTTACTGTTCATTAAGAATTGACCATTTCATTAGCACTCTGAAACATAACAAACAGTTATCTTTTTAGAACCTTGTAACACAAAAAGCTAATTAAACAATATTTACTTTAGAGTAAAAATCTGAGGAATACTCATTAGCAAAAGCACACTATATGTAATTCTTTTATAAATTCTTTTAAGTGTGCCAAATTGCCTATTTTTTTTCCATAGAGATTGTTTTGGATGATCCTCAAAAAAATTCCCACATGGAATCAAACATCTTTATATTTGTCATATAATTTATTTTTCTAAAAGCTTAAGATAATGATAATAAAATAAGGCCATTATTCCTTAAGAAGCCAACCTTCATCAATGTGCTCCTGCCTGGAAGACAGCTGCATGTCCATGCTGAAGGAAATTTGAATCCTATACAAATTCTCTGCTTAACACACTTTTTATGTGTATGTCTCCATGATCTATTATGAACAATAACTTTCTCTTGTTTCCCTAATGAGCTGAAAGAAAAGTCTTCATAAGAGTGAGGTCCAAGAGCTTTGCTTTCCATATTAGCTGAATGCAATCACAACCAAAGCCTGAGAAATTTGTTGTAAGAATCATCTGACCCATGGTTTGATGGAAGCGGGGATCAAGTTAAGCCTGCACATCATCAGTGATGAGCCTGGAAAACACCCTGCCATTGTCTACCTCGAACCTTGTAGCTCTGGAATCAAAATATTAGGCAGATTGAAGCCTCTCAATTTCTGGCAAAAGACTGAAAGCACGGAACATAATAACTAAGTATAATTTAGACATTGGATTCTATAATAAATAAAGTGTGACAAGGAACCCCTATACTACTATATGATACAGCAATTCCACTTCTGAGTTTAAATCCAAAAAACAAAAAATGAAATCACTATGTTGAAGAGATACCTCTACTCACATGTTCATTGCAGCATTTTTTACGGTAACTAAAATATGGAATCACCCTAAATGCTCAATAATGAATGAATGGATTAAAAATGTAATACATGGGCACAATGGAATACTATTCAGCCATAAAAAGAAGGAAATCCTGTAATTTATGATAATATGAATGAACCTGAAAAAATCATGTTGAATGAAATAAGCTAGGCACCGAAAGACAAATACACCATGATCTCACTTATATGTGGAATCTAGAAAAGTCTAACTCATAGACATAGAGAGTAGGGTGGTGATTATGAGGGGCTGAGGGGAGAGGAGTTTGGGGAGATTGATCAAAGTGTACAAATTTCAGTTAGACAGGAGGAATAAGTTCAGGAGATCTATTGTACAATATGGCAATCACAGTTAAAAACAATGTATGTATACTTGAAAATTGCTCACAGTAGATTTTAAATTTTCTTACCACAAAAAAATGATAAGTATATGAGGTAATAGAGATGCTAATTACCTTGATATGGTCATTCCATAATATGTGCATGTATCAAAACAACATGTTTTACATCATAAATATATGCAATATTTATGTCAATTTAAAAAAATTTGGTAAACTCTCTGCCTATCTCTGTCTCTGTCTGTCTGTCTCTCTCTCTCTCTCTCACACACACACACACACACACACACACACACACACACATGCGCACACTTTCTTTCTCTCTCTCTCTCTCCTCCCCTGTTGTTCAGAAATGCCCACTGCAAAGTAATTAAATAAACAGCATATCTAACTCAGAAGGTGAAGCATGTCTACTTCTGAGAGATCCTAAAGCAAAAGCATAGCAAGTGAACCTGTGGATTTCTTATTTAGCACTCAAAAAAAAATGTAACCTGAAAAAATATTTTCATGCTTCAGCTAAAATATATATGTAAACAGAACATTAATTCCAAGGGTTGATGAATTACCTAAAGGTGTTTGACACATTATTCAATGTGCTAATAATTGTTATGTGTTATATAATGTGTTATGGTGACAAGACATTATTCATCAGTGTGATCTTTGTGATAATTTTTTAGTAAACTATGGCCCTTTTTGTTCTTTCCATTTCTCTGTAAGATGTTCCAAATATCAGACAGAACAGATCCCAGTGGAATGTAGGTCATCGAAACTGGCAAGAATAACCACAATAAACCTAAGCTCTGGTAGGGAGTTTTGCAATCTGAAGGCTCTTCTCATCTCATCTACTTATATAGAACTCTGTGTTGACAGATAAGTCCCAGCACTTTCCATAGGCCTATATTTGGTAGACTTGGCATTGAAAACTTATGAGGATTTGGAAATGGACATGGTCAGGGCCAGCTCACCATGCCTTCTTAGGTCGGGGCATGGTGCTAGCCCCTCATCACCCATCCATGTACTAAGGGCACTTTGGCTTGGAGGTTGCAATTCATTGGGGGTCATCTGTCTGCTTTTCAGCAAGCAAGTAGTAAAAGGAAATTGACTTCCCTGTTACCATGCAGGGCAGAGCACTTCAGTCTGACACCTTGTGAGAAAGATTAGGCCAGGTGCATACATGTGCTGAGTTGCAGAATAGGGCCTCCAGTGTGCCAATAAGGGAGCTTTTCCAGCAAGCAAATAGGAAACACCATGACAGTTTGAGAGACTGCAGAATAAAGGAAGTGTTTACTGTTTCAGTACATTTAATAGCACTTTTTCTGGCTTTTTGAGCAAGAAACCATGCATTTTCATTTTTCACTGGGAACCACAAACCATATCTGGTCGTGGACATGATTGTCAAGTTTCAAGCATGGTTTTACATTTAATATCTTTTCTTGTCTATTAGGTAACTATAGTAAGTGTCAAGGTTTACCCAGACTTTTAACACATCCTCTTTATTTCATTCAATCCAGAGTATAAAAAAGGAGCATGGTGCATGGAGCAGGAAGAGGCAATCCAGCTGGAAAAAGAACAAATAAGCAGTAGAATGATACGAAGGGAGGGGGCATGTAACTGGTATACCATGGAGTTGACCTATTTGGCTAATGTTTGAGAGGCGCTGATAAGTGAGGGTAGAAAGCCAATGACAAAGTCTCCAGGCTGATTCACAATGGTGTGTTATAGATAGCTCATGCTTGTCCTGGGACAGGTGGCTCTGCTTTACAAAGATATTCCTGGGATAATTGCTCACCATAGGAAGAAGTGAGTGTGGATTGTATGAGTGGAAGTACCTGGCATCAAAAGAGTACCTTGCATAAACATGAGGGGTACTTGGAGAAGAATATGTAATAATGCTATTGAAATTCTGGGGTTGGGAAAAGGAATAATTGTTTCTTTTGGCTAGTGATATTTTCAGTTTTGTTAAACCATTATTTGGGAAGAAGCTTCACATATCCTGTGGCAAAAAATGACAGTACTGAGAAACCAATTGATGGCTGTGTTACACTGATTAGGTTTGCAGACTGAAGCACTGTAAAATATCTTCCCCCAAAATATTTATTTTTTGTCATAGTGGTTGTAACAGGTACCCTGAAAGGGAAGGAGTTGTGTTAGAATCGTTACAGTTTTGCCTACCTCAAATGTAGGGAGATCGATTTTGAAATAGAATAAGAGCTTGATGATCCCAGGGCTTTGACAGTTTTGTTTGTTTTAGGAGAAGGGGCCCTTGGCTTCTTGGCCTCCTCCCTGACCTGCTTGTAGATTGAATATATCTTTCTCCATGCCGCTGTCATATGAGAGGCTATATTTTTATTTAAGCAATATTGGATCATTTTGCTTATAGTGTGAATAAATTTCTGCTTGTTTTTAATGCTTTATATTTGTTTTTTAATGATTTATATTTTAGGAATTGATTAGAATTTGGGGAATTTTAATATTAGAAGATCTTACAGATAATAAACCATCAAAAATATTTGTTGAATTTAAAAGAATGTGCAAAAAATCCTATGCTAGGAAGTTCAGATGGCATAGAAGACATCAAATTAATTTTCTATTACTGGTAAAAAGAGGACAATAATTTTAAAACATGCAAATTTTATACATAGGACATTGAATAGATATTAATAAAGGAATTGGTTTGTTTGACTTATTTCAGTTGAGATAAAATGTGGTTAGTTTCTATAGATGATATTGTAAAATTTATCTTATGTTAAAAGTTATATAAAATATATTTTTTGGAATCAATATGTCTTTAGCAGAAATTAGTATTGCATACTATTAGATTAGATAGCCCAAAAATCTTTTGGTTCCTAAATATTTTAATATTTCTTTATCCTCTTCTTCTTCTTCTATTTTTTTTTTTTTTTTCCAGACAAAGTCTTTCTCACTATGTTGCTCAGCCTGGGGAGTGCAGTGGCCAGCTATTCACTAATGTGCTCATATCATAGCACAATGCAGCAGCCTCAAACTCCTGGGCTGGAAAGATCCCTCTACCTCAGCCTCCTGAGTATCTGTGACTATAAGTGCTGGCCACCATTGCTGGCTTCATCCTGTTTTTTGTTTTTTTTTTGAGACAGAGTCTCACTGTGTTGCCCGGGCTAGAGTGCCATGGCGTCATCCTAGCTCACAGCAACCTCAAACTCCTGGGCTCAAGCGATCCTCCTGCCTCAGCCTCCTGAGTAGCTGGGACTATAGGCATGTGCCACCATGCCCGGCTAATTTTTTCTATATATTTTTAGTTTTCCAATTAATTTCTTTCTAATTTTAGTAGAGACGGGGTCTTGCTCTTGCTCAGGCTGGTTTCGAACTCCTGAGCTCAAACAATCCGCCCGCCTCGGCCTCCCAGAGAGCTAGGATTACAGGCGTGAGCCACCGCGCCCAGCCTTCACCCTGTTTTTTAAACTTAAAACACTTAATAGTGGGAAAATAAAAACAACTTTCATTTCATGATTGGTCTTTCCAGCTTCAGCAATATATACTAAAAAAAAAAAAGTTCACATTGCTTGAATTCCTGGGCTACATGTACAACTGAAAGATTTTGATAGAAATAGAATGAGGGAATTGGGCGGTGGGAATTTTGATCTGAAAGGGAAGAAAGGCTACAGAAAGAGACTGCAAGGTGAATGAAGAAATATTGCTTACTTCATAATTTTTCCCCTGACTCTTAAATTCAGAAAGTCAGGTGACAAGGTTTTAATGGATTATTCATTCTCATTCCTATGAAATAAAATATTATAATCCACCAGGAACCCTCTTAATCACTACCTGATATACTTTATGAAACAAATCCTCTAATCTCTCTCAAAAGGTCTACAAGAAATAAAATAACCACAAAGTCCACTTTGAGATTTGTGGTCTTTTATTTTTTAATTAAAAATGTCTTATGAGTGAAATTATATGAAACTTCTTCTCAATTAAAATGTACAAATATTGCTTTATTAGGTTGTGAATGACTTTAATATCCCACAAAGCACTGATGCATTCAAATCCAAAGGCTGCTTATGAACTTCTGACTTTCTAGTTTAATAACAAGAGTCCCAGAACATATCTTATAGTGATTCACATCTCTCAGGAGTTGTGAAAACAAAGTCAATTCAGTGGAAATCCTTAGGACCTATTGTTTGCTTCAATCTATTGATCTAGTGTTGGCATCCTGTGATCTCTGAATATGCTTCAGCAAGTTGATAAACACTGTGAAAGAGTGTGCAGTATTTTGTGTGTATGTGCATGTGCTTGCAGTGGCTGCATAGATTTCATCAGCCACCTATAATGATTCATAACTAAAACATTTATAAGTACTACAGCAAGGTTTCTCAACCTTTGTTGGGACAAGATAATTTTTTGTGCTGTGTGTTATCCTGTGCGTTGCAAGATGGTAGGATGTTTAGCAATATACCAGCCCCTTAACAATTAGGTGTCAGTAGCAACTCTCCCCAGACTTAACAGTTTTGGCCACAAAAAAATCTCCAGATGTGGCCAAATATCCCCTGCGGGAAGTCATCCCAGATTGAGAACCAATACACCATAGTACAGATATTACATAAAAGTTTTTTGTTTTTTTTATTAGCTTATAAAATTGTATTCTGTTCTTACCACATCTGGTGACACATATAATTTCAGTAGACAGCTGCATGTATATCTAAATAAGCAATAGTAACAGGGCAACCTCTTATTATCGTCTGTCTTAGAGTGAAGAGAAGGTAAATGCAATCATATGGCCTACCCCACTGAGAACTTGGATTGTAAAGTAGTCAATTCTGAGGCAAAAGACCTGGATGTTAGTCTTAGTTTCACCATTTTGGGTTGTGTGACCTTGAAAATGTCCTGGATGGGCGTTAGTATCCTCATCGATGAAAGGTTATTGGTATTAACTATGCGTATCTTGTAGGGTGTTTGAGCATCAAGTATCATCATGGATATAAACTGTAGAGTGTTGTTGAAATATAAGGTGGCATCATTAAAATACCCTGGAGGATGGCAGGAAAAGTGAATTGTGTTTTCCCTCAAAAAACATTAGTGGAGGGAACCCCAAAGTGTAGTGTATGCACTTCACAGTGTTCTCAAAATGATCCATCTACTGCTGTTTGTTTTATCTCATCTTTTAAAATTTCCCCTTTGTATATGTTTTGTAATGCTAATTTATATCAATATAGTATTACAATTATATAATTTATAAATAAGCCAAATCACATATTGATAGTGTATGTTCAAAGTTTTTTAAATAATAGAATCATGAGCAAAAATTTCAGAGACCTCCATTCTGGAAAGCAGTGCTCTGGAGAACAGTGTGAGCCTTGTGGCTTGGGGGAGCCATTTTTTTCCTTTATATTACTTCAATTTATGTATTTTTAAAATGTTTTTATT
>NW_012148819.1:1715678-1716253 GCF_000956105.1 Propithecus coquereli | reverse complement strand
TTAATATGATCCCAACCTTGTTAGAAAGACAACCATGTAATAGAAAGAACCTAAAAATATAAAATTATTAAATCTGCAAAGAAAATAATGGAAGAATATAGAACAAAATGTAATAGTCATTATGTATCAGTGGTAAGATTTGAGATTATTTTTATTTTTTTTCTTTGTGATTTGCCTTATTTTCCTAAGATTTCTAAAATGCCAATGTATACAATTTTTAAAGGAGCACAAAATGTTTATATTCTTGTAGTTATATTTTTATGGCTGTCAGTTCTTAGGAAAGCAACTGAAAACAGTCTGTCTTACTCTATCAAGAAAGATTAGGGAGAAAACATCATTTACGTAAATAAATGAAAATGTTTTCTTACATTATAATGACACCTCCGTGTCATTGTACAGTGATTAATAATTTTAAAAATAACTCTTACGATCATCATTTTGTTCATTCTTTACAATATATGCTCTAGGAAAATGTAATACTCCTTGGTCTATAAATCACCAGAAAGCCAAGTGATTAAGTAGCAAGCTCAAAGTTAGAAAACAGGTATCAGAGGTAGTCCTTAAACATCTTTCTA
>NW_012148819.1:1710435-1715628 GCF_000956105.1 Propithecus coquereli | reverse complement strand
TACACATGATGTTTTGATATAGGCATACAATGTGAATTAATCAAATCAAGGTAATTGGGGTATCTATCACCTCAGGTATTTATCATTTCTTTGTGTTAGAAACATTCTAATTCACTCTTTTAGATATTTTAAAGTATACCCTAACTTGTTGATTACAGTCACTTTGTTGTGCTGTCAAATATTGCTCATTTATCTAACTATATGTTTGCACCCATTAACCATCCCCACTTTATCCCCCTATCCCTGCTACCTTTCCCAGCCTCTGCTAAACCATTAATTGTTTCAATTTTAGCCCTCACATATGAGGGAGAACATGTGAGATTTGTTTTTCTATGCTTGGCTTATTTCACTTAACATAGTGTTCTCCATTTCCAACCATGTTGTTGCAAATGGCAGGATTTCACTCTTTTTTATGGTCATACAGTATTTTACTGTGTATATGTACCACAATTTCTTTATCTGATAGACACTACATTGATTCCAAATCTTGGCTATTGTGAATAGTGCTGGAAAACACATGGAAATACAAGTATCTTTTTGATATACTGATTTCCTTACTTTTGGATATATGCTTAGCAGTGGGATTGCTGGGTCATATGGTGGTTCTATTTTCAGTTCTTTGAGGAACCTCCATACTATTTTCCATAGTGGTTCCACTGCAACTTCAATTTATTGCATTAGCTGCTAAGGGATTAAACTAGGAGTTCTCAAGCTGGCTAAGCATCAAGATCACCTGCAGAAGTCTTTTAAAATTTGGCTAAGCACAGTCTCAGATCTGCTAAATCAAATCCAGAATCTCCATGGAACCCAGCATCCATGGGTGATTCTGACATGCAAACATGCTGAGAACAGACTTACATGCTTAGCAGTTAATGAGCTAGCTGCTAATTAATATCTTTACAAACTTAGCAAATATAGGCCAAGGAATGTAGGAAGACTTCCAGAGCAGAGGAAAGAGATGCAGATAAGAAAGTGAAAAAAAAAAAAGTTATGTTTCTTCTAAGGTTTTTCTACGACAAACCCTGACCTTATATTTCTCTTTATGTTATATACATAATTTCAAACTCTGTGTTGTAAAAAATTAACATCCTATGTCATTTTTGCCCCTATGTTATGGATTTCCAAATATTGAAGAATTAGAAAATGCTATGAATTATAGTTACTATTTTATTATTCTTTGTAGTCTTTTATCATTAGTGAAAAGAACTATTCTCTAGGTACTACAGAGATTTTACTGCATGTCACAGTTCCTACCATATTAAGATTCAAGTTTAACAAAATGAAAATAGACGGCTAAGCCTGGAAACCCACAGGAAACATGTTACTCTTCAGTATTTTGCAAAGCACTGATCAAAACCTCTTGAAAAGCTGTCTCTCTTCTCTCAACCTTGCTTCTTTCTTCTCATTTACAAAATAGGCTTTTTAGCCTCACAAGACTTTGTGATTTTATGGATGTGAAACCTGCTGCCAATTAGTTTCCTGCCTCTGGGAGTTGGTGAGCAGTGTTACCTTTGATACAAGAGCCAGGTCATTGTATAGTGATAGATAAAGAGACTTTCTGGGTAATTGTAATTCAAAGGCAAGATTTTCATACATTTGGTAGAACTGCTGAAAAGCTGTAGGTCAGAGGGTTATCCATTTGTGTTATTTTGTAGATGAAAAAATTTGGCCCAATGGTATTCTATTTTATCTATTGAAAATATGAGAAATAAACAAGTAAGGGAAACATGTGAAATTGATTATAGAGGTCAGTAGCTTGTGAGATATATTGACAGACTTAATGTCAATAGCACATGTAGATAAAGGGATGGAAGGTGTTATAGGTTCAATCGTGTCCTCCAAATTCATATGTTGGTGTCCTAACCCCAATATCATGGTATGTGATCTTATTTGGAAATAAGGTTGTTGGAGATAAATAGTTAAGATGACATCATCCCGGGCTAGGGTGGGCCCCTAATCCAATATGACTTGGTGTTCTCACAAAAGGGGAAATTTAGACACAGACATGCACACAGGGAGAACAGCATGTAAAGATGGAGTCAGAGATTCGGTGATGCAGCAGAATCCAAGGAACACCAAAGATTGCCAGCAAACCACCAGAAGGTAGGAGAGGAGACATGGAATAGATTCTCCTTTATATTAATAGCTCTCAGCAGGAACCAACCCTGTGGATGAATTGATCTCAGACTTCTAGCCTCCATAACTCTGAAACAATAAATTTCTGTCGTTTAAGCCACAGTTTGTGGTACCCTGTTATTGCAGCCCTAGCAAACTAATACAGAAGGACTTAGGCACCAACTGCTCACGAGACACTCAGGACAAGTGAACATGGCTTAAGATTCAGGAAGTGTCTGTAACCTAACTTAAATGTATTAATTTACCTGTATCTTTCCTTTTCATTTTTGCTGTGTGTTTAAAATTGATCCAATAAGCTATGTGACTCAAGCATAGTCTGTGAGCCTTCCCCTTACGTGACATCTGGATTTGCTTGCCGGGTGGTGTACCTAGAGGCTTTCTGTTACATCAACATCATTTCCCAGGTTGACAAGCCCATTAGAATCTAAAATCCAGTTCTTTTTGTAGCCCTCAAAATAATGAGTGGATCTCTATGAAAACTGCAGGTTTTTCCTGTTATTCATGTTGTGGTGTAATAATATTAATAAATAGGTTTAAGACCTCCTAGAGGAATTTTATTTGGAAATGTGAGGATCATCTACTGTAGGAAAGTTTTGGTTTTACTGATTGTATAATTAACATTTCCCATAGTCACTATTGTGATTGCTTTTCATTTATATTTCTGGATGGTGATTTTACTTAAGAAGTATTAGAAGTGTGTCTGAAAGCATTGATTCACTACAATGAAGACTGGTTTTTTTCCCCCCAAATCATCTAATATGATGATAAAAATTGATTTAATATTTTCATCTTCATTTTATTTTTATCTTTACTAAAATCTTAAAATAGCTCAAAAGTCCTTAGAAATAAGTTTTGTGAAGAATATTCTACATTTGCTTACATTAAGTAACCTCCCGATTGAATTGATTTTCAAGGCCTTGCCTGACATTGCTCAACTTCTACGTTTGTAGACTAGTTGTTGATCATACATACACATTCCCTATAGGGATTCTTAGGTTAATGTTTGTTTCTGCTCTTTTATTTTTAACTACTCACAAAAGCCAAGAAGGATATTATCTGATGGTTTGCTTACTATTTATAATAGAAATTCTCCTGAGGCAGGGGATAAATTGACTCATAAATTTTGCTCCTAGCAATCTACCTTTCAACCCTGTTTCTTTTTTTTTTTTTTTTTTTTTGAGATAGAGTCTCACTCTGTTGCCCTGAGTGCCGTGGCATCAGCCTAGCTCACAGCAACCTCAGACTCTGGGCTGAGGCGATCCTTCTGCCTCAGCCTCCCGAGTAGCTTGGACTACAGGTGTGTGCCAAGATGCCCAGCTAATTTTTCCTATTTTTAGTAGAGACAGAGGTCTTGCTCTTGCTCAGGCTGGTCTTGAACTCCTGAGCTCAAGTAATCCTCCTGCCTCAGCCTCCCAGAGTGCTAGAACTACAGGTGTGAGCCACTGCGTCCAGCCTCACACTGTTTCTTTTTTTAAGTAGGGACTTATTCAAGCATACTATTTCAGTAGGGATAATGGAAGTGAACCATCTGATTGCTGACAAAACGGAGTATGATTAAATAGTATAGGGCTAAGTCTACTCTTCTCTGGTGGTGAAAAGACCTTGCATTACAAAAATAAAGCAATGATTGATTGATCAATATCCCCAAACAGTCTTTGCTTTGGTTACTGGATGTAATAGACTCATGCATGTATAGTCTAGTCGTTTCCAAAAGGTAATTTTGCAAATCAGCTAGTAGCATGTTGGGTGGGCACTTTAGCCCAAGAGTCAGATTGTGAAATCCTGGTTTTAGCCCTAGCACCTGTGTGACCTTGGGCCAGTTACTTAACCCCATAGGCCTCATGCTCCCCATCTTTGAAATGAGGGTCATAGAGCATCTGCCTTACAGGGATATTGTAAAGATTAAATGACATAACACATAGAAAATACTCAGCATAATGTCTGACATGTTGAAAGGGTTTATATCTGCTAGCTGTTGTTAATTTTTACTTTATAATATTTGATTCACTTTAATATTTTATTTATTTCTCTTTTTGAGTGAGACACTTGAATTACAAAGATGTCAGATATTGGCCCTTCCATGGAGGGTATCAACAATCAGAAAGAAAATGCATACGAAAGGCATACAGTGGGTACACTGTCAGTACAGAGGGTGGGCACTCACCCCAATGTGGAGAGTCATGGAAAATTTCCTAGTTAATCATGAAACCTAAGTAAAATGTAGTCAAGGAATTAGAAAGAGACAGTTTGAGCAATAGCAGAGAGCCATGTAACACCTTGCTATATGTAAGTAATCAAAACTTGCTGAATTCCAAAAAATAAGATACAAAGTAGGAAGAATGGGAAATAAATTAAAAGAAGTACTCTCCTGGTGATGCCATACTAAGGAAGTTGATCTTTATTCTTTCATAGATAGAGAACAAGTGAAGTACAGTCATGTGCCCCATGATGATATTTCAGTAAACCAGGGACTACACGTACAAGGGCAGTCCCATGAGATGAAAAATTCCTATTGCCCAGTGGTCATCACATTGTAGCACAACTCGTGTGTTCATGATGATGCCAGTTTAAGCAAACGTACTATGCTGCCAGTTTTGTAAAAGCAGAGCATGTACAACTATGTATAGTACATAATATTTAATAATGATAATACATAAGTATGTTACTGGTTTATGTATTATTATACTATACTTTTTCATTGTTATTTTAGAGTGTTCATCTCTTTTTAATTTAAAAACAGAAGAGGTAAAACAGCTTCAGACAGATCCTTCAGGAAATATTCCAAAAGAAGGCATTATTATCATAGGAGATGACAGCTCCATCTGTGTTACTGCCCCTGAAGACCTTCCAGTAGGACATGGAGTGAAGATGGAAGACAGTGATATTGATGCCCCTGACCCTGCCTAGGCTTGGCTAATGTGTGTGCTTGTGTCTTAGTTTTTAACAAAAATGCTTCAAAAGAAAAAAAAAAAGATAAACATTATAAAAATAGAAGAAAGCTCATAAATAATAAGGAAAGAAAATATTTTTGTACAGCTGTACAACGTGTTTGAGTTT
>NW_012148819.1:1707320-1709275 GCF_000956105.1 Propithecus coquereli | reverse complement strand
AGCTGCCAAGAAGAAATCACACTTGAATCTGTATAAGTCTCTAAAAATCAAAGCAGGGAAAAGTGTTGAGCTTTATAGTGAAAAGAACTATCATTTATGGATGATTGTGTTTGTATTAAACCCCTCTGCCAATCCACTATTTTATCTACAAGATGTTTCTATTATATCTACTCATTTTATCTCAAGATTCTCTTAGTTACTCTTAGTTTTGTTTACAAATTTATCATTTTTATTTTGTTATGTGGAGAACTTAATTTCATCTAAATACTCTTTTTAAAAACAAATTGCACATTCATTTAAACTCAACTTATTTTTATGAGGTACTTACTCTCTACTAGATACTAAAAGGAACGGTATAAAAACAAAATATAAACATTTTATTCCCTTATGAGAAACACATGTATTTTTGATTACTACCTTCAATTATATTAAATCTCTCTTTCCCTTCCAGCATTCTGGCCACCTTTACAAAATGTTCAATCTGGTTAATCTCAGAAGTTTTACTAGCCTCCTTGCTGGCTGGACTTGGCGTTTTTGGGAAGCTGGAAGGTGGCGGTTGTGGGGTCAGCTGTTTCTCCTTTCACCCTTCTCCTTTTTCTGGCTCTTGCTTCCTGGTGTTTGCCATAGGAAGGAGAGGATTGGGGAGGCAGGGATTATCCTACATATATCCTACATGGTTTTCTACTTTCATTCCTGGTCCCAGTGTGCACAGGTCTTGTCCTGATTTGCTCTATCTCCATCTGCTTCTGTTAGAGTCTGCTAATGTGACCCTACAGTGGTGGGTGTGGTTCTCTTGGAGCAGCATCTAGTTTGATCTTAACACCCTGCATGGTGTCATGTTCATATACACCCCTAAACGAAGGGGACACATGACAGGGCCTCCCAGCAATGCTTCCACTGTCTTTTGCTTTGCTCTCAATGTCAGAAGCATGATGAATATACAGTTTGCAGCTCATAGAGCAACCAGCTAGGGAGAAATAAGAAGTGCCTTTTGTAGTCTCTCCATTTTTTTAAGTGCATCTCTCAGAATTTGCTCTTGATTTGGCTTTGGAAAGGGAAACACAGCCATAAAAGTTGTACTTCACATGTGGCACTTTATTCAGGTCTCAGTTCCCTCATCTCACCCCAAACCCTTATGGCTCTCTTGCTCCCTTCTCATATTCTATTAGGAAGGAGGTAGTTGATGGTAGTAGTGCAAGTTCTGCTACCTATTAAAGAGACCTTGGAACATGCCTGGCCCTGTTGCTGGTTGCTTTCTTTAGAATATAGGGTATTCTCTTTAGAATGAATGTTTCTTTACCTTAAGCTTTGAGTCTTAGCCACAATTCCAAGATAACAGGAAATGCCCCATTCAACTCTCAGTTACCAAGTTTAACACTAAAATAAACTTGGTATGATTGAAGGAAAGAGCTATTTAAGGACTTTTACACAGAATACACTGTAAATTGTTCCTTTCTGAGGAAACTACTTCATTTAACAAGCATCAGATGCTCATAGAAAACCCTATTAATACATAAAGTTAGAACAGACATCTTTAGGGACAGGAATCATGAGAATTTTAGTGGAATGATGACTAGCCTAGATGTTGGTTTATTAATATTGGTTCATTACTTAATTGCCTTAGGAGCAAGTCACTTTAACTCTTTCATCTTTGTGGTCTTTCTCTGGAAAGGGAGGAAGATTTTTTTTTTTTTTTTGAGATGGAGTCTCACTCTGTGACCTGGGTGAGAGTACCATGGCATCAGCCTAGCTCACAGCAACCTCAAACTCCTGGGCTCAAGAGATTCTCCTGCCTCAGCCTCCCGAGTAGCTGTGATTATAGGCACATGCCACGATGCCCAGCTAATTTTTCTGTTTTTAGTAGGGATGGATCTTGCTCTTGCTCAGGCTGGTCTTGAACTCTTGACCTCAAGCAATCCTCCTGCCTTGGCCTCCCAGAGTGCTAGGATTACATG
>NW_012148819.1:1706057-1707270 GCF_000956105.1 Propithecus coquereli | reverse complement strand
ATATTTTAAGCCTTCATATTCCCTCACCACTCACTGACTCACCCAGAGCAACAAGTCCTGCCAGTTCCATTTCTGGGAAGTGCCCTATGCAGGTGTAGTTTTCTTATTTTTTTAATCTTTTATACCATAGTTATATTGTATCTTTTCTATGTTTAAATATGTTTAGAAACACAAACACTTAACCATTGTGTTACATTGGCTACAGTATTCCGTTCAGTAACATGCTGCATGGGTTTGTAGTCTAGTAGCAATAGGCTGTACCATATAGCCTAGGCGTGTAGTAGGCTATTCCATCTAGGTTTGTGTATGTAAACTCCACGATGTTCACACAACGACCAAATCGCCTAAGGACGTTTCTCAGAATGTATCCCTGTTGGTAAGTGAAGCATAGCTGTATTTAAGCAGGGCTGTGCTATACAGCTCTTGGGGTGATCTGTGGAAGATGGACTTAGAGTCAGAGCAGAGAGAGAGAGAGAGAGAGAGAGAGAGAGAGAGAGAGACAATTGAAGTGATAATGATCATTTGTATTGAGGCAGCAACCGCAGAGGTAGAGAGGAAGGGGTGGATGTGAAAAATATTGAAATAGTAAAGCAGTCAGGACTTGGTTTGGCTGGAATGCAAGAGTGAGAGACAGAAAAAACAGGATGAATTCAGGTTCCTGGGTTGTGTTGCAGTGTGGATGGAGCTGCTATTAACTGAGACAGGAGACACTGGAGTAGGCGGGGAGGGGGTACGGAGAAGATACTGTAATGATGTGTTGACTTTGACACCTTTTCTTGTGAGATATGCAGGAGAAAAAAGGATCTGAGGATGTGAACAGTACACTGAAGTCAATGAAAGGGAACAGTTTCTTATGCCATATGTCACTTACCAGCTGCCAAGAAGAAATCACACTTGAATCTGTATAAGTCTCTAAAAATCAAAGCAGGGAAAAGTGTTGAGCTTTATAGTGAAAAGAACTATCATTTATGGATGATTGTGTTTGTATTAAACCCCTCTGCCAATCCACTATTTTATCTACAAGATGTTTCTATTATATCTACTCATTTTATCTCAAGATTCTCTTAGTTACTCTTAGTTTTGTTTACAAATTTATCATTTTTATTTTGTTATGTGGAGAACTTAATTTCATCTAAATACTCTTTTTAAAAACAAATTGCACATTCATTTAAACTCAACTTATTTTTATGAGGTACTTACTCTCTACTAGATA
>NW_012148819.1:1695310-1695872 GCF_000956105.1 Propithecus coquereli | reverse complement strand
CAATGTGTGTCACTAATTAATAAGAGGACCTACAGTGAGACACCCCCTTAAAAACATGGAAATAAGGAACAAATCTTGCCTTCCAAATAAAATTTGCACATAATGCATTGGGGCATAGATGGGAACAATCATTTAAAAAGAGTGGACTATATCAGCTAGGCTTGATATGATTTATTATATTAATGTATCTAAAGAAATAGCATTTTGTCAGTCATGGAATTAGAATTTAAAAATTTCTATAAAGACAGTAGTCACCAATCATTGATCAAGAAAGGGAAAGCTATAGCCATTCTATTTCTAGTGGTTCATTCACATTCATGATACCATTCCAGTGATGAGATAAATGCATCACCTATTTTATTTTCATGTTAGTATCTACTTTTTCTAATTGCTTTTTTCCTAATATGAGGCTCACAAGTAACGTTTTAATTTTGAATTGGTTTCTTATGTAGGTCTGCCTTTGAAGAGAGAATGCATTGGCTACAGAATTGCAGGTAATCCAGTCCTTATAACCATTGTTTCTGTTTATGAATGAATATATAGACATTCTGATGTCAAACAT
>NW_012148819.1:1683542-1684220 GCF_000956105.1 Propithecus coquereli | reverse complement strand
TTATAAAAAAGAAAGAAACCTTGAGACTAATGATGCAGCTCACATTTGTCATTACAGAACAGCGAATAGGTATTCAAAGAGGATCAAAGAGACTCTTCCTGAGTATTTAAATGGGTTTGTTTGCTGCAGTATGCTGTCTATAGGCATAACTCATTTTATCACCTTCATAGATGTTGCATTTTTTTTACAAATTGAAGTTTTGTGGCAACTCTGTGTCAAGCAAGTCTACCAGGGCTAATTTTCCAACAGCATGTGCTTGCTTCATGACTCTGTATCACATTTTGGTAATTCTCACAATATTTCAAACTTTGTCATTATTATCCCTGTTATGGTGATCAGTGTTCAGTGATCTTTGATGTTACTATTGTAATTGTTTTGAGGTGCCACAAACTGTGCCCATAAAAGATGGCAAACTTATTCAATAATGTGTGTGTTCTGACTGCCCTACCAACCTGTCATTCCCCCATCCCTCTCCCTCTCTTTGGGTCTCCCTATTCCCTGATAAATAATACAATAATATTGGAATTAGATCAGTTAATAACCCTATAATGTCTTCTAAGAGTCCAAGTGAAAGGAAGAGTCATAAATCTCTCACTTGAAACCAAAAGCTAGAAATGATTAAACTTAGGGAGGAAGGCATGACAAAAGTTGAGATATGCTTAAAGCTAGGCCTCCTAT
>NW_012148819.1:1682133-1683492 GCF_000956105.1 Propithecus coquereli | reverse complement strand
CAATTCCTATCAGCTCTAATGTCAGATTATATCCAGAATCTGATGACTTCTCTTGACTTTTATCTCTATCGGCAGCCACCATCATCTCTCCTAGGGGATTACTGCACTAAGGCAGAGCCTATACTTTAATACAGATCTCCCGACTACTCATCCAGGGCTCATTCTAAGCAACAGCAAAAATGCAATCCAGCTAACCTAACAAAACTGCCTTGCACTGGACTCTTCTGGAAACAGTAAGGATACAGAGAAACTTAAAATACTCTCGCCACATAATGCACTTTATGTCTTATGTCTTTAAGCAAAGGCATATGCTTTTGTTTTTAAGCAAAGGCTTCTTAGAGATTCAAAAGGAGTTGCAACATAACAAGATAAGACACGTAAACTGCTTTCTTTTCCCCACAAAGAGACAATCACTATCTTTAATTCACCAGTGCTGTACATAAGTAGTATCAGAAAGCAGAACACAGACTGTATTGCATGGGACTCTGTGTTCCTAAGAATTCATTTGAAGTGAGCTCTGTTGGGGAGCAAAATTTAGGAAAACAAAGACTACAGCAGGAATGGAGGAAATCCTCAGCTATGCCACATACTCACATGTAAGAGAAGAATCCAGGCAGCTGAAGCGTTTGGGGAATTCAGCTGCCTGGGATCAGGAGCATTAAAACCCCCTCTCCTCAATCACTTCCACCCCCCCACAATCACAGAAAATATAACACTAAAGATGTTTGTAGCAGCTGTGAAAACATCCATCTATTAGAAGAAAAAGTGGAAAAATAGGAATCTTTGCACGTTTTGTATTACTTCCTAGTTGACATAATTTACTTCTTTTATGGAAATTAAAAAAATCACATCTGAATATTTTGATGCATAAACTCTATATATGTAAGGCACTTTAGGAATTAAAGGTTTTTATGTAGCTGTGATTATATTTATGTGACAAATATTTCCCCATATGGAATTTGAAATTCTTTAACAACTCTATTATTATCTTTCCCCCTATTATCACAAAGTCATTGTTGCACTAGAGTGGAGCAGTGTCTGGGAAAATGTCAAATTCTGCTGAGCTTCCACATGCCAAGTGGCATAGAGAAATAGTAGGATGGTAAAAATACAGGCCATGAGTGGAGTATAGTGTAGGGACATGGCTGAAGGGAAAGCGATACTATGTTGATCCAGTGTAATTCATTTTTATACTTGCAATGCTATACATCCATCCATTAGCATGCTTTTTACTTGTTAGATTTTTTCTTTTTAATGAGTTCCATAAATGCAGTCATTATGTAAAAATGGCAATAGACAGAAAAACCTATATTCTGCCTCTGATTCCCTTGTTTTTACAATTCTGAGATTGTGACCCTT
>NW_012148819.1:1678820-1680372 GCF_000956105.1 Propithecus coquereli | reverse complement strand
GGGAGAACATAAATGTTCATTTTTGCAACAACATTAATATTATCTAAATGCTAATCCTTAAAAAATGAAGAATATTATAAAAAAGAAAGAAACCTTGAGACTAATGATGCAGCTCACATTTGTCATTACAGAACAGCGAATAGGTATTCAAAGAGGATCAAAGAGACTCCTCCTGAGTATTTAAATGGGTTTGTTTGCTGCGGTATGCTGTCTATAGGCATAACTCATTTTATTCTGCCTCATTTTATCACCCTCATAGATGTTGCATTTTTTTTACAAATTGAAGTTTTGTGGCAACCCTGTGTCAAGCACGTCTACCAGGGCTAATTTTCCAACAACATGTGCTTGCTTCATGACTCTGTGTCACATTTTGGTAATTCTCACAATATTTCAAACTTTGTCATTATTATCCCTGTTATGGTGATCGGTGTTCAGTGATCTTTGATGTTACTATTGTAATTGTTTTGAGGTGCCACAAACTATGCCCATAAAAGATGGCAAAGTTATTCAATAATGTGTGTGTTCTGACTGCTCTACCAACCTGTCATTCCCCCATCTCTCTCCCTCTCTTCGGGTCTCCCTATTCCCTGATAAATAATACAACAGTATTGGAATTAGATCAGTTAATAACCCTATAATGTCTTCTAAGAGTCCAGGTGAAAGGAAGAGTCGTAAATCTCTCACTTGAAACCAAAAGCTAGAAATGATTAAACTTAGGGAGGAAGGCATGACAAAAGTTGAGATATGCTTAAAGCTAGGCCTCCTATGCCAGTTAGACAAGTTGCGAATGCAAGGGAAAAGTTCTGGAAGGACATTAAAAGTGCTAATCCAGTGAACGCATGAATAATAAGAAAGTGAAATGGCTGTTTATTATTGTTGATATGGAGAAAGTTTCAGTGGTCTGTATAAAAAATCAAACCAGTCACACCATTCACTTACGCCAAAGTTTAACACAAAGCAAGGCCCTAACTCTCATCATTTCTATGAAGGCTTAGAGTGGTCAGAAAGCTGTAGAAGAAAAATTTGAAGCTAGACATTGGTTCATGAGGCATAAGAAATGAAGCTGTCTCCATAACATAAAAGCACAAGATTAAGCAGCAAGTGAAAATGGAGAAGCTACAGTAAGTTATCCAAAAGGTATAGCTAAGATCACTGATGATGGTGGCTATGCTAAATAACAGATTTTCAATGTAGATAAAATAAACTTCTGTTGGAAGAAGGTGCTAAGACTCTTATGGCTAGAGAGAAGTTAATACCTGGCTTCAAAGCTTAAAAGGATAGGCTGACTCTCATGTTAGGGGCTAATGCACCTGATGACTTTAACTTGAAGGTGAAACTCATTTACCATTCTGCAAATCCTATGGCCCTTATGAATCATGAAAAATCTACTCTTCCTGTGCTCTATAAATGGAACAAGAAAGCCTAAATAACAGCAAAAGTGTTTACAGCATAATTTACCAAATATTTTAAGTCCACTGTTGAAATCTACTGCTCACAAAAAAAGGTTCCTTTCAAAATAATTACTACTCATTGACAATGCAACTAACCACCC
>NW_012148819.1:1678034-1678770 GCF_000956105.1 Propithecus coquereli | reverse complement strand
TGAACAATATCAGGTACAAGGCATTGTCCTTCCCACTAAGGACTGATCTGTACAAAAGAGACTCAAGTGTCTACCCTATGAAGCTTTATTCTAATGGAGGATATAGAATAAGAAAAATAAAAAAGAAATAAATTAAACAAGAAAATTCAGTAAAATATATAAGAAACTAGATAAATACTAAGGAGAAAAATAAATCAGGGAGAAAGAGTTAAATGGTGGGAGTTTACATTTTATGCAGAGTAGCATAATAAGGTCTTACTAAAAAGGTAAAATTTAAACCAAGACTCAAAAGGGATGTGTTGTAAACCATGAGACATCTGGAGGGAAATATTTAAACATTTTATTTATTACACAAATGCTTATTGAATGCCTACTGTATGCAAGAAATATCAAGGTAAACTATCTAGACTAGATCCTGTCCTTGAGCTAGAAATTTAGATTCTAATACCTCAGAAATAGGTCTTATCTCTCAGGTTGATTTAGACAAGTTAAAATTAACAGCTCTGGTGAGCTTCAAAATTGCCCAAGAAATGCATTTAAAAAGAGAACTAAAACTAGAATTAAATGAATAAAATTTAACTGCTAAAACTGGAGACAAAATATTTTAGTGGGATTGGTTGGGGGAGGAACAAACACTGAACTTGAAGTCAGTGACTTTGGTCCACTTCATATTGGCTCCACTTCTAACCAAGTGTGCTGTGAAAATATGGACAAGTCATTTTAGGAAACTGGATGA
>NW_012148819.1:1675069-1675429 GCF_000956105.1 Propithecus coquereli | reverse complement strand
TGCCTCTGATTCCCTTGTTTTTACAATTCTGAGATTGTGACCCTTTGAATATATTAAAGTCTCACTGAGCATCAGAGGGGATGATGGAAAGAAACTGGCATTTGTGGAATTTCTTCTATGTGTGATTCTCTGTATTTGACTATTTCTGTAATCATAATCTAATGTTACCTTCATAGAACTTTTTGAGGTAAATCTTATAACCCTCATTTCATAGCTGAGGAAATTGAGACTCTGAGAATCCACAGTCTTACGGCTACCAAGTGATAGATACCATGTTCTTCCCCTGACACAACATGCTCAGGTAAGGAAGAAGATGAGATGTTTGGGGAGACAGGTAAATTACAAGTCCCCACTTTCCAT
>NW_012148819.1:1674387-1675019 GCF_000956105.1 Propithecus coquereli | reverse complement strand
GACAGGAATCATGAGAATTTTAGTGGAATGATGACTAGCCTAGATGTTGGTTTATTAATATTGGTTCATTACTTAATTGCCTTAGGAGCAAGTCATTTTAACTCTTTCATCTTTGTGGTCTTTCTATGGAAAGGGAGGAAGATTTTTTTTCTTTTTTTGAGATGAAGTCTCACTCTGTGACCTGGGTGAGAGTACCATGGCATCAGCCTAGCTCATAGCAACCTCAAACTCCTGGGCTCAAGAGATTCTCCTGCCTCAGCCTCCCACGTAGCTGTGATTATAGGCACATGCCACGATGCCCAGCTAATTTTTCTGTTTTTAGTAGGGATGGATCTCACTCTTGCTCAGGCTGGTCTTGAACTCTTGACCTCAAGCAATCCTCCTGCCTTGGCCTCCCAGAGTGCTAGGATTACAGGTGTGAGTCACCGCATCTGGCCAGGGAGGAAGATTTTAAGATGGTCTTAAAATGTTATAATTCCATGACTCATATTTATGATTCTAATAACGTTCCAAATGGAGTATGGAGGATGAAGGTAGAAGTCTACCTCTGAATTATCATGTGAGGCAATTCTTTAGTAACCATTCACAGCTGAATTTTATCATATTAGAATAAATTTGAAATTAAATTGTTC
>NW_012148819.1:1674033-1674337 GCF_000956105.1 Propithecus coquereli | reverse complement strand
TGCCTCTGATTCCCTTGTTTTTACAATTCTGAGATTGTGACCCTTTGAATATATTAAAGTCTCACTGAGCATCAGAGGGGATGATGGAAAGAAACGGGCATTTGTGGAATTTCTTCTATGTGTGATTCTCTGTATTTGACTATTTCCTCATTTCATAGCTGAGGAAATTGAGACTCTGAGAATCCATAGTCTTACGGCTACCAAGTGACAGATACCATGTTCTTCCCCTGACACAACATGCTCAGGTAAGGAAGAAGATGAGATGTTTGGGGAGACAGGTAAATTACAAGTCCCCACTTTCCAT
>NW_012148819.1:1673585-1673983 GCF_000956105.1 Propithecus coquereli | reverse complement strand
AGACATTCTATAATAAAGACATCTGTACTCGAATGTTTATAGCAGCACAATTCACCATTGCAAAGATCTGGAAACAACCCAAGTGCCCATAAATATATGAGTGGATAAATAAAATGTGATATATATATACCATGGAGTACTATACAACTACAAAAAAATGGTGAAATAGCACCTCTTATATTATCCTGGATAGAGATTGAGCCTATCCTTCAAAGTGAGGTATCACAAGGATGGAAAAACATGCACCACGTGTACTCACCACCAAATTGGTAGTAACTGATCAACAGTAAGGTGTTCACATGCTACTAACCAGACTTATTGAGGTATAAGGAAATTTCTCTGTATTCTATGCAGCTACATGTTCCCTTTTTTCTGTTATAATCAAAACAGAGTGAAGT
>NW_012148819.1:1671564-1672252 GCF_000956105.1 Propithecus coquereli | reverse complement strand
CTTTGTGATTTGCCTTATTTTCCTAAGATTTCAAAAATGCCAATGTATACAATTTTTAAAGGAGCACAAAATGTTTATATTCTTGTAGTTATATTTTTATGGCTATCAGTTCTTAGAAAAGCAACTGAAAACAGTCTGTCTTACTCTATCAAGAAAGATTAGGGAGAAAACACCATTTATGTAAATAAATGAAAATGTTTTCTTACATCATAATGACACCTCAGTGTCATTGTACAGTGATTAATAATTTTAAAATAACTCTTACGATCATCATTTTGTTCATTCTTTACAATATATGCTCTAGGAAAATGTAATATTCCTTGGTCTATAAATCACCAGAAAGCCAAGTGATTAAGTAGCAAGCTCAAAGTTAGAAAACAGGTATCAGAGGTAGTCCTTAAACATCTTTCTAACTCTAAGCCCACTGCTTTACAATATATAATGCAAAACGCAAGGATACAGCATCCTAATTCTTTTATATCATCTTTATCTCTAATTGTGTAAGTTCACAGCAATAACATTAAGTTAGCCATGTTATTCTTCAATGACTTGCCACGTAGAAAAAAAGTTCTTTCTACTTTTCATGTTGTGTTGAACTGTTCTGAAAGTCTCTACCTATGGTTTAAATTTTCATGTATGTATTTCATCTCTTGAGCTCCTATACTGGAAGCAAATGAGGGCAGAAATT
>NW_012148819.1:1666184-1670772 GCF_000956105.1 Propithecus coquereli | reverse complement strand
GGCCTATCTCACAGATTTTGATAACTTGTGTTCCCATTATCATTTAGTTTGAAGAATCTTTTTATTTCCCTCTGTATTTCCTCCTTGACCCAATAGTTATTCAACAATAGATTGTTTAATTTCCATGACTTTGTGAAGTGGTGAGTATTTCTGTTGGAATTGAACTCTAATTTTATATCACCATTATCTGAGAAGATACATGGTATAGTTACTATTTTTTGGATTTGTTGAGGTCTGATTTGTGGCCTAGTATGTGATCAATTTTGGAGAAAGTTTACTTTGGTCAGCCTAATAACTGTGTGATGTGGTGATTGCCTTTTCACATTGAGTCTCCCAGGAGTTCTGAGTGCTTCTTGTATCTGGATATTTAGATTTCTGGCCAGGCCAAGCATATTTTCCTCCAGTATTCCATGAAATAAATTTTCCAGCCCTTGTGTATTTCCTTCTCTCTCTGGGATGCTTATGATTCTTATATTTGACTTCTTTACATAATCCCACATTTCTTGTATGTTTTGGTCTTATCTCTTGTTTCTGTGTTCTTTTTCTTCATCTGATTTGTTTAGCACATAGGCATTATCTTCGAGCTCTGAGATTTTTTCCTCTGCATGATCCATTCTGTTCTTGAGGCTTTCCACTGTGTTTTGAAGTTCCTTGAATGCCTCCTTCATTTTCAAGATTTCTTTTTGGTGTTTCCATAGTATTTCAATTTCTTTAGAGAATTTTTCATTCATTTCCTGTATTGTTTTTTGACTTCTTTATGTTGGGTTTCTATTTTCTCTTCAATTCCATTGAGTTTTCTTACAATCCATATTCAGAATTCTTCCTCTGTCAGTTTAATCATATCGTGTAAGTTGATCTCTATTAATAGAGATTGAATGTTTTCTTTTGGGGGTGACTTTTCTCTCCGATCTTTCATGTTTCCTATGTTCTTTCACTGATTCTTTTTCATCAGGCTACTTTGTTGAGAACTGGGGGTGCTAGGGCTGTTTTATGGTCTTATCTCCAAGTCCCCAAAGGGACATTCCTTGACAGTGCTGGGGAGATGTGTTCTGGTCCTGTATTGCCTCAGAGGTGTTTTAGCCTATTGGGTTATCTCTGACCTGATGTCTTCACTCTTGCCAAAGGAGATTGATGAGTTTGTACTCCTTGATTTAGCTCCCAGGTGGTGAATCACTCTTGTTTGTGTGACTCCATTTCCCTCCAATAGTTTGTGATGGAAGGCACTGTGTTTAGCTATGGGGTTACCCTCTCTGTTGTTGCTTGTAGTTTATGTGGCGGAGTCCACTATCAAGGTATTCCAATGCCTTTGTGTGGGTCTCTAAACCCTGAAATGGGATATGCAAGTGCCCAAATCTTTTGAAAATGTCTTGTCACTCCCAAGGGTAACTTGAGCCCTGTTGCCACTTTAGGTGGGGTACGGGAAACAGGTACCTGCAAGCCTGAGAGTGTATACTTCTGTGGTTGTTTGATCTGCTGCTAGGGGAGAGCTTCTAACATGTTATTCAGGGCTCTTTTGACACACTTGCAAGGCAGCTCCAGGTGGGGGGTGTCAGTTGGTCCAATTGCTGAGGACTCTGGCCAGGATTTTCCTTCCCAGTCCACAAACCCCAAAGCTGGCAGGGGCCTGGGCCCCAAGGGCAAGACCTAGTGTTATGTTCTTATCAGATGATCAAAACCAACTGGCTGGACTGAATGAACAGTCTTCCACCTTTTGCTTAGTTCCAAGGTCTCACAGATTCACGACAGTCGGACAGAGAAAGTGACTTTTCTCCCTTCTCCCTGCCTTCAAGTGTGGAGTCTGCTCTGCCAGGCTGGGGGAGGGGTGCTGTCTGAGACCCTTGCACATGCCAGCCTATAAAACGTCTTCTCTAGTTTCTCCCCTCCTCCAGGGGCGGAGTCTTCCCTGCTGGAGAGAAACTCAAGCTGCCGGGCTGGGGGAGGGGCGCCGCCTGAGGCCGCCATACGATTGGGTCAGAAAGCGACCTCTTTCTCATTCCGCACCTCCAGAGGCGGGACCTGACCTGCCAGAATGTATAGGCAAGCAGCTGGGTTAGGGGAGGAATGTTCAGAAAGCGGCTTCTCTCATTAATCCCCCTCCTCCAAGGGCGGGGCCTGCTCTGTGAGGCAGGGCAGGGGCGTTGCCTGAGACCATTGCCTGAGCTTGTTCTGCTGGGCAGGGAAGGGGTGGTGTCCAGAACCACATCACACCACAGCATTTCTAGGCTATGGACCCCCCAAATGGTGGCTGCCCATCCACAGAGAGCCAGCACCACAGGCGACTGCTCAGGGCGCCTGCTCAGGGGACCTCAGGCGCTGGGTTTGGTAGACTGTCTCAATGAGCTGCTGGCCGTCTCCACTGCTTCCCTGACCCTCAGTCTCACATCAGTCCAATAGAGGGTCCTACACTGTCCGTCCCAACCTGCGCCAGCTGAATCTTCAGCAGTTTCCAGGGACAGAGCCTCCCTCTCGATATTCACCTCCTTTATTCTGGTCCCAGTGACCACCAGAGGCAAGGTGCCTGTCTCCAAACTCCCTCCTGTGGACCCGGGAAGCATCCACACAGACCAGTCTCTCTCCTGCCCAGTGCAGACCTAGCACAGAGCACTGGAGAGTTCAAAATGTTTCCTGCTATTTTCTCTTCACATAGCCTGTCATCCCGTGCCACAACTTTTCACTGATTTCAGGCACTTCCCCAGCTGAGTGGATGTGGAGGTCAGTGGAGGAAGATTCGTCGTCCTGTGGGTCAGATCACACTGCTCTTGCTGGCCGATGGGCGTGGCCGTCCCGCGTTCTATTCCCTATTGTATATCTCACACTCTCCAGACTTTGTGGTGGATTCTCCAATTCACCTTTTTTTTCCCAGTGCTGCTTGTCCCGTGCTGCTTCTCTGCAGATTCACGATGCTGTTCTTGTGGGAGAGTGATCCACTTGTGTGTAGCTATCCGTGTTCTTCACCTCCTACTCTGGGAGCAGAGTGCCAGGAGGTAACCTCTAATCTGCCATTTTTTCCCCTCTCCAAGATTGATGTGGTTTTCATGCCCACTAACACAACATTCTTTCTGCAGCCCGTAGATCAAGGATTAATTTTTACTTTCTACTCTTACTATTTAAGAAATACATTTTGTAACGCTATTGATGCCATAGATAGTGATTCCTCTGATGGATCTGGGTAAAGTAAATTGAAAAACTTCTGGAAAGAATTCAGTATTTTAGAGTCCATTAAGAACATGCATGATTCATAATAGGAGGTCAAAATATCAACATCAACAGAAGTTTGGAAGAAGTTGATTTCAACTCTTATGAGTGATTTCGAGAGGTTCAAGACTTCAGTAGAGGGAGTCACTGCAGATGTGGTAGAAATACCAAGAGAACTAGAATTAGAAATAGAGTCCGAAGATGTGACTGAATTACTGCAATCTCATGATGAAACTTGAATGGAGGAGCAGTTGCCTCTTATGTATGGGCAAAGAAAATAGTTTTTTGAGATGGAATCTACTCTTGGTGAAGATACTGTGAACATTGTGGAAATGACACCAAAGGGTTTAGAATATTACATAAACTTAGTTGATAAAGCAGCAACAGGGTTTGAGAGAATTGACTCTCATTTTGAAAGAAGTCCTATGGTGAGTTAAATGCTACCAAACAGCACCACATGCTGTAGAGAAATGTTTCATGAAAGGAAGAGTCAATAGATGTAGCAAACTTCATTGTTCTCTCTCTCTCTCTCTCTTTTTTTTTTTTTTTTTGAGACAAGGTCTATCTCTGTTGCCCAGGCTAGAGTACAGTGGCATCATCATAGCTCAGTGCAACTTCAAACTTCTGCAATCCTCCTACCTCAGCCTCCAGAGTAGCTGGAACTACAGCTTTCTGTAGAGACAGGGTCTCACTGTGTTGGCCAGACTGCTCTCGAACTACTGGCCTCAAGTGATCCTCCTGCCTCAACCTCCCTAAGTGCTGGGATTACAGTTCTCATTGTTGTCTTATATTAAGAAATTGCCACAGCCACCCAAACCTTCTGCAAACATCACCTTGATCCACCAGCAGCCATCAACATTGAGCCAAGATTTTCTGCCAGCACAAAGATTATGATTCATTAAAGGCTCAAATGTTCTTTATCATTTTTTAGAAATACAGTATTTTTTAATTAAGGTATGCACATTTTTTTAGATATACTGCTATTGTATACTTAATAGACTACAATAGAGTGTAAACATACTTTTATATGCACTGGAAAACCAAATATTTGTGTCTCATTTTATTGTGATATTTGCTTTATTGCAGTGGTCTGGAACTGAACCCACAATATCTCCAAGGTATGTCTGTATTCATATAAATACTTTATCTCTGTAGAATATAATATTATAGTACTTAGTGCTTTATGTCTGTTATAGCATGACCCAGAAAAATCACAAATACAATCACCTTTGTCTTTCTACAGATATTAGAATGAAGTATATGAGGATCTATTTTATTGACTCCAGACAAATAACCTCCTTCCTTAATAATAATGACATGATTACCAAGAGTTTTTTCCAAATATTTGTCTCTTGTATCTTTTATTCCATTGTTAAACTTTCACTTCTGCATC
>NW_012148819.1:1664708-1665824 GCF_000956105.1 Propithecus coquereli | reverse complement strand
ACGAGTTTGGAATACAGTTGGGGCTATAAGCAGACTGAGCAAATAAAACAACTGGGACACAATCTGGTAAGTGCTATAGTAGAGTTAAATATAAGCTGCTCTATTAGTTTCTAGGGCTGCTATAACAAATTACCACAAACTGGGTGGTTTAAAACAAGAGATAATTATTTCTTAAAGCTCAGGAAGCTAGAAGTATAAAATGAAGATGTCAGTAGAGTTGATTTTTTTCTGGCGGCTCTGGGAGAGAAATTGTCCACCCCTAGATTCTGGTGATTGCCGGCAATCCTTGGTGTTCCTTGGCTTACAGATGCATCATTTACTTCAGTCTCTTCCTCCATCTTCACATCACCTTCCTCTCTGTGTATCTCTCTGTGTCCACATCTCCCTCTCTTCCCTTTGATGAAAACACTAGTCATTGAATTTAGGGTCCGCCATAAGTCCAATAGGATTACATCTGCAGAGACCCTATTTCTAAATAAGGTCACATTCTGAGATCCTGGGTGAACATAAATTTTGGGAGGGCACTATTCAACCTATTACAGGTGCTGTGGGTAGGTAAAAGAGAGGTACCTAATTTAGCCTGGTCTTGGTGGGGATGAGAAGTTCAGAAAAATTTCTTGAAGCAAGGGATGCCCAAGTTTAATTGGAAAATATGAGGTTAAAGAGGAGGAGGAGAGTAACCAGATTGTGAAGCATCTCACCTGCCATACTGAAGCCATTCTGTCTAGTAGCTCAGTAATTGTCTTCTTTTTTTTTTTTTTTGAATGCTCCAACACACTTAAAGAATGTGAGACCCCTATTAGAAACAGCAGCTGTCTCTGAACATGGTACTTAAGTAAAGAAGTCACACATCAGAATCTTAGAAATTGATGTACAGTTTTAAAAAATCCAAAAAGCTATTCAGATTCACCTCTTTTCTTTCCCACAGATGGAATATTGATAAGGAAGTAGTGAAAAAATAGAGAATGAAAACTATATGTTACATTTTGATATATTGATAGTGTTAAACATATAATAATGCAATATATATGTGTATATATTTATATATGAATATAATATGTTACTCTGGTTCAGGATGAAAGTAGATTAAAAGAGGATGACTACAGGCAGGGAATC
>NW_012148819.1:1661220-1663513 GCF_000956105.1 Propithecus coquereli | reverse complement strand
AGTTTATAATCTCAAATGGGATATAAACTATCAGATTTGAATTCACTTATCTGCTTTTCAAATTGCAGTTTATTATATTTATTCTTTATTGATAGCAAAATATTACTATAGTGTTTATAAAGTACACTTTAGTGAATTTTTACATCAGCCACTCTAAGCTGTCGAGAGGGGACATGTTGACACTATTTTCATTCGTCTGTTACAGTAAAGAAATATTAAAGTTTGCCCTGTGGAGTACTAAGTAAAGAATAGATTTAGGGTGATATTGATGTCTCTGGGAGTATAACTTTTATTGAGGAGCTATCACTCCCATCTACTGCATTATGTCTGTAAAAAGAATTGAAGTACTCTACGGTTTTTATTAGCCTTTATCCAATCGATGCAGACTGCATAACTCATGCTTCATTCTAGTTCAGCCAAACAATACTTTGTGTGAAGAGCATTTTTAACATGAGGGCTTCCAATATATGAGGATTTTTGCCCACCAATTATCTATGATTTGCAACATGTAGCCATTTTTAACCACTCTTTACAATTTATCAGAAAGAATCCTTACAGAATTACAGAGCAGGTGCAATGATAAATTTAGAGGTTGTTTTATATTATTCTGTGCACTTTACCACATCTGTTCTCCGGGTATTGCTAATACTTCAGACTTCTGATCATTTTAATAGCTTGTCTAGTTCCCTAATGACTGGTTTCGAGGTTTTGGAAAAGAATGATGTGTGAGGGAACTGAAAGGCAGAACAGGTGGGAGAAAGCTAGATATGCACATTCATTTTTGAAGATCACCCTGAAAGAGACCAATAAATGGGCAGAAACTTTTATTGCTTAATAGGTAGTAAGCAGGGTCAATAGGTGTGTAAGATTCTTTATTTGATTTATTCATTGGAATAAATCATCAGTGTGTTTTACAAAATTCTGTGGAGACAGACTGCTTATAGTAGAGTGCCAAACATTATCTACGAGGATGATCATTTTTTCGTAAGAAACACACTTTTATACAGTTTTATATGCATATAAGCACTTCAAATGTATTTTTTGTCAATGCTTTTTCATTTCTAATAAATACATAATGAAATTATCTCATCTGTCCTCAGCTGATATCAGCGTTGGTTCATCAAGCATTCTCTCAATCAGTCCAATATTTCTTAACTTCTTTAAAATGAAATACAGGCTTTATGCACAACTTTATTCTGAAGTAAAAAACAGTGTGCTTACCTTTTTAGTTCATTTTAGTTATTTGTACACATCTTGAGCACATGAATGGGACATGGAAAAATCAAGATATTGTGCCAAAAAAAAAAAATCACTAAATGTCTGATGTTAACTAAGTAAAGGAAGTAAAAATGTGGACCACTAAAAATTAAGAAATTTTGGACACTATATAAACCTTGGCGTAATGGATTTACAGACATGAGAGACAGGATAACACAGTAATAAAACAGCAGGCTCCTGAGCCTCGTAAGGATACCAGGCTGAATATAAATCCTAAGCCCACATCTTAAGAGCTTGTGAGTAGATGCAAATAGCTAACCCCTCTTAACCTAAGTTTACTGTTTTGTAAAATAAGGATTATAATATTCATATCACAGGATTTTATGTGGGTTAAATGGGATAAATTATATTAAGTATTTAGAGAAATACCTTGTACATGTTGAATGTCCATGTTAGAGGTTATCATTATTAATATTATTATTGACAGGTATAAGATGGCATACCCTTCAAACATTTGTATGTGTAACATGTTTCCAACGGAGATGTGACCAGCTCAATATATTTAACATATGTACAATACTCTCCTGAGGCTCATGGTCAGTATATTTCTAACCTGAGCTTCTTTCCTGAGTTCTAGACTGATATAGCTATCTACCTCATGGGCTCTTTCTTTAATGGCATAATTTAAAAGCCTCTACTTTTACTTACCATTTTTCCTTAAAACTTTATACTTCCCCAGACACCATCATAAATATGTATGTCACCTAGCCAAGACATGAAAATTACCTTAGCCTCTTTAGTTTCCCTTCTTCATTCGCCTAACCAATCAAGTTCTATGTATTCTATTTCATTACTGTTCTCTTTTGATTTTTGTCCATTATATCCACCATTACTGACTCTGCCTAATTCGAGCCTTTCTTTCTCTCTCTCTCTCTCTCTCCTCTTCCTTTACCTCCTCCTCCCTGCCTCCTTTTTCCTTCTTTCAGTTTTTTGGATCCCTGGATAGATCGTAGTTGAGAAAGACTACCTTGGTCTTCATATTGTTTTCTTGGGACCTGCGTTGTATTAATTAGTT
>NW_012148819.1:1657980-1658585 GCF_000956105.1 Propithecus coquereli | reverse complement strand
CTTATTATTTAGTCTCTTAAAAATAATTTACTGTTTAACATAAGTAATAAATGAGTTGTAAGACTTATAATGTATATAAAAGTTAAATTTTTGCAATAATAATATGAGAACACAATTTTAAGGGTTTTGCACAGTATATACTAGCAGTAAACAACTGAAACTTAAAATTAAAAGAAATATTTGAAATAGCATAAAAATATGAACAATTTAGGAATAAAGCTGACAAAAATTGTAAAAATACTTGAACACTAATATAGTAACTACAAAACAACCGTAAATAAATGGAAAGATGTGCCATATTCATAAATTGGAAGACTCAATATTGTTACAATGTTAACATTTTTCTCAACTTGATCTACAGATTCAACGCAATTCCATTGAAAATTCAACCAGTTCATTTTTTTTGTAGAAACTGACAAAGTGACTTTGAAATTTATATAGAAATACAAAGGGCATTGAGTAGCCAAAACATCTTTGAAAAGAATAAATAAGCCAAATAACTAACATTACCTGATTTCAAGGCTTGCTATTAAGCTACAAGCATCAATACAGTATAGCCTGGAGTAAAGTTAGACAAATGGATAAATGGAACATAGAAGAGATTT
>NW_012148819.1:1652853-1656030 GCF_000956105.1 Propithecus coquereli | reverse complement strand
TTGGGGACCACTGATTAAAGTCATATGTAAATATACGTAAAGAAGTATCACAAACTATGCTGAGGATAATAAAATACATGTCTTAGTTCTCTAAATAAAATATCATTAAAAAATCACAACATGTACTAGAAAACATATTAAAGAGTTGAGATGTTAGGAACCAGCTCCCTGACTCATTTTTTTAATTTGCACTTGGTATTAGCTAAATGGGTAAAATTAAAATAAAAATGGAGATACCAGAATATTAATAATAATCAAGCTTAAATATTCCCAAGTATTGTACTACAATGTATATTATGTTATACATTTTTTACCTTACATATTATATTTCTTAATAATTTACAAAAATTATTCATTTTGAGAATGTTGAAAAAGAGTATAGTATAATGGAAAAGTCCTGCATTAGCGACTTGTCAATGTAAACTATGCAGCTTTGGATATGATTGTTTATCTTTCAGAATTTTATTTCCTCATCTATAAAATTAGAGGATTAAAAGTGTCTGAAGAGACCATGAAGTTTCAAATATAAATATACAAATTATAAATTTTATTTTTAAATCAAGGTCCTAAGAGAAACCTAGGTTAAGTATGTGTGTCTCTGTGTGTGTTCGTGTATGTACTTATGTGTACACATGCTCCCAAGCGCTTCTTTTAGTTTGACTGTAAAGATTAAGACTAAAGTAGACTCTAAAAGCCAACCATCTGAAATAAAGATTACAGTAAATATCTTGCGCCTTTATTTAGCGTGAAAACATTCATATTTTATAGAATCCATTCTATATGGGAAAGTGAATCTTTTACATTGTTATATATTCAATATCAAAATTGAATAATCTTTTAAAGTGAAAATAGCAGTAAATCCTGCATGTTTAATGGTTCATAAACTTTAATACATTGTAAAACTAAAACACATTAAAAATAGAATGTCAGAGCATATTTATTTTCGCTTTCAAAATAATGTTTCCCATATATTTTCCTTTCTGAAAAGACAATCATATTATTTTTTAAAAAGTAAACTGCTATTCAATAGCTGAAGGATAATCTGTAGGTTTGTTCTTATCTTTAAAGAGCTGTACCCATCAGAAAGCACTCAACTCACAGTATGGTGCAGTACCAGCATGCTGTGACCTGAATCAAGAATAATAGCATTTGAATAACTCCCTCTAATTTGCTCAAAATGATTTTTCAAACAAAAAGAATTTTGGAAATGACATGAAGTAATTTTCTTTCTATTGAGCTTCAGTCTGAAATGGTTTTGTCCCTGGGCTAAAAGAGATTGTAGTTTATGGCCTTTTACTTTCATCTTACATTCTTAAATTTCTACTTTAGGTTTTACTAAATTGATCTAATTTATTTTCAAAACAATCTTTAATTAACATACAATTATTTTGATATTTTAAAACCATTCATACTGTTTCCTGTTAATGGGACTCTTATTTTGGGACTATGATTGAAAATGTCTTAAGCGGCACACAGGCAAGCACACTCACATACTCAAGCTTCCTAATTAAGGTATTCTGACACTCTGAATTAGACTCTCTTCTTCATACTCATTTTCTGTTATCAGCAAGGAGCCCCTGCCACACACACCCCCAAAATATATATCCGTGAAGACTCAGATAAAGATCTAAATAATATTGCTAAATCTGACACAGTATTTATTTGCTTTTTGTTCTTGTGTTGGATTGTAAGACAGATAAGTTCTCCAGCAAAACTCAGCCTTGTCTGAATGAAACACATATATGATAGAAAATGCAGCTAATATGAAAATCAAATTGTGAATGTGACCCAGTAGCCTACAATAAATTAAAGTTGTGCTGATGAAGCAAAGATCAGACAATGAGCATACAAAGATATTATTTGGTTTTATTTTTTTTACTATCCATGTGTGCCTTCCCCCTCTTCATTTTTAGGGTTCTATAGTGGGGTGGTAGTGAGGGGTGGACACACGTGTCTTCATGAAATCCTGAGGAAAACACTCCTAAGTGTTTAGTTCATGCAGAAACTTCTCCCTCCCCCCTTTGCAAAAGCAAACTGCTTCACTAATTAACATAAGACATATACGAAGGATGTAAGATTACTCTAAGGCTGCAGTCCCTACCCCACCCGCCGGGCCGCGGTCGGTCAGGTACCGTCAGTAGCCTGTTAGGAGCCTGATCCTCATCACGGCCTGAGCTCCACTTCCCCCCACCCCCCCCACACACACCTGCATTGGTGGAAAAATTGTCTTCCATGAAAGTTAGGCACCAGGGGGCCACACAGCAGGAGGTGACCAGCAGACGCAAAGCTTCATATGTATTTACAGCCCCTCTGCTTCCCGCAGCTGGCATCACTGCCCTGAGCTCTGCCTCCCCGCCCCCGCACCCCCAACCCTGTCCCTGGGAAAAACCGGTCCCTGGTGCCGGAAAGGTTGGGGACCTCTGCTCTAAGGAAGAGAAAAATCTAACATTGTCAATTGTGGGCTTACATAAAGTATACTTCAGAGGAGGCCAATGCTCATCTGTGCATATTTTACACATTCAGGGATATCACCATTAAGAAGGTATTTGGAATTCTGTCTTCTGTTCTTCAGAAAATCCCACACTGCTGAGCCATTTTCAGAAAGAATTTGTCCTCAGATGATACTGGCAACTCACAGAAACTGAATGTTTGAGGTGCAATTTTGTATCACTCAAAGAATTTCGTGGATATATAAGTAGCACCAAGGTTAAGAAAAGCAACCTTACCAGCATCTAGAAAGACCCTTTGTTTTCCTTCCATCACCCTCTTCCATCAACATCCTGACTTCTAACAGTGTAGATTAAGTTTACCCACTCTCGTACTTCACATAAATAGAATCAAATTGTGTCAAGATCTCCAAGAGTACCTTCCAGAAGGATTCACAAGCAAGCTATTTATACTCACAGTTACAACCTACTATAGCAAACAGATACAGATTAAAATCAGCAAAGGAAAAAAAGTGGATAGGGCAAAGTCAAGAAGGGACCAGGCACAAGCTTCCAGGTGTCCCCTTCCAGTGGAGTTACATGGAGTTTACTTAATTCTCTCAGGACACCCGATGACTGTTACTACTATATGCTCACTTAAGTGTTGGTCAGTGAAGTCAGTTAATACTAATTTGATGGTGAGTACACGTGATGCTCGTTTTTCCATTCTTGTGATACTTCACTTAGTAGA
>NW_012148819.1:1639300-1640963 GCF_000956105.1 Propithecus coquereli | reverse complement strand
TTTCCAGAAAATACCCTTTTTTCCCCAATTGATTTTATTATTGTATAAATCCTCACATCAAAATAAAGGGGAACCATGGTTTGCTAATTATGTTCACAAAAATTCTAAAAATATAAAAGTGACAGTCCCTTTTTAGTTAATATTGTACTCTCAGTTACGTGGTTGTTGCCATCACAAAAGGCTTTTGCATTACCTGTGTGAAGTGTCCAAGGAAGGAAAAGCATGTTTTCATCAGTGTCCATTAATTAACTATACTTAGAAAAAATTTAAGGGAAATTAGAGGCAGTTTCTCCTTTCAAATTAACCAGAAAGCCCCCACAAGCCCTTGCTCACCTAACATACTTGTGTGTGTGGTGGTCAGAGCAAGGGTTCTGGAGTCAGGTTGCCTGGCTCTCCCAGTTACTAGCTGTGTTACTTTGGCCAAGTTGCTAAACCTCTCTGGACTTTCATTTCCTCAGTCATAGAAAAACTGAGTAAGGGAATTAATGTAAAGTGTCTGTCATGGTGGTTGACATATTTTAAAATGACAAGAGGTAAAAACTCTTACTATTGATTATCATCATAAATACTTTATTAGGATCTATAAGATTGACCATTCTAGAAGGTATCAGAAGACATACCATCAACAGAAATGGCCCATCTGGAACTAAACTATTAAAAATTCATTCATATTCGAATCTCCATATGAAATCCTTGGTAACTATGAAAAGCTGTGATGATTCTAAATGGATTTGACACTAGATTCTCTCAGTGAGAAGTCATTATCTATCTTATACAATAATCAGTTTGTAAATGCTCTGCTTTGTCTTGAAAAAACATCCTATCAGAAAAAATTCTAATACATATTTATAAACTCTCAATGTTTTTCTTTCAATTTGATCAATTGTATATACAAAGAAAACGGTTTTCTTAATACCTAGGAAGTAAAAACTAGCAGATGAAACCAGGATGCCAACAATTGCCCTCTCCTTTATTCTTATATTTCTTTTTGCTTTAAGTAAAGTCAGAACATATTGCTATTCCAATCTCTGTTTTCCCTTAGATCTGAGAAATAAAAATACATTCACTTTATTGCTATGTTAATGAACACTCTATACATCAAAACTGCAGTGTTTACTCTCTCCTCTAGAGTCCTGAAGCCACAGACAATATGGAACAATAGAATGGAGCCTTGAGGTTCTAAAATCCAATATTTCCAAACACAACTATAGTATAACATTTTCCCAGTCAAATATATTGGAAAATAATTGGCTATATATGGCCTTTGAGTGTTCATCATAGACTTATAAGTGATGATAATAGCCAACATTTATGAAGAACTAACTTTACACCATGCATCATTTCAAGCCTTTTTAAATCTTCACAATAACCCCATGAAGTGGGTGTTATTGTTATTATTCTCATTTTAAAGTTGAGAAAACTGAGATACAGAAAGGTTAAGTAATTCACCCAAGGTGGTTACTTAGTAAGTGCTACTGGTATAATGTGTACACACAGGCAGTGTGGCTCCAGACTGAGCTTAGACACTCTGCTATTCTCCCTTGAAATAAAAACTGTGGAAAGTCCTTTATAAAGCTATTGTTATAGATAAGCTCCACATTCCTATTGATATGCAAAGTCTTGTACAAAGCCTCATTGTATTACAGATATTATACTATCAACC
>NW_012148819.1:1635961-1639250 GCF_000956105.1 Propithecus coquereli | reverse complement strand
TTATAAAAGAGGTCTCAGAGAACTCCCTCTGCACTTCCACCATGTGAAGACACAGCAAGAAGGCTGCCATCTATGAGCCAGGAAATGGGCCCTCACCAGACACTGAATCTGCCTGTACCTTGATCTAGGTCTTCCCACCCTGCAGAGCTGTGAAAAATAAATTCCCATTGTTTATAAGCCATTCAGTCTATGTTATTCTATTATAGCAACCCACACTGACGAAAACATTAGTTCACCTACTTCTACCATTTGTAATGATTTTCTGGTAATATGTATCCGGAGTGATGTGGACAGGTGAAGCATGAAGAAAATGAGAAAAGAAAGAAACCAGTGTCAAGGTGCCCCTATTAAAGTAGTTTTTACAAGTAAAACAACTCTTCCAAAGAAACCTGTAATTCTTTTTTTTTTTATTATTAAACAGAATAATTTGGTTAAAAAATTGCTTTGAATATCGAAACTTCTGCTTCCTATGTGGCCTTAATGAGCATAGTTTGCCAACAAGTGTTTGTATGTAAAAATTGTAAAAAATGTGTCAAACTGTTGAAAACATAACAGAGTGTTAAAATTATTAATACACAATACATTTTCATGAATATAAAAGAAACAAATCAAGAGCAAGTTTAAAAACTTGGCAAGGAACACAAATAGCTATTTCCTAAGAAATACAAAGGGAGACATGCAACTGATCAACAAACATAAGGAGGACAGAAGTTCAAACAATATTACTGCAAAAAGGATGTAGAGAAATGAAGATTTAAACAGCAAGATATCATTTCCACTTATCTTTAGTATATGTTGTGGGATTGTTTGTTTTTATGATAATATCTTGAGAGTGTGAGTAAAATAACATTCTTATATCCTGCTAGTGGAAATATAAATTCATCTTAATCCTTCAAAATGTACATAGCCAGCAATTAGTTGCACAAAATTTTATTGAAAATGAAGAATTAGAGACTTATGCATAAATGTATTCACAAGAATAATATTTTACAGTGTTATTTATAAAGTAAAGAGGAAATGATTTGAAGTTCAATGGTGGAAGACCAGTTAAATAAGTTACGGCATGTCTACATAATAAAGTATTGTGTAGTCAATGAAATGATGTAGAATTTTGACTAAAAATTTCAGTAAAAGCTCTTCTGATATTTTAAGTGAAAATGATTCATATATTTGTGTGTATACACAAGTACAAAAATATATACACAAAGCACAAACCTGCATATGTGTATCACTATACACACATATACACACACAGTCTTTCTGGAGATTTCTGATTATTTCCTAAAGATAAATTTTTGGAGTTGTAATTTTTGTATCAGATTTTAGGTACATTTTGAAAGAGATTGATGCTTATTAAAAATTAGCCTCCAGAAGATTTTATTATTTGACATCTATATCAATTTTATAGTCATAATTTTTAGAGTACTCTAAAATATTGGCACTGGTGGTTATCTCTGAATAGATTACAGGTTATTTCAATTTTATTTTTTAATTCTTTCTGTACTGTAAATCTATTATGCCAATGGATTGGGAAGCAGAGACATTCCTTTGGCTCAGGACCCCTTAGATGGACTGATGGTAAACGGATTTTGCCACAGGTATGGCTTCTGGATACATCCTGACCATACTTGTTCTATAGCTCTTTGCTACTGTTGTAGATCACCTATTCTTAGTTTGGCTCTGTAATAAGTAATAACAATATGTAGCTTCCTTTCAGATTTATATTTAGAATACGAATATCCCCATCCATACTCAATGCTCTCATTCTACTAAATATTTTTAGCAGTGTTTCTAAATGGAAATTTAGAGACTCCCTTCCTCCCAAAGCTTCTGTGTATTTAGAATCAGTCCTTCATTAGAATTTACATATAATTCAATCAATATAATGAAGTGCTATGTCTGGCACTCTCACTATTTGGAGCAACTAGTCTGTTAGCCTAACAGCTAATTATAAAACTATGGGAAGAAATAATATCATTTTTTGTTTCTGAAGCACTTAGTTGGCTGAATGGAATAGAAACCAGTGTGGAATATAAAGGGCAACGCCAGCAGTCCCAGAGCTTATGTGCACATGGAACGTTGATAAACAGAGACGAAATATTTCTTAAAACATATACTAGATGTTTGCACATTTCCATGCCATTGAACAATTGGGATCTTGTGACACTATCAGTAGCACTGAATTACTTAATTGCTAAATATAGCTCTTAATACTGAAAATGTACTTCCACCTGCTTACCTGTGATCTTTTTGAAGAAGCTAAATATTTAGCTGTAACATGTCCCTAAATTAGAGTGAATAAAATTAAAGGTGAAAGAGCTGAGTCTGAGGTAATTTGGAGGGATTTTAAAATAGCAGAGAGACACGCAATCATGATTTATAATGGATTAAAAAAAGACTTTTTTTTGAAAATTTGTCGAGTGAAGTTACAGCAAAATTGTATCTGCTAAATAACTTCAAATTGCTAAAAGCATGGAGGAAAAAAGTTGGAGAAACAACATGGAAGTTTACAAATAAAGATAAGTAGCAACAATAATAGAATGAGAAAGAACATAAAATTATGTTACTCTTTAATGTTAAGAATGTATTTATTTTTCAAGATGTAACAGAGAAAAACACAGAGAAGACCCACAGACTCTAATTTAAATTCTGAATGTGGAACTTGTACTGGGGTAGGACACATATGAAGTCCACAGGGAATCTTGGGTGTACAGGGAGTCGGAGCTCATAAGGAATGGAGAGGACTGGGCAGATGGATAAACATTTGTGGTTGACTTTCCCTCCACTTGAATTACATTGCCAAGGTCAAAAAGAGCTGAGGTCTCTGAGAAGCAGCAGCTGTATTTTGTGTGGCCAGAATTCAACAACTTAAATCAAAGCAAGAACCTAAGACAAGTAATAAAAAATAAGCATTTGGTTATCATCGTCTGAAGAGGAAGTAGGTACATTAGAAAACTGGGGAACAAGAGACATAAAAGCTGGTCAAGAGTGTGAGTGTTACTACTTTAAAATCCTTGTGATCTTGGGCAAACCCTTACCCTCTCTGAAATTCAGTTTCTTAATTTCTTCTCTGTATCTCAGGCAACTTTTGTGAGCAAGGGATGAATTAATTAATGGAAAGCTTTTCTGAAGATGATAAAATATCACACAATCCTTGCAGGCAGTTTGACATAGCGCCTATTAGTCTTGGCTCTAGTGTCCTTTGCCACTTACTAGCTGTCCGACATGTGCCTTATCCTCTCTTGGTTACAGTTGGCTTAACTTTAAAATGGGCATGTTAGTGGTGTAT
>NW_012148819.1:1617421-1618311 GCF_000956105.1 Propithecus coquereli | reverse complement strand
ATAAATGAATGAATAAATAAATAAATAACATTAACGAAGGGAAAAATATAGTGGGGAAAATAAAGTATAAGAATACAAAGAAGAGAAAAGTGGATATAAACTAAAAAAGGAGAAAGATGGAGAGGAGAATGGCATGACAAACTTTTCTCTGAGAGAAGTCTTGATGCTTTCTTAGTGGTATGGCTGTATGCCCAGGTAGCTGCATAACCACTGATTTCTTACCATTGCTTTAAATCGTGACCTCCAATTCAACTTTCAAGCAGATAAACATAGCAATGTCTATGCCTTGTTCTGTAGGCCAGTTTGTAGGATGAGAGCACCTGATCACACCAGTTGAATGGACTAAAAATCATGGTGGGTTTAGGGGTTGGGGAGAAAGTGGACAGGTCATCACCTTCACAACCTTCTCACTGACTGTTTCTTAGCAACTCTGGCTAATGTTTTCACACACCCTTTCTTTCCCTCCTCTCTGTCCCCAGGAGCATAAAGCAACTATAAATATTTTGTAATGACTTCTAAGTCTTCTTTCTCCAAAATTGCTAGTGTCACGGGGGAAAATCTCACATATAACTTACAATGCTCTAATCACTGACCTGCACATTACTACCAACTGCCATGGGAAGAAAAGAGAATGTTCTTGACAGTGTTGACTACTGGAGAGTTACAAGGCAGAAAAATATAACAATGTTTAGTTAATTATAACATTTGCTTTCAAACTTAAGCCATACCAAATATGGTTCCTGGAGGAACACAAAAATAAGTACATTTTGAAAACACCTATTTGGCATATTTCAACAAGATATGTGCCAAAAAGCCTAACCCTGGAAACATCTGTGGTTTCAAGGACATTTTGTTCTTTTCTGCAATATAATCACTCAAAAATCACTAAA
>NW_012148819.1:1616934-1617371 GCF_000956105.1 Propithecus coquereli | reverse complement strand
ATAATGCTTCCTAAAAAAGTGTAAACACAACCCTTTGCCACAATCTGCCAAATTTGTAAAGTTGAACAAGCTCCTCAGATGCTTAAGGAGTGCATGTGTATTTATGGTGGGTGTATAAAACAATAAAGAGACTGAATGTCATATTAGAGTTGACAGGGGGTGAATCAGAGAAAGTATTTATGGATACAAAAGTCTCAGATCAAAAAAAATTGTAGGTATGTACTCTGGTCCTTCATAGGATATAGAATAGAATTTGGAAAAGTAAACCACATTATATTTCCATTTCCAAGATCTTAGCCACACCTACACTACAATTAAAAATCATGTGAAAGTCTATCTTGTTTAAAATTCATGGTGGTAGCCAATAGGACTTACCAATATCAGTTGCATTTTCAATAGCAGTGGTGTTTTCTTTTTTTTGAATTTTTTTTAAGGAC
>NW_012148819.1:1604221-1605483 GCF_000956105.1 Propithecus coquereli | reverse complement strand
CTAAGCACTTGATAGGGACTTCATTGGAGGCATCTTCAATCTTTGAATCTCCATAGCATGTACAGCAATTGCCATGTTGTAATTACCAATAAATGTTGGTTACATGAGCAATTGAATGGTGTAAACATTTGGGAGTAAAAGAGTCATGAGCTTGGCTATCCTTACCTCATGGAGACCTAGCTGGGAATACATAGGGAATTTGAAAGATGATGTCATACTATAACTCTAGTCCTTTAGGAAATTCACAATACCAAAGTACATAAAGAAGTTGCCTTTAAAAGACATCAGAATGATCTCTGTTGAGTAATGTGCCATTATGCTTATGTTTAGGAATAATAGTAATAAGTATATTTTAATGAACATCTATTACTTGCCAGGCATTTTATACCAAGGATTCACATAGACTATCTAACTAAATCTGTACAACTATTCTATTTTAAATCTCATGAGCTTAAACTCTCAGAAAGCTTAAAGAACTGGTCTAAGGGTGACAATTAACAAAGTTCTGAATCAAAAATCTGAACCCAGTTCTATTTGATTTCAAAGTCCATAGTACTTCTACCTATTTGGTATGATTTTAAGTGCCACATAAAACACCAATTACCAACTTACAAACTCAGGTCATGTATCAATGCACAGCAAGGAAGCACTACAATCAATGAAATCATACAAGCTTGGAAACTGCCATCAGACTCATATACTTGAGTAATTCATTGTCCCCCACAAAAGGATATGTGTCCTTTGAGAACATAATAGGAAGATTTGACACTGATATGGCATCAAGCTCCACAGGAGTCAAAACAAATAAAAACATGTTTAGAATGGTGTTACTCCTCTGACATTATCAAGTCCTGTGAAGATTGGCCTTGGCATTAAGACAGTTGTGTAGAGTAACTGAATAATCCTATACTTTGGACACCATTCATCCTTTCTTATACCCTGCTCAAAATTCACAAGGATTGCTATTGGGTAATTTAAATGGAAAGAGACCAAACAGGCAGGGAGCACCTCCTGGAACAAGAAATCATGACTATTTTTGAATAGTTCTACCCTGTTCAAAAATATTGTACAATTATTCTAGAAAAAGTCCTTGAAAATTCCATGAAAAGAAATGTCACACATATTATCACCACCCATTGGTAAATAATTTTAAAATATATTTGCTGGCTATTAGTCTATCTTCTCTTGAAAAGTTTCTGTTCATGTCCTTTGCCCACTTTTTGATAGGGTTGTTTGATTTTTTTCTTGCTGATTTTCCTGAG
>NW_012148819.1:1603196-1604171 GCF_000956105.1 Propithecus coquereli | reverse complement strand
GCCTATGAAAGCTCACTGCTCACACTTCCGGGCAGAGTTCTCAGAACCTTCTCTGGTTCTGAGAGTGCTGCTTAATTCATGAATCAATCTTTGCTCAAATAAACTATGCTAAGTTTAATTTGTATAAAGCTTTTCTTTTAATACAGTACAGCAAAGACTCTGAGTTTGGTCTTTTTGAAGGCGAGAACTGGGGACTTTGTGGATGGAAAACAGTGAGTAAGAGACCTGAGCTTGGAGAGACTGGCACAACTGGCTAATGTACGACATTGTAGACCATAATAGGGGGTAGGATTGTTTTTCCTGAACTTCATAGCAAGTCATCAAAAGGTTTAAGGAGGGGAGAAACATATTATAAATTGTCTGTGTGTGTTTTTCTATTTTAAACATCATGCTGGTTTATCTGAGGAGAGTGGAAAACTAACTTTAAGAACAAATATTTTTAAATAAGAGAAAACAGTGTAACAATATTTTTTTGTGTGTGCTGCATTTCCTAAACCATTCTACATGCATTTTTTATGATCACACAAACCTGAAATGAGTTACATATGTTAGAGATGCCCTCCAGTCTACAGATAAAGAAGCTGGTGAGTGTATGGCCCAAGATCACTTGTTAGAGTCAAGAGTAGAACTTATAAATCCTAAATATCTGCTGTAGCAAAGTGTACTTGCTCATGCTTAACTACATCCCTGTTAATACACTGTAAAGAGGATATTATAAAAGATTATTAAGTCATTGAATGCTTCCTTAGTAGCTCTTTAAAATTCTTCAAAGGGATTAAATATTTTATAGCTTGGCTTGATTGAATATTAACATCATTCAGATTTTTAAATCTTTGTAAATTAATTGAAAATCTACCCTGATCCTTATCTTTTAATAGCTTATTATCAATTCTAATGGAATCCATAGATGGAATGCAACTAAATATGCAAAAAATCATGCATTTAAATAAAAAGTATTGATATATAAAGAATCTT
>NW_012148819.1:1590287-1596361 GCF_000956105.1 Propithecus coquereli | reverse complement strand
GAATTGGTTGATCATAAATTATTTCAATAGAATAACTTTGGAATGAACAGAGGTATAACATTTATAACTTGATTTTATTCCAAAGCTTTGTTTTTGCTAAAAATTTAGTGCTTCCTCTGCTGTCTTGATGATTAACATTCAAACCACTTAAAAGATCAGTCTTAAGACATAGTGCACATTAAACCATTTAATTTAGTTTTCTAAATCAATTTAAATTCCAGAAAGTATAATCAAATATGAATTAGTTTACTTATTTTGAATTGCACTGTCACCAACATAAAGCCTCACATATTGATTGGATTATATAAAGCATGGATCTGTTTCAGTCCTTAAAAATTGATTTATATGATTTTCATTCCTTTTAAAGTTAATATTTAAACTATTGTCTTTATCGAAATATTTTATGAAGCTTAAGACCTGATGTTCAAGGATGGAAAGAACTCAGACACATCCGTGATCATTTGAGATTCAATCAATTACAAACCCTTTCCAGGTAATATCTCAGATCAGAAGACTGCCCATTTGTCTCTCTTTCTCGCTCTCTATCCGATGAACTTCCCCAGTGTTCTCATATACACATTACAGATAACATAAACAATGTGCATATTGCCTTCTTGCAAGACTATAATCATTGGAAATGCTATGCTTTTTGTCATACAACAAGACTAAGGAGGTTTAGCAATAGTATTTTAAAAGGCTAGCTTTCATTTTAATGAATTTGATTTAAATACTGAGAAGTGACTCAAAAAATTCAATAACTTTCAGATCAGAGCTTCTCACATTTTAATGGGCTTCAGAGTCATCTGGAGGGCTTGTTAACGCTCACAATGCTGGGTCTCTCCCAGACATTGGGATTCCCTGAGACTGAGGTAAGCCCTAGAATACGTCTTTCTAACAAGTTCCCAGGGGAAGGCCAGCATACAACACTCTGAATAGCAATTTTTCAAATGATAGTTAATTTGCATTTCTCTTTGTGTAAATTTAAAGAAATGAACAGAGAAAAGGAAATAAAATGTCCAAGATAAATATGGACTGCCAAATTTTTATAGCTATCATCAAACCCATTTCAACTCCATTTCTACCTCACACAAACTTTAATGTTAAAGATTTTCAATAAGTGAATGAAAACCTTACCATGTGTTTGAAGCAAGGCTTATCATAGTGTTTTAAGTTTTCTTCTCGTTAGCAACTATGCCAAGTCCAGAAATATTTCTACCCTATTTATAAAACAGAAAAATTAAAATCCATTTTTATACTGATGTAAAATCAGTCTGCATGTTACCATGGTAAAGCTTTCTTCAAACAACTAAATACACTCCCTTTGGACAAGAACAAGTATTCCACAGAAAATGGGGTTTATGTTTATCCATTCATATTTTTTATTTTTTGTTCTCTAACAGCCAATACTAAAGAACACAGATATTTTAAAATGGCACAAAATAAAGATCATATTTAGAATAGAAAAGAAAAACAAAAGTATATTATAATATCTGTAATTTACCTTGCAATATTTCAGTGTAAACAACGTGAACTTAAGAAATACAGGTTAGGTCAAACTTCACTTTCAGGGAGCATTTTAATAGCATGTCTGCTCTCTGTCATTATTTCAGGATGGCTACCATCCTAAGGTATTTAGAAGAAACACTTTAGCAGTCTGTGCCTTGGTCAACATTTGAGGCTTTTGCTCAATGTTGAGGCTTTTGCTAATTAGCACACAGAATACTGGGTTGTTTATTGGCTCTCACTGGTGTAATTAAAGGTATTCAAGATATGTGGATTAACTAAAATATAAAAATCTTGCTAGGCTGGTAGCTGGCATTTTTAGGACAGTATGTCTTAAGGATCTTATGATAAGAATTTGGTTTCTGGAGGGTTTCTTGTTGCCTGAGTCTGATTCTGGGGGTCATAGGAAATTGTTATGTCTCAAGAAATTGTTATGTCTGTCTCAAGATAATAGGATTCACCAAGTTTAATAATCAGGCTGTATAAACTGTTTAAAGACTGCTTGTTTGAATGCTTTGTAAATATATGTTGCGAGGCTTGCTTTCATTATATCCTGGTAGCCAAATTGTAGGGGGATATTTAATTCCCCCTATAAAAATCTTTTTTGGCAGCTATCATTAGCTGCCAAAGAATATAAAGCACTGTGCATGACCAAAACAGTTTACGTCAAATTGTGATAAACAATGCAGTTGGTCAGTTTGCAACAGGTATAAACGTACACTTGCAGTTGCTTATCTCTCTAGCTGTTTTCATTGTGGAGATAAAAGACAATCTCTTTTCCTGCTTCTCAAGAATTCACCTGAATCAAATCATAGTCAAATAAATAAACTGAAAATTTTTGTATCAGAACTAAACATGATTAGCTAATTTGTAAGCATGTACAGTTTTAAATCATTTATAGTCAATGAAAGCAACAGAATTTTGCAAATTTTTTCACAAAGGTGTCCTAACGGAGTGATTAAATAAGGATAATTTCTGCCAATCTAGGGACATAGTCTGGAATGATTTGTGAATGTAAACAAAGAAAACTAAAACAAAGGAGCAAAATGCAGTGAGATCATTTTTTCTCTTAAAAACTCATGGAAGTTGTATATTCAACTTTAATTCCATTTTTAACATGTATATGAATGTTTTACACCGTTTGTTAGCTCGAACACATGATTTTTGTTTTCTACAAATCTTTCAGCCTCAGTGAGGTGGCAAGAATTTGCCATCAATGGCCATCAGTGAATGGTAGTTCTCTTGTGTCAGACCTGAGGGATGGCCTGCTAAGTCGTCCCAGAAACAAGGCTTGACCTAGGGGAATATCTATCACTCTGGCTATCCTCTTCTTTAGAAAAGTGATACAAAGATAGTGTATGTCAAACTTAGCAAGCTCCAAGATAACCCCATGAATAGAGCAAGTTTTTAATCATGCTAAGGAGTGGGTGATGGAGATGGACATTTAACAATTATGAATTTGCTTAGATTCACTTTGTGGATTTACAGAATCTTCCTGCGTTCCATATGAGGGGCATTTTGTGAGCTTCCAATTAACCCCACAAAGACTTAGAATTTGATGGCTATAAAGTTGTGATTAAAGAGCAGTTCTTTAAATATTCTGTATGATGTGTGGGTTTTGTGGAAGAAGACATGTGGGAAGGATTGGAAAATTAAAAACACTTCACCAACAAAGTCATTATCTGTGATGGAGAGTGAACTGACCTCATTCACCCAAAGAGCTATTTCTCAAACATTAATCCCTTAGAGGAAGTAGGGGTATCCTTTCCAAAGACTTTTATTATCCATTTTAAGGGATTGAGGTTAGCTTTTATTTTTTTCTGAACTCTTTAAAATTTGTCTTCTATGATTTGAATGTGACATTTGAATCTGACTTTGCCCAGACTAATCTAGAGATCACCGTTGGTTTTTAAAATTCTCTAAATTAATTTAGGTATAGATATATAAGTTTATCAACTGTATTTGTGATTTTAAAAAGCCAAAAATCATTCAAATATTTCAAACAGAGGGAAATAAATACAAGAAATTAATTGTAAAGGTGTTGTATGAGCAAGACGAGAAAAAAAGAAGAATGTGAGTTATCCTAAAATTAGGAAGCTGATAATACTTGGGCCTGGAGGTTCCCAGGCCTTTGCCCCGCCCTCACTGCTGCATGAGTAACTAGCCTGTAAAGATGGGTGAACCACAATGCCTCTCCCTTCTCCCGCCTTGGTATCTCCCTCCAGTCCCTGCTATTGCGAGAAAGTAAGAAAAATAACTGGCAAAGGAGTCAGGGAAATAAAGTTTTCAAGATAAAAAAAAAAGCCCAACATTAGAGAGCAGAATATAGGCGGGAAGATGTGAGACTAAGAAACTAACAATTCATTCTTCTTTGTTGATTAAAGTTAGGCCTGCAATAGCCTTTCCAGTCGTTATCATTCTCCATCTTCTGATAACTGTCTTCTTCATCTGAACTCATTTATGCCACTTATTGTATATACCACTCATAACATATTTATCACTATTGATATTATATGCAGTGTCCTTTTTGGGTTTGACAGAGTGCATTGGTGTATGATATGAGAACTTTTTGTTATACCAACACATATGTTAATAAAATAAAGATTGGTGAATATTGACAGCACAAATAACATTTAAATATATAGATTAATTCACATTATCCTCTGCTAAAAAGTTTAAATATTGTGTTTAAGAAAACCAATAACTTTCCTTTTATTGCTTGCCATGGTAACACTGCTTGGGCCTCGCCTGGCATTCTGTGATATATGCCAGCAACTGCCATAATAGAATGTTCCTAGAAACACCGCTCCATGTCATAGGCGAAAAGTTAACAATTGAAGTCTTTCCTATCAGATGAATTATTCAACTGGTATGCTGCAAATGAGAGTATATGATTACGATTTTGGTAGTGCCATTTCAGGAGTCAGGTGTTGTCAGAAGAAGTACTCTCATTTGCAAAATTTTCAAATTTGAATACCAAACTCTGAAGATCAAATTCATTATAAACAAATTATTTGAATTAAATATGTAAAAAATAAATATCAAAAGATTAAAAAAGTCAAAGCATGACTAACACCTAGAAATGTTAATTTATTTTTATTATGAATTTAAACATTTATCACTAAATTTTTTAATATTATAATTAGACATATTTACACCGTTAGACACACTAGCACCACTTTAATCACAAACGATTACCTCATGTTGAATGTCCATTATAGACCAGGCAGTATGGAAGGCTCTTTATCTGCCATGTATTTTTAAGGCAACGTATATGTAGCATGATATTTAATCCTTATTTAAAATTTGAAAGTTGAATGTTATCTCATTTTATAGAGGAGTTTAAATAACTTTTCTCTGGTCACACAGGCAGCGGAATAGATATTCAAAAACCAAGTTTGCCTAACTCCGAGTCAGTCTTCTGGCCACTGATCATGCCAGATAACAGATCAGGTACTGTTTGTTAAACAAGTCTCATTAATAGCTTTCATTGTATTGATCTTCTCTCTCCTCTACTGTAAACTAACAGAGGGCTGCTACTGTCTTAGACTTCCACGGCTCCTTGGCATTTATTGCAATGTTCTTCGCCATACAGTAGATACGTGGCATGAATGAATGAATGAATGAATGATTTTGGGAAAACAACTGTTAAAGGTGACTTGTCCGTTTGTTTATATCATTTGAGTTTTATTATTAAAAGAACATTTGGTATTTTGGAAGCTGAGATAAAGTCTCACTTTTCAAAATTTCAAAAGTTGAGAAAAAAATATGGTTTCATGATAAGCTATAGGCAACCAGAATTATGTTTCTTTGCTCCTGTTTGACCCCTTCCACCTCCTCTTTTTGCCGCATCTTTTATGGGCTCTATGCTGCTATCCCCATTTCCTATTGTTGTTACAAGCATTTGCATGAATGGTCTGTCAAGAAGATTGTTCATCTAAACTACATAGAGGAAATTATTTCCACTAATAATAACTTGGATACAGAAAGAACTACAGCCATTTTTTGTTTTGTTGTGTTTTGTTTTTTATACCCAATGCTTTTGGAACATTTTCAAAACAAAGTTGCTTCCAAAATGCATTGAAATAATCGATAATGGTTCTAAATCATTTGTCTCATTATCGAACATCTTGCAGTCAGTAATTTGTATTTTTCATTCTTATAAGACCACAGAGTGCTCAGGAAGGCGCCTTTTGATGTGCGACTATCCTTAAGTGATATGAAGACAGTGTATGTGCAGCTGCTGACAGGTTTAGCAACTCTTTGCCTGGGAATAAAACTTTAAACAGAAAAGGAAAAAAGAGATACTTCACATAGTTTAGCACAAATATACGGTAACCATATTTGGTACTAGTGTTTCCCTTTTCCCCAAGTTATATATTTCATGTGAAAATTGCATTTTTCTCCATTTAGTTAACAGAGAAAGTATTCCTTTCTTCCTGGAAGACATTAAGTGTAAAACTACTAATATTCTCTTGTACGATTTTTAAGCTATCTAAATATGAGCATGTGCATGTAATTATACTCCCACGCACATATATAAATAAAAGCTCTTTGTTATATTTACTCCT
>NW_012148819.1:1588196-1588777 GCF_000956105.1 Propithecus coquereli | reverse complement strand
AGCTAAAGACCAATTGCAAATAAATGTTCTTTGGTTTCTGTCCTTTCTATTTCTTTCTCATATTGCAAATTCAGTAAGGGTCAACAGAGAAACTGCTTTCTAACACACTTTAGGATCAGACTGGTGGAAAATTATTTTTAATATGGGCTTCCAAAATATTTTCAGCAAGGATAAAGAATTGCTACTCTGGCAATTGAATGCTTTTGTCCAGAAGTGACATGCCACTTGCACTCACATTTCATTAATCAAGGCACATAATCTCACCTAATTGCAGTAGGGCAGTGAAGTCTCACTCTATCACAGATGCAGAAGGTGGAGAATATCCGTGCACAATCCTAATGAATAACCAGGACAAGAATGAAAGTGGACCTTCATAATGTTAGGCGATTACATGGGTCTTGAACTCCTGACTTCAAGCGATTCTCCCACCTTGGCTTCCCAGAGTGCTAGGATTACAGGTGTGAGCCACTGCGCCTGGCCGATTACATGGGTCTTTACTCTCACAAAACTAAAAGAGAATTTATAAGCCTGATCAGGTAATCGTGTTATGGGGAATTCTGAACATTAATTGACTAGAGAGA
>NW_012148819.1:1586702-1588146 GCF_000956105.1 Propithecus coquereli | reverse complement strand
ATATACTAAATGACCATGAAGTTAGATAATCTTGGGCAGTTTCTACCCATTCCACTCACAATTTAATATTGAACGCAGAGTGACCTTTTTCCTTCTTTCATGATTCTGCCATTGCTCAGGCAAACTTTTTTGTTTGAATATGTCAGAAAATTATTACCTCTTCTCATGACTCCATTAAAGAATGAACATTACTCATTTCCTTGAAGTTTTAAAATAAATCTCCTTGACCCCCAAAGTAAGCAGAGAACATGAGTTGCTGGTACCAGCTTGATGATGGTGGAGAGAATGTGAGAGGAGGAGGAATCCCTTTACTCCTCCCTTCTTCCCCCACAAATACCACCGTTTCTTTCTGTGCACTAAGTTTCCAAATAAAATCCTCCTACATTTCAAGCTACACAGCCTTCCTTTCTCTCCCCCACCAAAGCCTCATGGACTTTGCGACGTTTGCAAACCTCGACCTCTCCGCAAGAACTTTTTAGACTCTACTCCTCTGCTTGTCCTCATGTGAGAGGCCACAGACAGGGAAACCAAAGTTCACTATATTCAACTACTGCCACATTCTCTTGCTGCAGAATAGAAAGGTTAAGGTATTTGGTGTGTGCTTTACTTTCTGACAAAATTCTTCTTGTGTTCAGGTAATTGTTGGAGGTTAAAGGCACCCCAGTAGCAAAAGAAATCACACAGATACCACATTTATAACTGGAAAATCATTAGTACCTTGTGGTTTTAACAAAGTAGCAGGAACCACTTACCTCTTTCCCTTACTAATGTGAACGAACCCCAAATGCAAGCAAATTTCTATGATCTGACACCTTTTTTGAAGAATGAAAATTTCTCCCTGGGGTAATGTTGTTTCCCTTTATTTGTTCTACCCTTCCAAGAAAGATGGTTCAGCACTTTGGGTTCCCAAATTAGTGCCGTCATCTGAATGGTAACCCTATTTCAAATTAATCATTCACTGATCCAGTATTTTCTTCATTCATTCATTCCTTTACTGAAGTATGTTGAATCTGTCCTTTAATCTCTATAGTCTAACACAGTTTCTAGGTACAATAAATACATAATATATGTTTGTGGACTGATTGACTGAATAAATGAATTAATGAATTATGAACCCAGTGATTGAGTAGTGTTTATTGAAAGGATGTGTGTGATTGCATTCCCATATGCTAATAAAAACTCTTCTAACAACAATGGAAAAACAGTCTCAAATTTCTTCCATAAAATCAGTGAAGGATAGGAAGGAGAAAAAAAAGGAGTATTTTTTTTTCTTTTTTTTTTTTTATTTCAGCATATTATGGGGTACAGATGTTTAGGTTACATGTGTTGCCCTTGGTTCCCCGCCCCCCCAAGTCCGTGTTTCAAATATGTCCATCTTTCGGGTAGTGCACATTGCACTCCTTGTGTATACAAATACCCGTCCCCTCCTCCCTCCTCCCCCCTC
>NW_012148819.1:1584453-1585231 GCF_000956105.1 Propithecus coquereli | reverse complement strand
AAAAAAAAAAAAAAAATGAAAAAAAAAGCAAAAAACAGTAATATGTAGGCATGAGGAAAAAAGACAATTCTCTTTAGAAGAAAATGAGGTGACAAAAGTAGAAGATACAAATAAGTTTAAAATTTAGCTGATAAGGCAATTATGGGGAGCTGATTAATTAATAATATTAATGTGAAATAGTCAAAACCACATTTCAGTATAATATTTACGCTTGGGCAGATTCACTGAAAAATAGAAGTTAGCATTCAGTCAGACACATGTATCAATCGTGCCAAGTACAAAGCTGGACACTGCATCGTTGTAGACACAGAGACACTTATCATAGTGTGTTAAACAAATGATTCCTTGAAATTTTGAAAGTAACTTATCCTGTGCAACCTCCCTACGTAAAGTTAAGCATTAATTGATAAAATATATTCAAAAGAAGGGCCTTATCTGATAAAGGTAAATGCTTTGGAATGCTATTATACAAGTGAATAGTCTTGTAAAATTTTTTGATGGATGCCACCAAGATGTGACTTACTAAACTACCGGACTGCTGGGATTTGAAAATATGGAGAATTATATTATAGTTCTGACAATACAAAAAATCTTTACTTTTCCTTGAAGTGTTGGAGTGATAGAAGTCCTGGTTAAAGCATCATATGCAACCATCATTTTTACTCTTGATTATCTCTATTCCCAGATCTCCCTTTGTCATTTCCACCATTCCTTCCTCCTGGGAAATGGCAGGTCCTCAACTCCACGGCTGTCATGGAATGAATAAGCTGAGGCACAC
>NW_012148819.1:1581382-1583370 GCF_000956105.1 Propithecus coquereli | reverse complement strand
CCCACTTCTAACAATTGTAGTGTTCATTTTAAATAAGTAATGTTTATTAATATTTCTCTTCAATATCCATCACTATCATACAAAATCGTTACACAAAACATTTGAAATATCAGAATTGTGATAAATTTTATATTTTTATTACCGCTATTAAAGTAAAATAGCACTTGGATTGTTACATGAAAGATTGCTGTCTAGATGATTCTGAGAAAAAAGATTGTAAATATGTATATAAATGACATGCATTAGATATTAATGTATTCTAAGTCATTTATTCTTGTTCATGGTGAATTTTTAAAAGTAATAAAATATCTTTTAGAAAGGCAAGGGCATCTAGAGAAGAAGATGAATGATGGGATTTTAAATAGTCAAGATATTAAAAGATGCAAACTTGCTTAAGACTATGCTATGGTTTATTCAGAAGTGGTAGCAAACTTGCTGTATGCTGATTACCCTGGGAAGATGTACTTAACTGGGTAAGCAGTTGGTTACTTCCGAAGCTTACCACAGGAATTTCTTGTTGCTGAACAAGATTATAGACTCATTCATGAAAACGTGCATTTGCTGCTGGCAAAAATAACTGGGAAATAATGAAACTTACAGAATAATTTCACAGAGCATTTTAGGGAGAGCACACCACAGTAGCCTACCATTACTTACTCATTTGCATGTAAACTTTAAATTTGTCATATTTGGTCAAAAGAGATTTAGAATGAGAGTTGGATCTGTCCCTTATTAGCTGTGAGATCCTTATTAAATTCTTTAAATGATCTGTAGCTCAATTTCCTAATCTTCAAAGTCAGGATGAATACACTTATCTCTTAGTGTAGTTTTAGACTACAATGTATTGCCCACCAACTTTAAATTAGGTATATGAACTATGTTTATCTAACTGAGCTTGACTAATGAGGTGAAAGTTCTGTCTGTAAAATGTGCAAGTTCTATTGAATAGTCTTTAAGTTTCCTTCTAACTCTGCTACTGTATGGTTCTCGCGTGCTGGTGCTTCTCCCTCCTTTGCTACTATGATGGAAACCTATTCCCTAATACTTCAGTCTCATCCAAGTATATGCTGATTATATCTCTTTGATTTTTGCTCAAATACTACTGTGTGCACTGAACAGGTATTTTTTTATGTCTCAAATGGCTCTGTGCTCTAGACCAGGGGTCCCCAACCTATGGTGAGTTGTATAGTCATTTCATTGTATATTACAATGCAATAATAATAGAAATAAAGTGCACAATAAATATAATGTGCTTCAATCATCCTGAAACCATCCTCCCTCCCTGGTCCATGGAAAAATTGTCTTCCATGAAAACGGCCCCTGGTGCTAAAAAGGTTGGAGATCTCTGCACTAGACCACTGTACCTCAAACTGTCTGTGGAGAAAAACCTGTTGGTTTGCCTTTGATATAGCATAGAACAGTGCACGTATCAAATATAACAAAATTTAATTTCTAGATAAGAAAAATTGTTAAACTAAAGAAGACATTCAAAATACATCCTTAAATTGTGTGTCATTAGTTATAATGATATGAAATTACTCTATCAAATTGTTATAAGCTTTTGAAGTGCTTATTTTAAATTTCTGTAATTATCTCATCCCAGATAAGTAATACCAGTTCATAAACCAGCACTGGTCTATGGGCCGCAATTTAAATAGTGTTGCTCTTACCGGCAATTCTCAAATTCTGATCCCTATACCAGCAGTATTAGCATCACCTGGGAACTTGCTGAAAATGCAAATTTTCAGGCCCTGCCCCAGATCTATTGAGTTCGAAACTGCTGGGCCTGGTTCCCAGCCCAGCTGCCTGTGCTTCACAAAGCCCCCCGGTGATTCTAGTGCAGGCTAATGATCTAATGACTGGAAACACAGCTCTCCCTTTTCTCAACTACCCACTATCCTTTCATCATAAGACCTGAAAACCGCATTTTAATCCTTGGAAACGTGACTCCTGGCAATGTGGTAAGAGTATATTGCATTGTTCTTGTA
>NW_012148819.1:1577351-1578217 GCF_000956105.1 Propithecus coquereli | reverse complement strand
ATACAAAATAATACAAGTTAGTTCTTCAGAACTCTTTTTGCTGTCTTTACAAATTAATTTTCACATAAACTTTACTATTTGTGATGGTTAGTTTTGTGTGTCAAGTTGACTGGGCTAAGGGATGACCAGATAGTTAGGAAAGCATTATTTCCAGGTGTATCTTCAAGAGTGTTTCCAGAAGAGATTAGGATTTGAATCAGTAGATTGAATAAAGAAGATCCATCTCACCAATGTGGGTGGGCACCATACAAGCCATTGAAGTCTCCCACAGTACAAAAAGGCAAAGAAAGGGTGAACTCTCTCTCTTTCTACTCTGTCTTAACGTGAGCTGAAACATCTAGTTCTCCCCACCAGGATTTTGGGACCATAATCATGCAAGCTAATCCCCATAATAAATATCTAGCTAACTAGCTAGCTAGCTATCTTACTGGTTCTGTTTATCTGGAAAATCCTAACACCTTATTATTTTGTTGAATTAAAAATATCCCTATTGGGATGTAATTCGGAACACATTGAACTAATACACTAAGCAAAATCAGTATAGGAACTTGTTTTTAAAAACACTGTATGACTTCTGATTATTTGTGTTTCTTTTTATGACTTTCAGGAGAGTTTTTGAACATTTCTTCAAACATATTCTGCACATTTCTAGTTAAATTTTTTTCTAACAATTTGATATTTGTCGTTATTATTAGTGGAATTTTTCAGCTCATTGTTTCAAACAGAAAGGGTTTGCTTTTTGATAAAGTTCTATAATCAGCCATCAACTTAGATTCTCTTATTTTTTCCTAGCTTTTTTCTTCCATTTAATTCACAGTTGGCAATCATATTGTTTGTAATTAATGATAATTGTGTGGAGACAGATT
>NW_012148819.1:1571501-1573586 GCF_000956105.1 Propithecus coquereli | reverse complement strand
AAAAAAATGACTTTAAACACCAGTAATAAAAAAAAGACAAAACTCATGTCATGAAGAATACAAAGAGAAATGTCTGCTGAGTGTTTTAGTTCAGACGTTTCAGAATGCTGTTGTATGTTTTATGAGGAATTTGAGGGGAAGATTTCATGGCAAAAGGTGTTAATGTGGCCTGTATGGACTTAAGTGGTGACCCAACCGGACTGTGAAACTGTGGGATGCCTATGGATTCAAGCTGCTTGTTAAAGAGGAACTCCCCACCGTTGTTTAGAAATCCTTCCTCATTTCCTCTCTCTCCAAGCTTCCCATCTTCTACGGGCTCAGTTTCTAGCATTTCAGTATCTTCCTTCCTGCTAAAGAACTTGTCCAAGTAACTGGTGTAAGTGTTTTCCTTTTCAACTTGTTCATCCTTCCTTACCTCACAACAAAACTGATTTATGAGAAAACAGTCCTCTCCACCACTCACAAACTGGCTATCCCAAGACGACTGGTACAAGCCTTCTAATTGAGCCAGATTTGCCATACCTTTTTCCTCTTTTTCTCGGCTTACTGACTTTGATATCAAACTTTTCAATTCTAGTTGGGACACTGAGCTATTCAAGTCATTTAATTTATCAACAACATCAGTAGGCTCATGTTGTGAACTAAGTTGAATAGTTCCTGCGATTAAGGAATCAAAATCAAATCCCTAATTCTTTTCCCTTTCTTTTTCAGCCAGTTGCTGTGATGCTTCCTCTAGAGCCCTCTGGGCTTTAACCAATCCATTCTTTTCACATTTTGACTTGCCTTTCTTATCAGATTTTTCTTTACTTTGTTCTTTCCAATTGTAAAGATCTGTAATAAGCTTGGGTTCATAGTAATGGTTAACTTCACTCTCTCTCCAAACTAAGTTATCTAAATATGATGACGACCTTGTTTTGTAGTTACAAGTATGGCTACACTCCAGATCACAATATTTGTTTTCGTGATGATCTGGGTACTGCCAGCAAGGCTCAATAGAGTAATTGGTATCAAAAGCAGGATCCTCCAGATACTTTTCTCAATCTCCCTCCAAATATTTTCGAGGATCAACTTGTACTTCTTCATCAGTGACATCAGACAGAGCTCTTGGGTCAAGGTGAACTTCATCAATATCAAAGTTGTTATGTACAGGACAATCCTGCTCTGAAAATTGACAATCATGGTACCTTTCCCAGTTGTAAATGTGACTGTGAGTTTCATCCATAAGTAGAATATCATCAACTTCATCTTCAATATGAAAAGGATGACTTGAAATTGGTTCATCCATTGGAAAAGAATATATGCTCATGTAAGGATGGGAGAGTGCTTCTTCTGCTGTCAACCGATCCATGGGGCTAAATGTCAAAATTTGTTCCAGGAAATCTAGTGCTTCTCGACTAATTCTGGAAGCAGCTGAGTTAAACGTTTGTGTGGCTCAGTCATGTCATTTCTAATGTAAACTGGAATTACGCTGAGAAGCTCCTGACGATCTTCCTCATGTACAACAGGTATAGATTCTAAAATCAGCTACATCTGTACAAGTTCATGTGCACCTGCAAAAAGAGATTTACCAGTCAGCATTTCAGCAAAGATGCAGCCTGCAGCCCACATGTCAATGGCTTTAGTATAATTATTAGGAGAAAGTAAAAGACGTGGAGATCTGTACCATTTAGTAACCAATCCTTCAGTAAGATGACCTTTATGGGAATAATGAGCATCCATGATCCGTGCAAGACCAAAGTCACCTATCTTCAGCACCAATTCTTCAGTATTAATGAAAAGATTAGAGATCTTTTCATTTTGAGATCTCTGTTCAGTACGTTTGCAGAGTGAATATACTTGAGCCCTCGTAGCAGCTGATACATGAAAAGCCTGGCATGCTCTTCCAGTAAAGGGCCCCGCTCCAGCACATTAGCCAAGTCTGTCTCCATGTACTCCTGAACAATGTAAACACTGTTCAGTTTCGTAAGAGAGTCCACATCGTCTGTTAATTGGCTTCCACTGGGACCAAGAATTTCAAACACTTTCACAATGTTATCATGGTCAAGTCTTCTAATAATTTTGATTTCACGTAGAGCATGTTTGACA
>NW_012148819.1:1559399-1570116 GCF_000956105.1 Propithecus coquereli | reverse complement strand
CCACATGCTTACCTAAATATATGAATATCAATTACCTTAAGACCCTTAGTTAAAATTTTTGAGAACAATTAACTTGAATTTGTTTTAATCTGAGCAGACACGTTATTATGATTTGCTAAAGTCTGTAGCCCTGAACACTAACCTGAGATAGCTTACAGATCATAGGAAAAAAGTTTCCACAGTAGCAAATCAGGATGTCTTGGCCTAAGCGTATTTTCAAATGATAAAGGCCAACTACTTTGTCATGTGCTTGGATTTAAAACATCACCCTTTTTACAATCATTTGGGAGTATTGAAATAGTAATATAAATCAATTTAATATTTCTTTAAAAAATCTAAAATCAGATTTTCTTTCATATACACTCAATTCTATGGTTTATATATTCTAAATTTATCCTTGGAAATTGTTTAGAAAGTACTTTTACCTACTAGACCACAGAGGATGTACAGCAGAATGCAATTCTTTACCATAATGACTTTGAGTCTGAGAAATTCCTGTTGTTTGATCTAAGCTTTTTCCATTGCTTTTGACCTCAAGACTTCTTAGGTACTTTTTCTCAGTACCACTGTTATGATTTTGCATAAGTGAAAGGGAGTATAAAAAGTGGAAAGTGGAGGAGAAATCTTTAACAATGACAATATTGCTATATACATTTTGTAAAAAGCCTTTTAATGAGTTCTTATTCTGCCCACAGATGTACATAAGTGACACTCCACCAATGGAGTGAGGGGAATGTTCTTAATGGGAACAATTCTTTGCATTGGCTTCCAGAGATTTCTGTTATTTTTAAATTTATTGACTTAGTTGTGACTTCTTCCTGTTCTGACATATTTTATTTTCCCTACTTTTTTTGTTATTTTAAATAAGTTTCTCAAAGTAAGTTACTATTTGTTAGAAATATACTGTTCCCATATAATTTTATCTTTTTGCATATGAGTAATATATATTGCAAATGACAATTATTTCTTTATCCAGAGCATACATTTAGTGAATATTTTTAATGTTATCTTTTTCCTGTTTTAGGACATTTTTACTTCTTACATTCCACTAAACAAATCAAACAAGAGTACATTTGCAATATTACCACTTAATTATTAAAATATTCTTATCATTAGTTCCATTTACGCAGCAATTATGTATTAAGTGTAACTACTATTTTCCGGGCAATGTTCTAAGCACTGATATTTAGTGTTAAACTAAACATATGATATCTGCTACAATGAAGTTGTCACCCAGTAAAACTAATGATGATCCATTTAAAATATGCTATAAATAGAATGGGAAAAGTTAGTCTCCATTTATTCCACAAATATGGATTTGATATTAAAATGTGCCAGGCCCTAAACTATGTCACAAGAGACTACAGAAACAAGACAACATTTTAAGCAACTTACAATTCAGAAGGAGATACTAAATTTATGTACATAATTAGTTCTGTATAAATAGAGCAAAGAATGATTAAGTTCCAGAAAGGGCATCTAAACAAACAAACTTATACAGATAAGGAACACTGGACTACTTATTTATTTGTAGTAAGGAATTGGGATGAGTCAAATGCTATGCTCAGGAGATAGGGATTGAAGTAGTCATTAGACGATGTATGGTATTTGAAAGAAAGAGAAGATGAAAGTTAAGTTTTCAAGGAAAATAAAATGAAATGTTCCAGGGTACAATTCTGTGAAAATTCCCAGTTTTCTCTAAGTATATTTTGGTGAGATTAATGAATAAAGCACATGGTAAACTGTTGGTGTTATCAAGTTGGATACAATTAGAAAAGTAGGTTAGGATCTCATTGTTAAGGACTGGATCTAATTCTGCAGGTTGTGAACTATTTCAAAATATTTTGGATTTACAATCTTCATTGTGCTTCAATAATATGAATCTAGCTTACTAACAAGATGGTGGTGGAGTTATACAATGAAAGAATGACTGTGAAGACAGCAGTGTGAAGCACGCTTAATTTGAGGTGTCAAGGAAATATGTGCTAGGATAGGTCTGGAAGGCAGTTGTGTATAGGGTTCATCTCTCCGGACAGTGTCAGAATTTGTCATTTGGTTTTGGAAGTCAGTTACATCTATGAAAAATCAAGAGGGTGATTGTTACCAGCTGCAGTAAATGTAAAAAGGAACTTGTGTTTCGCTGTCACTAATTTTCTAGAGGATTTTAGGGAGAAAGGTACAGACTGGGGCAAAATGTCAGAGCCCTAGTGGGAGTGAGCAGGAAATCTATATAAGAGAGGTGATTCATTCACATAATGTGAACTTAAGCATAAAAAGGATATAGAGTTGAAGTTTCTCTCTCAATCCTCTTTCACATTCTCCCAGTTTCAATTCCTTACCACACCAGGTAACTACTATTACTAGTCATATTTTATTTTTCCAGAAATGAATTTATATACATTCAAGGCAAAAAATATATATTATCTTTCCTCTTTTTAAAACAAATCATAGCATATTATGCTCATTTTTTTACACCTTGCTTTCCCCCCCCCCACTTAATATCTTGGAGATTTTTCATATTAACACACAAGTGCTTCAGTATATTTCATTATTTGTCATAATTTTTTAACAACTTCCCTGTTGGTAGATATTTAAGTTGTATAAATCTTTTGCTCTTACTTATAGTACTTTGGTGAATATAAGTAATCTGGGAATATATCTCATAGCTGTCATTGCAGAACCCATCTATATATTTTCTTTCTTTGCCATCTATATATTTTCTTGTTGCATCACCCTGACTCAATTTTAAGGTTGGTAAATTAACTGCTTAGGATTCCACATAGGCCAAAATCCTAAAGTGAATATGAGCATTTGGTATGAGACATAAAGTTACAATCCCTAAAACATAGCTTCTTACTTAACTTCTTACTTAAGAAAGAAGTTACTTACTTCTTACTTAAAGAAAAAGAAAGTATTCATTAGAAGAAGAATGGTGTTTTCCCTGCTTGTAATTTTTGTTAATTGTTTTTCTTATGTCTTTAAAAAAAGTTCCTTTCTGGATTCCTATATTTAAATAATTTTTAAAGTGTCCTAAAATAACTTAAAAATTTAATGAAGACTGAGTTTTCTCTTGAACATTTTCTTAAATAACATTATGAATTTTTGCTTTAGTATTTTTAACCTATTCCATATTTATCCTTTATCATTTCAATTAGGATATAAGTTAAATAAGGGCAGTGGAAATATCCTGTTTTTATAGGTATTCTCCAAAGAGTCCAGAACAATGCCTTGCAAATAACATATTTTTACAAATGCGTGTTGAATATTCTGAGGGTTTATATTAAATTGTGTTATTCACCTTCACAATTTGCTTACCTATTATTTTCTTGAATCCAAGCTATTGGTGCTTAATATGAATAAGGTTAGCTGCAGTGAGAATTCTACTCTGAGAGTCTAATTACAGACTCTAAGGTAAACCGATTTCCATAACTCTCCTCTCTGTCACCAAATCTTGCAGTCATCAAATATATTCCTCTTGATTGATAAAAACACATCCCTGTGAAAGAAATGAGAGGGCTAGATGTAATGATGTGCTGGAGCCTGCTCTACTGTTTTGTAAGAGCCAATTGTGCTCATTTCTTCTTAACTCCACTTTAAACCACATTTCATTGATAGTATGAGATTACACCATGGAAATCAGCAAACACTACAAATTGAGTATTCTTTCCTCCAGAGGTGCCAGTGATTAAACATTTAACAGCATACCACTGGCTAGATAGTAGCCATAATTACCATAACCACCTCCAGAGTATCCTGGATGATAAAGAGACAGCCTAACATGGTGCTTTTGTTTATACAAAGAACTTACGTGAGGAGCTGATGATGACAATGACGATGAGGAGACAATGTTATGTTGTTGTTAACATTCTGAGAACTTACCATATCTTCACCTCTTTTCTAAGTGCTTTAAATACATCAATTCATTTAACCTTCACAACAGCCTAATGATGTAGGTATGTAAAGAAGTCTTGTTAATCCTACTTAATAAATGGCTAGGAAACTCTGATAAATAACAATGAAACAAGACTAGCTGCCAGAAAGTTACAAAGGCAAATCATCCATTTGGATAGAATTAGTTACATGTACTTATTATCCTTTCACTAAATATTGACAATGATTATTAAGATAACGATTACCTAAAAATTCTTTCAAAGTTCTTAATATTTCCTGCATAGGAAATATTTTTGAATACATTTCAATTTTACAAATAAATATTTCTTCAATTAGTAGCTACATAATTTATAATTTGGAAAAATGCAGAATTCAATATAACTCCAACTTATCTTTTTTGGCTCCTAAATAGCCCACTGCTGACAACTGCTACACTGTAGTAGTTTCAGAAAACTTTATTCCTTTGTATGCTATAATTTATGTATAATAGGAAAAATCTTTTGAATTTCATGGCAGGGTGTAAATTTGTGTTCTTTTCATTTTTTCTTTGTCTTTTCTACTTGACAATCCATCAACAATATTTATGTGTTGCACACAGTGTGTGATGTGTTTCATGAGAAATTTAGAGCCATAAATTATTTTTTATTCATTGTAGTACCCCTAGATGCAATATTGTCCAAGAATTCTTTACTTCAATAAAATAATACAATAGTAAACACAAACTTGATGGAAAAGCACTCTAAATAGAATTTTACTTGTCAACATATAAATGGTAAGCTTTCTACAGGAGTGATGGTAGATTGAAGAGAGGAGGGAGATTAAAATGAGATTGTCTTTTCCCAACCACTCAATAAAATTCTCTAGGTCTGGCTTATTCTGAGCATGAATCAATTTTGTTAGCAACTGATACATTGGCACCCAGATCCTGTGCTCCATTCCTGTCGATAAAAAGGAATAGCCCTATTTGAAACTCAGGAACTGAAAATGTAGAATAGGTTCCTAAATAAAAGTATCCACTGTTATGAAAAGAAAGCTAAAACACAATAGAGTTCCACCATAAAAACTCTTGAGTAATCCTGCAGGATTTATTTTACTTTTTCTCCTAAAATTTTTCAAATACAATTCAATATGATAACTACTAACAATGCAACCTATTTATAAATCATGGAATATTATATTAGTGATCTGTATATTATTGTTGGGAAATGCTAATTATAATGAAAATCAACTTTCCTCTTTAGCGTTGGAATATCAGCTATTTTATCCAGCAAGTCATTTGTTTCTCATTTTTACTACACAGAAAATACATATTGCTATCTTCTAGAATCATTAATGACATTGATGACTAATATTACCCAGCTCAATGTATATGTATTATCTCTTATCTTGTATCTTTAAAATCAAGGAGCTGTATGCTCCAGTACCATCCATGTAATGATGCTTTTTATAAAATTTATAACAAAAATTTTAATGGACATAAAGCCACAATAGTCTAGAATTCAAGCAAATGACTAAAGAGTTCTAGTAGATAATAACTCTTTCTTTGTGTAATTAAAGCAGAAGTTGTTAAACTTTTTCTGTAAAGGGCAAAATAGTACATATTCTAGGCTTTAAGGGAAAGAAACAAATGTCAAGGATATTTTTTAGATACTTACATAGCCATTTAAAATGTAGCCATTTAAATATGTAAAGACCATTCTTAGCCCACGAGAACAGTTATCAGGTGAGATTTGACCCATGAGTCATAGTAGCGTACAATGACAAGAGCAGCCCTGAAAGTGCAGTTACAATTACCTTCCTCACTCAGCCCCCAGGGAGCAATGCTGGAGATCACGCTGCTTGGTCATAACAAAAAGTCCAAAAATACAGTCTATTCCTCTCTAATGATCAAATTTTCTCCGTTTTAAGTGCTTAGAGAGCCCAGGTAGCTTAAATGTATCTTCATGGACAAATTGTGGGACACATTGAGTCCGATGTTCTGCCCCAAATAATGAAGGAGTTGTTAGTACAAATTGAGATCTGGGGCTGGTGGAGTGTTATTTAATAGTAAAGAGTGGGAATAAGCTCTGGGGCTCAGACCCACAGCAGGGACATCACTTGGCTCTGGTACATCTGAGGGTGAACTGCCCAGTGTTTCTCTCAGTGACGATTTTCATCCATATATATTGCAGGGCCTTTGGGTTTAAGCTCCTTTGGCTTCTTCACTCTTCTACTTTTCTGAAGATACTCTAATTCATACACACAATAATTTTTCTAGTTGCAAGGTGGCTACCAGTGAACATATAACACATCTAAAGTTTCTGCCACAAGTAGGACCAAAAAATAATTCTTGTTGTTTTTGTTTCTGTATATGGGTGCACTGTCTGGTGCCACCTATGCCCTTGCCGTTTCATTGGCCATACTAGCTTCATCTAACATTTCACTGGCCCTTTCTAACATCAAAAGAGATTTGGGTCTTTCCATTCTGGTAGAAGGAGCCCTTCCCATTCTAGAAGGCCTAAGACTTCTTATCCAATTGATCTACTACCTGCTTAGGTCATGATGTACACAGCAAGGAAAGGAGCAGTTTTGTCAAATCCCTGCAAAAAAGAATGACCTTTATACACACATCCTCCAGGACAATAGCCCTGCTCTCCCTATATTTATAGTGAAACTATTAAAATGATTCTCCTATATTTTCTTCTAGAATTTTTATGGTTTCATGCCTTACATTGACATCTATTATCCATCTTGAATTAATTTTTGTGAGTGGCGAGAGATAAGGATCCTGTTTCATTCTTCTGCATGTGGCTATTCAACTTTCCCAGTTCCATTTATTGAGTAGGGTTTCCTTTCCTCAGTATATATTGTTGTCTTCTTTGTCAAATATCAGCTGGCTATATGTGGATAATTTTATATCTGGGTTCTCTGTTCTGTTACATTGGTCTATGTCTCTAATTTTGTGCCAATACCATACTGTTTTAGTTATTATAGCCATGTAGTATAGTTTAAAATCTGGTAATGTGATGCCTCCAGATTGTTCTTTTTGTTTAAGATTGCTTTGCCTCTTTGTGCTCTTTTTCTGGTTCCAAACAAAGTGTAGAATTATTTTTTCTAGGTCTGTGTAATGTGACATTGGTATTTTGATGGAGTTTGCATTCAATCTGTAAATCACTTTGGTTAGTATGGACATTTTAACAATGTTTATGCTACCAATCCATGAGGATGTTGTTTCTCCATTTGTTTGTGTCATCTGATTTCTTTCCTTGGTGTTTCAGAGTTCTCTTTGTAGAGATCTTTCACCTCCTCGGTTAAGTATATTCCTAGGTATTTTATTTTCTTTGTAGCTATTGTGAATGGTATTGAGTCTTGATTTGACTCTCAGCTTGATTGTTATTGATGTATAGGAATGCTACTGATTTGTGTACATTGATTTTGTAACTTGAGACTTTGCTGAATTTCTTTATCAGTTCCAGGAGTCTCTTGGTGGAGTCTTTAGGGTTTTCTAAATATACGATCATTTTGTCAGTGAAAAGTGATAGTTTGACCTCTTCTTTCCCAATATGAATACCCTTTATTTCTTTCTCTTGCCTTTTTCTTGCCATATTGGGAAAGAGGAAGTCAAACGGTCACTTTTTGCTGATGATATGATCTTCAAGCACTATGTTGAATAGAAGTGGTGACAATGGGCACCCTAGTTCCAGTTCTTAGGGTTAATGCTTCCAACATTTCAACATTTGGTATGATGTTGGCTATGGGTTTTATAATTTTGAGACATATTCCTTCTGTGACTAGTTTTTTGAGGGCTTTTATCATGAAAAAGTGATGGATTTTTTTGAATACTTTCTCTGCATCTATTGAGATGATCATTTGGCCTTTGTTTTTGCTTCTGTTTATGCAGTGATAACATTTACTGATTCATATATGTTAAACCATCCTTGCATCCCTGGGATGAAGCCCACTTGGTCATAGTGGATTATTTCTTTTATGTGCGTTGAATTTGGTTTCCTAGCATTTTACTGAGGATTTTTGTATCTATATTCATAAGGGATATTGGCCTGTAGTTTTCTTTTTTTTTTTTATTGTGTCCTTTCCTGTCTTTAGTATCGAGGTGATACTGGCTTCATAGAATCAATTTCCTCCTCAACATTCTAGATTTTGACCTAGGCAAAGAATTTATGATTAAGAGCCCAAAGGAAATTACAGCAACAACAAAAAGAAATGAATGGGACTTGATTATATTAAAAAGCTTCTGCAGAACTAAGCAAATAATCAATAGATCAAATAAACAAACTATACAATGGGATAAAATATTTGTAAACTATGCATCCAATAAATGGCTAATATCCAGAATGTACAAATAAATAAATAAGCAAGGAAAAAACAAACAACCCCATTAAAAATTGGCAAAAAACATGAACAGACGCTTTTAAAAAGAAGACAGACAAATGGCCAATAAACATATGAAAAAATGCTCAATGTTACTAATCATCAGGGAAGTGCAAATTAAAACCACAAGGAGATATCACCTTATCCCTGTTAGAATGGCTTTTATTAAAAGTCCCAAAACAGTAGATTCTGGCATGGATTCAGAAAGGAATACTAATACACTGTTGGTGAGACTGCACATTAATACAACCTCTATGGAAGATAATATGGAGATTCCTCAAAGAACTAAAAGTAGACCTACTGTTCAATCCAACAATCCTACTATTAAGTGTATATCCAAAGGAAAAGAAGTCATTTTATAAAGAAGATACCTGTACTCAAATGTTTATTGCAGCCCAATTCACAGTTGCAAAGATATGGAGTCAACTCAAGTGTCCATCAATTCATGAATGGATTAACAAAATGTGGTGTGTGTGTGTGTGTGTGTGTGTGTGTGTACCATGGAGTACTATTCAGCCATTAAAAAGGATGAATTAATGCCTTTTGCAATAATTTGTATGGAACTGAAGACCATTATCCTAAGTGAAGTATCTAAAGAATGGAAAAACAAACACAAGGTGTACTCACAATTATATTGGAATTAATCATTGAGCACACATGTACACAGAGAGAAGTAAAACTCAGTGGAAATCAAGCAGGGGGTAGGGAGGATGAGGGGATTGACAAAAGCTTACCTAATAAGTACAATGAACACTATTAATATTTGGGTGATGGGCACATTTATAGTCGTGACTTAAGCATTACAAAAACAATCTACATGACCAAAAACATTTGTACCCCCTTAATATTTTGAAATAAAAATAAAATCAAATAAAGTGGTTTCCCATGACACATCTACTTTTGTAAATTTTCCATTTATTGCCTACACTGAAATTCTTGGCTGTTGGCATTCTGTCTTGCTAAAGATAATTAAATACAGATTTAATGGGTGAAAAAGTTCTACATCCATGACAAAGGGTCAGTGCAGAGGGAGTGTGATGAAAATTTTCTATCAAATTTTATTTAAAGGCACAGAAATTATATTTGTCATAATAAATTAATATATTCTCCTTTGTAGATCCTCTAATTAAACAAATTCCAAGATTTCCCAAAGCCAGGTATGTCATAAAATGTATTTTCAAAAATAATACTAATGGACATGCTCATGTGGTCAAAGAATTGTAGCTAGTGGATATCTGCAAGCCAGTTATAGAGGAATCATTCATTGCAAAATTGGGTTTATAGTATATCATGACTGATGCATTTTAACAACACTATTTCCTGTTTTGGCCTGGTTAATGTGTGAGAATAATTGGTTTCTGTTCTAGTTATCGTTTTAGCATGTGATCTTTAGAATGAAAATAAGCACATTTCTTACTCATCACAGGTAAGGTTCAGGCAGGAGAATTAATTAGAAAATTATATGTTTGTCATCAGACTTCGTATCTGTTACAATATTCTTTCTTTCCAAATTACTCCTATTTACTAAATGCAATGTTTGAGAACAAAATCAACTATATAAGAGAATGATGATGTTTTCTTTGCTTAATTTACCATTGACTTTTCTTCAGTAATGACATTGTTACTAACCTAAATTGTATTTATCTTTACCTTCAAAGTTGTATGAAATTGTTTTTTCAAGACTGATGACTACATTATTGTACCTTGATTTATGATTGTATACTTAATAACAACCACATTTTACATGAACCACTTTATATTTATCTTATTAAATGTCTTCATGTGAATATTTACATCCTTCTTTGATTTATCAAGGAAGAATAATAAACTATTTCATCCATTTTTCTATCTCTATAAATTTGATAACTGTTTTACTCTGTTCTTTAAGTTCCACTTAGCAAATTTTTCTTGGTAGTATGAGGGACTTTGATGAAGTTATTTAGAAAATTACAGAAATAACATTTGAAAAGTAGATAGTACACTGGTGACCTTAAACAGTTAACATATTTTCTCAGTATATTAATATACATGTAGAGAGTTTACTACCCACTAATAACATTTTTTTAATAAAATGAAAACTGTTTAACAAATTTGTTTTATTTTCTAAAAATCCTACAATGAGCAAGGCATTGTTCTAAGTGTTTTTGGGATGCCTTTTTCACATATTAATTCTTGAATCCTATAACAACTTGAAAATAGATACTATTATTATTGTCATTTATAGTTAAGGACATTGAGACAAAGAGAACTTCAGTAATTTACTTGAGATCCAACAGCAAATAAGTGGCAGATCCAAGGCTGATGCCCAAGCCATCAGGCTCCAGGATGCGTTCTTAGCCCCTAATTACCCTAAATCCCTAAAGGCCTCAATGGGGTATTGTAAATATATCACCATTTAAATCTGTGATGATCAAAGTTTTGGAACGGCTTATCAATAAAGTCATTTCTCATTGTCTAC
>NW_012148819.1:1539826-1559274 GCF_000956105.1 Propithecus coquereli | reverse complement strand
ACACACACACACACACACACACATACATGCACACTTCTTTCAAATAATTTATATAATAGTAGGAAAATCCTATGTAAAACCCAGTGTCTTTTAGTAAATGCTTCTTGGGATTTATGCCAATAATGACATCTCACAGTATATTTTTGGGGGCAACTTTTTTTCCCTATGCCATATGACTTGTCTGCTAAAGGCAAAATAACAGGTGCACATAACTGCCCATGCAGTCCTGTCAGCCCTCTGACTAGAATTCATGTGGTCAGAGTGCTGACTAGGTTAGCATATTTTAAGATTGCCACCTAGTACAAGATCTAGGTTGCTTTGAATATCTGCCCTTCGGTAAGATTCAGATGAAACAGATACTAAGTCCAAGCAATCATTCCACCTGTTAATGGGCTTTAGTACACTCTTGTGAGGGTGGATTTACTTTTTGCCACATTATTAATTGTTTCATGTACCATGTTAACAGTTTCATCATCACAGATGCAATGATAACAGTTCACAGTTGCAATATCAGATGACACTTGCTAGAGACACTCATCAACTATGTTAAAGGTGAGATGTGTGAAAGTCTGGACCAATAAACAGATTCAGCTGTCTTGCCTAATTACCATTTAGAGATGTATTGTTCTCTAGAGATCGAAGAAAGGCGAATGTTTGATAAATCTTATATTTACTAAATATTTCCTGAGTGTCAGGCATTGTGCTCAATTTACTACATTTATAATTTCATTTAACCTCATGAAGTTGGTCCTATATTTGTTGCCATTTTACAGATGAGAAAACAGAAAAGAGAAGTAACTGAAAGAAAGAGTCAGCAATCTCCTTTCCTTACGCCACATGTTTGGTAAGAGCCTAGGCTCTGTAGTCAGGGCTCCCGTTTAAACCAGGTCCACCCTTTCCTAGCTCTGGGAGCAGTTATATTCTCTATGCCTCAGTTTCCTTGCCATTCAAATGGAGAATAATAACAGCTGTTTCAAGAACTATTGTGACAATTGCACACATTAATGCAAAGAAAAAGAAACAAACAAACAAAAACAGCCTTAGAACAATAATGGTTGCTCTCGCCCAGCCTGCAAGTGGCCAAGTTGGAATTTGAAGCATCAGATTTCAGAGCCTATTCTTTTAACTGCTGTGTCATTTTATTCGGTGCAGATTTTACCTTCTGTTGTTCTGTTGTTCGGCCACTTCCATACATATAATAACTCCCTTCTAGAAGCAAAATTAATTCTCACCATGCCTTTACTCCATAAATATTCTCTGCTCTGAGCAGCATTTTCAAGCTCATGGGCATACCCTCGTAGCCCACATATCATCGCTCCAGGTTAATGCTTCTCATGCAAGTGAAAAACAATGGAATGCTCAGCAGCCTGGGATGCAATCTGCACTTTCCTCAAAAAACTCTCAGTGCAGAATTCATTTGCTTGAACAGCTGTAGAGTTTCTGAAGAGGAAAGTTCACTGGAAAGTCACAGTGTGAGAAGGAATTTGGGTAACTAATTCTGCTGTGGATTCAATTTTCTGCATTTAGGCATGAAAGAGGAAGTTAAACTCATTCAGGACTTTTTTTTTTTAAATCTGCACCCATAAATACCAGCTCTGTTCTGTTCTTTACCCTAGAAGCTCTTTCCTCTTCTCTGCAGAGATGAGCTTGTGCATTTCCTTTTGTGAGTAATGGCTCCATTTGATTAAATAAATACTAATGCGGTTCACAAGAGGATTCAGAAACCATTAAGAATGTGTTTAAAATCCCACAATAGACCCTATCACCTAGTTCTCTGGAACAAATTACACTTTCTGACACATTAAAATTATACCTTAAGAGAGGATTCTCTGAACGTTTTCCAAAAGTGGGCATTCAGTATCTCATTGCAAAAAGAATACAAAAAAAAAAAAAAAAAAAAAAAAAAAAAAATAGAGCATTTTCTATGAAAGTCTCAGAAGAAAGAAATGTTCAATTTTCTATATAGCAAATTATTTGATTACTCCTTTAGCAAAATAACACCAGGCTTAAGTGACTTAATTATTTTGCTTTTTCTATATTAAACAAAAGGCTACCTTATTCAATTCCTTAATAAATTCCCTTCTAGGTATATGAGAATTGAACTTACCAGTTTATAAGGTAGAACAGATGAATAAACAAACTATTTTTAAAACATCTCCAACTTCAGATCTATTAGAAAAATGTAGCTCAAGACAAATTATGAAATAGTGTTATTTGTTCATGTATTTCTTTCCTTCTTTCTCTCTCTCTCTCTCCCTCTCTCTCTCTTTCTTTTTTTATTTTTTGGTTATCCCCCTTTTGTGTCCCCATACCTATCCTGAGTCACCAGTGCTCTCCCAAGTCTCCTTGTCTGTCACTGTCCTTAATTCACAGCATCTCAGGAGAGCATGAATTCTCTTTAATTTCCTTGCTCAATCTAAAGTTAATAGTTCTTCATCACTCAGTATGTGAACTATGCTAAATACCAGTCAGGTGAATATGTTATCTCACATTTGCCTTTTCAGTAAAGTCTGGATCTACATGAGAATGCCAAAGCAGTGAATATTTGGCATTGTTTACAAAAAGCAAGAGAACTGGTTGGAAGCCAGAGAGGGCTTTGTGGATCCCACTGTATCATACGGTCAAGCAGCTGCCAATTTAGACTGTGCACCGGATCAGCCTAAATCTGCTGCTGGGTAAAAATGACTTTGCTCAGGCTGCTTTGATGGCGATTGACGTACCGTGGGTCTGAAGAGGGAACACAACCAATAATCATTTCTAACAAGACTTGCCTCTCAAGAATGGCAGGTAGTTACCCTCCAGTATTGCAGAGAAAAAGAAATTTTGGCTTACTGAGAATAAATCCTGTGTTTGAGTTAACTGAATAACTATAGGTGGAAAGATCAGGAATGGAATGTTTAATTAATGACACTGATCTAATTAGAAAGCACTTTAGTGTAAAATAACAAAGACTGTGTCCAAGCTACCAAGATGCAGGTTGACAATAGAAAGCATTTGTTAGGTGGCAATTTACCTATAGTGATTTTTATACACTGTAGGGACCGTCCCTGGGCAAAAATTGGCTTAAGCCCAGAGTCAGCAAAACTGGGTGTGCTCTCCTTGGGGCCAGAGGTCAATAGGCCCCTGTGGCACAGCCTGTTGACCAAACAGAACTATTCCTCCTGACACATAGCTTTATGACAGATAACCAAGTGCCTGGGGTCTTGCAAACAAGCCAAGGCGTCTCATTATCCTGCATACAGTAATGAGATCAAGAAGTTAAGATGCAAGAAGTTAAGATGCAAACGTCTGCTTCCCTTAAGCAATCGTCTAGAAGGAATGAAAATGTATTTTCCTCAGGGCGCTCAAGGTAGTCACGTGCCAGGAAGTAGCTGCCGGACAGAGAAAGTATAAGAATAAAGCGACTGGTGGAATCCCCGCTGCAGTCTTGTACGTCTTGTGTGTGTCTGTGTGTTTCTTTCTATGTCCATCCCCCGTTCTGCAATCCGGGCCGCAACATACACGATTGAATCCATCCTAGATTCAACCGGTTTAGGTGGTATTAAGTACTCTAAAAGATGAATATGGAAAAAATTTAAAAGCTCCCAGTCTTATAATATAGCCTAAGTGAGAAACTTGCCTTCTTAAGAATCAAGCAAAATCTATGAGAAACTATAACTCTGTATATAATTCCAAGCTAATTCTTCTAATAGCCTCTTGTAACTCCACAGAACTAGCTACGCAGTCCATTAGCAATATGTTGCAATTGAGCACTTTATATGTGGTTAGCCTGAATTGAGATGTAATGTTAGTATAAAATACACACTTGGTGCAAAAAAAGAAAAAGTAAAACATTTCAATAATGTTTTATATTTATTACATGTTACTAATATAGGAATAAACACCTCATTTAAAAAAAAATGAGGAAAAACACTGAATCTATACTATTTGCGTGTAACAAGAGAATTCTTAAATTTTTTTGCTAACAGCATCCACTAAGAAAGCAAGAGAGATATTCAGGATTAGATTTATCAGTAGAAAGTTTGTCAGTATTATCGATATTAAAGTCCTATTTAAAATCTCTTTCCACGAAGCTTAGAAATAAGCAAAGAACTCTCATAATTACAGGGAGGGATAAAACCTACTGTCTTGCCCTCGAAAAGAAAAATATCTATCCTATGTCTCAGAAAATTTTCTGTTGGCCTCCTCTCTGAATGCCAACGATGCAACCTTGCAATGAGAGTCAGTGATGTGTGCAGTGATGTGTTTTCCTGTAGGAAAACCGGCATAGGAATGGAGGTTGCCTGGCTCTGTGTATCAGGTTGCCACCCTCCCTGGCCTCTTTGTGGTCTCTGGGGCAGCATTTATATCCAGGGAAAAATATTTATTAGTAGTACTTATACATCTTAATTTCTACGCCTAATATGGGAGGATGTGTGGAAAGGTGGGTCACAGCCATCCCCCCATCCCTCTATGCAAAGCAGAAATGCATTGCTTTGAAAATTTGTAAAAGTCTGTTTCCTCCTATTTTCATTTTAACAGGGAACTGGGTTAAAGGGTTTCTCAGAAATAATCCGCAGTTAAAGTGGCCTCTTTTATTCAGTATGAGCTGTCATTTCTGTGATAGAATTCACTAGGGATGCGTAGGCAATCAAGCTTACAATAAACCAGAGTCATTTCAAGAATCTCTCTAGTGAATATCTATGTGAACCAAGTAAAAACAGTTGAAGAGCTTAGTTAACAGCTTTATATATGAATACATACATGTATCTGCAAACTGTGTTATTCTGACATTTTCTGCAAAATTGCTTTCTCATTTTGGTCAGTCTACCTGATTCTGAGAAATGAAAATGAAAAGAAGTTATAATAAGGCATTAAAAATATTTAAGCATTAATAATAGGTATTTTCTCATCTCAGATGAATGTGCTCAAAGTAAACCCCTGACTTTCAATGTCTTTAGCATCTATATACATACTTGGGCCAAGATTATGGGGATTGTAAATCCCAGTTGGGCTTTATCAGAAGTCTCCTCATTCTAAGACTTTCAAGCTAGGGGGAAAAGGAGATTCAAGTGCACTAATAAACACAGACAATGGGGAAAAGTTATAATGGTGATAGTAACAGTACAGTAATGATAAGAAATGTTTGGTTCACAATATCTACAGGTTTAAAGTTTTGATTCATAAAATGGCATCCTGAATATGATAGTTCTGAGTCTTATAAGACTATCCTGTCATAGACTAATTCAAATAAGAATAATGTAGAAAGTGTCCAATTGAATAAATTTGTTACGTTCTTGCAATACAGTTACCTTTGATTCACTGGAGAACTAACATACCATACAGACCTTGGCTTTTCATTGGAGACAAAACAAGCTTAATAAAATTTTAATTTGATTTTATTCTCATGAAGTCACAAACTACTTGAATAATTATGTGAATTTGAGTAAATTATAAAGCATAAATGAGAAAAATACATAGAATGAATGGAAGCATAAGTGGAGTTTAAAGGGTAAGTGGCAGAGAAACGACAGGCGCAATAAACAACTTCGTCGGATGAGAAAAAGAACATCAGTCCAGAGACCAATCAGCTGATATACAGTAACAAATTACACAATTTTCACAAGAACTTTATTATCAGAATCATTCCTAAAAGTGGAGAGAACTTAGCAATAAATTATATTCCTCCTATAATTTACCATTGGTATGACTACCTGTTTTGATTGTAACTGGGATTTAGTTTATGGAGGTGACCGAGTGACAACACAGTGAGGTCAATGCCACTGAAAGAAATTTTGTTACTCAGTTTCCAAGGAAAGGGAGCAGGCCACACATGGCCCACGCAGGGCCACATGAGGAAGAGCCAGGGTGAGTCAGGAGGCAGAAAGAGCAAGCGGAAAGTCGGGCCTGGAGCCTTTATTGTGGTTGCATGGGAAGAAATGAGTGAGTCAGGGTAGGAGAATATGAGTAAAATTAGGATGGGATAATTGGAATAATTTCAGTGGGCTCTGGGATATAGGGGAGGTCTCCAGTTGTCCAGGCCCTAGGGTGAGTTAGCGAAGGAGAAATACTGGCTTGGTTTGTGAGAGTTATACAAAGGAGGTGGCTGGAATATGGACTTTGGATTTGCTGGTTTGCATGTGAAAGGCATGCTCATAGGGGAGTTGTCTACTGTCCCTGGGAATTAGCTAGGCCTGGGAAGGGCAGCTTCTCACTGACCAGCGGGACCCCCAAGATGTCAAAAGAATATTTTATAAATATAAAAAATAAGAAACATGATTATCACCCTACCCCAGTTTATGTAGTTTTATAAGGACCTCTCCTTAAGCATGTCTTAAGTTACTTATATTATTAATGTTAAGTATTACCAAAGTAATTTTAAAACTTAAGAATTATCATCTTTAAATGATTTTATAATTAAAGGCTAAAAATATTCATTTAACATTTTCCTCTGAGTCTTTATTTACTCCCATGTTTCTCTATTAGTAACCTCATTCTTCCTTTGCACAACTCAGACCACCGTTATCAGAGCTCCATTTTATTTTAAAATGCATAAATCTGACAGGGGGTAAATATCCAGAATATATAAGGAACTCATACAACTAAACAGCAAAAAATAAATAAATAAATTTAAAATGGGCTAAGGACCTGAGTAGGCATTTTTCCAAAGAAGGCATACAAATGGCCCACAGTTACATGAAAAGGTGCTCACCATCGCTTATCATCAGGGAATTCCACATCAAACCACGAGATATCCCTTCACGCCTGTTAAGATGGCCATTACCAGAAAGACAAAAGATGACAAGTATTGGCGAGAATGTGGAGAAATGGGAGCCCTTGTGCTATTGGTGGGAATATAAATTGGTACAGTCATTATGGAAAACAGCATAAAGGTTTCTCAAAAAATTAAAACTAAATCTACCATATGACCCAGCAAATTTTAAGGAAATTAAATCAGCACTTCTTAGCGATAACTACTCACATGTTTATTACAGCATTATTTACAATAGCCAAGGTATGGAAACAACCTGTGTGCCCATCAACAGATAACTGGATTTTAAAAATTGTGGTTTATATATACAATGAAATACTATTCAGTTTTTAAAAGAAGATACTGTCATTTGTGACAACATGGATGAACCTGGAGGACACTATACTGAATGAGATAAGCCAGACACAGAAAGATGGTGCAAGTTCTCACTTAGATGCAGAATCTAAGAAAATGTCAAATCATAGAAAATACCTAGAAATGAAGTATAGAATGGTGGTTACCAGGGGTGAAGAGGAGGAGAAATGGTGAGATATGGGTCAAAAGTTACAAACTTGCAGTAATGTAGGATGAGTAAGTAGAGATCTAATATACAGCATGAGGCCTACAGTTAATAATATTGAATTGTATACCGAAAATTTGCTAAGAAAGTAGAGTTTAGGTGCTCTTATCATAAAACAAATAAAAAGGATAATTATGGGAATGATGGATATGTTCATTTGCTTGACTGCAGTAATCATTTTACATATCAAAAAATGTATGCTTTAAGTATATACAATAAAAATTAATAAAGTAAAATAAAATAAAACACAGAGTGTGACAGTGATAATGACAAGTGTTATGACAGGGAGACAATGATTGCAGTAGCATGTTAAATATTAAGCTGTATCATTTGTAAATATTAAGCTATTATCAGTCTTGTTAATTGACTATACACTCTGACTTATTTTAAAACTGCATAAATCAAATCAATATAAAGTAAAGAGTTAATACTATAATGCAGCTTTGGTCCAATTTTTCTCTTAATCCTACAGGAGATTAAAGATAAACAAATATAAGTCTCTTTGACAAAAGAACTTACACACACACACACACACACACACACACACACGCTCACAAACACATATGAACATACACACATATTCCATGATGTCTGCTGTATCTATTTTAAATTCATTTTTTTTAAATATAAATGCTGTAGGACACATTCTAAGATTAGAGTTGGTTTCGACTAGAATCAAGTAAAAACACTTTTGGAGACTGCCATGGGTTTGATTTTTAGAGAAAAATTATACACAATGTATTTATTTCATTTACATAATGCATTAACATGTATTAATTATATTTTAATTAGTATAGATTAATTTTTATTTAGCTATAAATTTATAATACAGCCTATCATAGAGTGGTTAATATTTTGATAAAAATATAATTTTCTTATAATAAATAAAATGTTTGGCTTGGGTTTAATATGGTAGGATGCAATACAGAATTCCATATCAGAAGCGGTGTTAGAAATCTCTATCTAACAGACTTCTCATGAAATATATATCCATTACCATGAGCCATGAATCATTTTTCATGTTACTAAAAACATCAGATATACATTTATTGGTTTAATTTGAAGCACTACTTAAGTGTTATAGTACATTAGTATGGCTGTTGTATCACACTATATAATGAATGAGAAAACTGTCAAAATTTGTTCCAACCTATTAGGAAAATATTTCATTCCTAGTGCCTTCTAAAGGCTGAATAACTTAAAACTAGTGTTAAGTATGGTAATATGAGAGGCTATAAATCACATTTTTGTGGAAGAATGAGGAGGGCGGTAGTTGTTCAAGTGAAATCTCCTGTCAGTGGATCATACTCAATATTAATAATGGTTTTGTCTCAGAATTGTCTGCAGAGTAACTGTGGAGTTTCACTACCATGCTTTCAAATTCAAGAATTATATCCACAAAGAACTGAGCTAGATTAAATTGCTCTCATCTCTTATTTTGATTTAAGCTACTTCATGACTATCTTAAATATCAAATGTAGGGATTTAGATCAGAGTTAGAAAAATGGATTTTTAAATTTTTTTGCTATCATACCATTTTATTGGGGGAAAATGTGAAGGAAATAAGAATAAAATAAATTTTGGACATCTTAACCAATAAATCATCAGTTGTAGTCTACTTGTTTAACATTAAAATTATTTGAGGGCTATTGTTAACCATAATCTTGCCTAGCCCAGTTCACCAGAAATGATGTTTCTCATAGGGGTTGGTGTCAAAGCACCAACAAATGATAAAGAACTATAATAGTATTTGCTTAATCTGTGTTTATAACTTCCTGTAGGGGCCACAAAGGGATAGCTATAATGGGACAGCCTTTGGCCGTTGTGTCAAATGTTGTCTTCACCTGTTTAGCATCTGGGAGTCATTTGAATCCTGGACAACTCTCTCTCTCTCCAGCCTGAAGGCGGGACTAGTGTCTGCCACTGAGTGGAACAGGAAGTGAGTGTGAATGCAGATGGGGTGTTTGAGGAGTGAAATTTTGTGTGAAAAAAATGCCTAGTTTATTGTAAGCGATCCTTTGTAATTAAAGGTTTGTTGGCTAGTAATCCATGTGAAATGAACAGAAGGGACTCTCAAAAGTTAGGGGCAGGCACAATGTAGTGGTTACCTTCACAACTTTCTTTGGCTGCTATGGACCTAGTTCTGAAAATTGTTTAGCCCTAGGTTAGCCTTAGAAGAAAATATGAAAAACTCCAGCATGAAGGTTTAGGTTTTTAATTTGGTGATGCTAAGACATTTGTAGATGGAATAGAACTGGCTACCAAAGATTAAATGATTGTATTCTTATCTTTTTCTGAATCCTTTTGGCAATTTCATTCAGCATTGAGTAGAGACACCTGGTAGAGCTAAATTTAGGGATTTGTGTGTCCTATCTACAATCTCTCTAAGGTAGTGAAAACACATGCTTGGTTGATGTTAATGTAGGTTTTTTCTTTCTATAAGCAGTGATTTCTGAATTCTTATGCAAGACCACATGTATGTTGTTCTATGTATATATGCCCATAATCATGCGCATGACTATAAAGTCAGAGAGAAAAGCAAAACGACTGAGATATTTCATTGTTGCTCTATAAGAAAAAATCTTTCATAGTAATGTCTTTCTTCTTTTTTTTTATCTCCCTGGATATGAAAATCCTAGGATCACAGTTAGAATTTCTGTCCCTGTGAATAGGGATGAATTTTGGACAAGTGGCCTAATTTAACTGGTATATAGTAAGGGCTGAATTCAGGAAGATTTTTCCATCATCTTTTTTCTTTCTCTTCGTTTCCCAGAAAAATAAAACACTGTCTCCCTTATAATCAGTGACAGAGAATTATAATGTTGCTCTAGACTAGAATCTAAACTGTATGTGGAATTATGAGACAGGGACCAATAAAATATTAATGCATGAATATTTATAGCCATCTTCATTTCATACTATTTTAGGAAAAAAGATGCTGGAATGGTACTTTTTAAGACAATGTCATCTTAAGACAGGCCTAGAGGCAGTCCAGATTTATGCTAATTATAAGTAGTTTGGGCACACACTATTTTAGCTTGGAATTTTCTGCAATGGTTGAATTAGTCTGCAGAGAGTAGTGCTGCAGTCGTCACAGTTGGTTCTGGGATGTGCTTGTGTTTTCCAAAATTCATGGTGTTGAACCGGGGCTATGATTTTCTGGTGTTCCCATTTGTTTATATGTAACTGTGGAAAATTGGAACACATTAGAGACTTGCAGTTTGCATAATGTAACTTTGGCTATGCTTAGAAGGCTACATCAGTTCCAGATGAGAAAAGTCCTTGTTTCAAATAGAAATGAAGAAACCTACACTCCAACTGAGTATCTTAATAAGATCCCTCTGGTTTTATTTGAATAGAATAGAAAGAAATACTTTAAATTTACATTTCCTTCTATAATTGGTGAAAATTTAATTTCTCTCTAGGATCAGGTATTTATTGAGAGGGATTAATATGATTAAATTTTATGTGGGGTAAAAAAATATAGAACATGTTAGCCTGTGAGTAACTGGACTTCCCTTTCCTTATATTCTCTGTCTCTCTCTGTGTATCTGTCAGAATAGGCTGGGTTATGCAGAGTAACAAACAATTCTAAAATCCCAGTAGATAAAAGCAATACATGCTTATTTTTTGGTCAGGCTATCCACTAATATGGACGCCAGCTAATTCTGTTCATTGTAGTCTTCATTATATATGGATATAATGTGACATGCAACGTAGAATAGAGAAAATTTCTTAGTTTAGTGGAGAGTTCTTCCAAATGAAAAAAATTGAAGAAAAGTAATTTCCTGACCCATTTCAGTAAGTTTTGGATAAAACATCAACAAAGAATTCATTGAAACATTCTCATGTCATTTATTTCCACAGGCATTCATAGAAACATTTGTAAATTTTATGAGCAGAAATTTTATATTCTTCTCCTGGTTGACTATTTAGACCTAGCTGTTCTTCTCAACTACTTAATTAAAATTGGAGCAGACTCTTCCACGATGAAATTCTCAAATCTCTTTTCTCTATCCTCAAGAAAGAGATGTTTTGTTTCTAGATACAGGTTTAATCCAAGGTCCAACATGTTAGACAACAGAGTTGTTAGTCTAATAAACAGAAGAGTTAAAATTAGCATTCTTTGGCAGTGGTCTATTTGGATTTCTTCTTTTTAAACATCTTCTTGGATGTGTCTGTTTCTTTCAAATCCTGCAATTTTCTCTTTTGGAACTCTATGCAACTCACTTGTCAAGTTGACCCAGGGCCACCTTCTTTTTGAATATCTGACCCCACTGACTTTCATTTCAGTCTAGTTACACTTGCCTAGAGATTGTATTGGTTTGGGAGACTGATGTCTGAGTTAATAATAATATACATTTGTCTCAACTTGTTTCTTGCACATATATCTCTTTGGGGGAATTTATGGATGTGAGGGTGAACGGGGGAACTGCAGGTATAGCAAAAACTATAAGGGTTTAGCATACTTGGATTCCATAACCTGATAGTCACTTCCTTCCTTGCTTTCTTTCACATTCTACTGTGAAGACAAAGTTTTATGTTTAAAGGTAAAAAGACATTTTTAAAGTCTCAGAATTTATTAAAGATCATGGGCTTTTTTAGTCTACTCTTATGCATGTTGGTAGAATTAGGTTACTGAATTTATAAGTGATTGTAAGACAGAATTTATTTATGGTAACTAGTAATTACTAGCTAATAGTCATGCTTGTTAGGGAAAAGAAAAAAACAGATTCAGAATGTCGAACTATCTTACCATTTCAGCAATGTTTCATAGTATCTTCAGTGATATATTTGCAAATGTGTAAGCGGACTCATTTTTATATGATAAAGTTAGAATGTAGAAAAATCAATGCCTTTATATTTAGCCGTTTCCAAGGAAATTCAATGAGTAATATATTTAGATGTCATTTTCCTATGAAGAAACAGAATAGTTTGTTACATTTTCAAAATCTTACAAGGTTTATATAATAAAAATAATATTATTTTACTGATAGTGCTAGGAAAGTATTGGTTAAATTTAGAAATATGTGGGAGGTAAAATCCAGACCACCTGTTATAAACACAGTTAGAGTAAGAACTTTTTACATCAGTTTATATTGGCTACGTAATAGAAAAAGAAAAATATTACTTATAATTTGAATAGAAAGGTATTATTTAAAATATAAATTGATTTTAAAATAGCAATTGGGTTTTTAAAAGTTTTATTAGCTCTTAATGTTTCAAAATGTACTATATCTGAGCTTTGCGAATCACATCTGCACAGCCTATGCTACATGAATTGGGAGGAATCAAGGAAATGGTTCTACATACTAAATTGCCATTGCACTTCATTGTCAGAGTAACATGATTTTTTTATTATTCCTGTCACATAGAAGGACAAAACAATGTTCAGAAAGTTAAAGTTTTATGCCCAAAGTCAAACAGCTAGTAAATGAAATATCTGTATTTTAATAACTATGTCACTGGTATTAATGATCCATGTAGATCAGGGCTGACCCCACCTTAGCCAATGGAGATAAATTTGCCATTTAATTGAGAGAGTTCATCCTAATCATTAACCAGCCTGTTAGAAAGGCCAAAAGCATAATTCTTTGGACATTTACTAGTAATGTCTTGTTCATATTAGAAAATTAATAAATACTGTCATCAGGTTTTTTGAAGCCTTTTTTATGCCCCCAAATACATTTATTAAAATATAATACTCCTGGCTAAGATAGTCTTCCTAGAATTATTATTAGAACATAATATGTAAGAAGTAGCAAAATAAATGAAAGACTAATGGACTAATTCAATTGAGTGTCAAAGAACATAAGAGTTATACATTTTTATAGCAGGGTGCAAGTATACCAATCCAGTGATACTCATCAAAGGTTCTTGGCCAAATCCCAACATAAAAAGTTCTGGCTGATGTCATTCTCTGACTAAGAGGTAAATTGTGTCTTTGCTTTTTACTCTTTCTTTAGGCAGTAGCATCACTAAGTCCTTTTGTAGTAAACATACATTTGTCCACATTCCTTCCTTTTGGGAACACTCCTTTTCTGATCTGAGTAAATCTGGAATTGTCAATCAAAAGAGCCCACTTAATCTAACACTGCCCAGAAAGTTAGAGGCTTCCATCCTACTCTCTGTCCTGGACACAGCCATTAATCCACAGGTGGGTAGGTGACACAAGCAGCACTAAGTCGGGGCACCTTCTTTTCTTGGATAGAGCTTTATATTCCCGGAGTAAACCTACAGAAAACTTGTGAGGCTGGGTGGTGGCTCATGCCTGTAATCCCAGCACTTTGCAAGACTGATGTGGGAAGATCACTTGAGCTCAGGAGATAGAGACCAGCTTGGGCAATGTGGCAAGACCCCCATTTCTACAAAAAATTTAAAAGAAAATTAGCCGGGGACATGGTGGTATGCACCCGCAGTCCCAGCTACTTGGGAAGCTGAGTTGGGAGAATCACATGAACCCAGGAATTGAAGGCCTCAGTGAGTTGTTATTGCATCACTGCACTGCAACCTGGGCAACAGAGCAAGACCTGTGCATATGGCATAGCTGGTGCACAGGTTATAGTGACCCTGTAGGCCCGTGGAGCACAGGGCAGAGCAGCCCCATGGTGCAGTAGGGCCATCAGGTCATAGCTTACATATGAGGTGGAGCAGGATGTTCACACACAGTAGACCCATGGGACAGGGTACGTATGCAGTATGGAACAGGTCCATGGGATGTGGCACTCACACGTGTGGTCCAGGGAAGTCACAGGTTGGGGCACTCAAGTGGGACAGGGCACATGCAGGGCATAGAACCCAGGGCACCTATGCAGGTTGGTGTGGGTCCACGGTGTGCAGACCACCCAGATCCAAAGGCCATGGCTGAGCTGGCTTTCATCACACTCAGAGCCTTTCAGGCCAGTGGCGATGGCAGCAAAAGTACAGCTGCCCTGGCAGTGGGTGGTGGGTGACAAAGGCTATGAGCACGTGCTCTGCCTGGGTCCCATGGGAAGTTTGGTTGAGCCGGATTGCCCAGTGTCGCTCCATGAATTAATATTAAACGTGTTTTGGGACGGGATTTGTCGTAAGAGTTTTACAGAGCTTTGCCCTGAAAGAATATGTGAACGTGTTGGTTTGCATTTCGAATGGTGTTACACTCCGAAGGGTGTCTCTGAAAGGCAGCAGCGGCTGTATCCCACGAGGCTCCGTGTTTCTCAGACCTAAAGAATTGGATTTGCTTTGTGAAGCACAAGCGAATCTGTTAAAAACTATAGGCTGAGAGCTGACAATGGAGTGCCCTCCGGAACAAACAGCTTCCTGGAAACGACAGCTTCTGGAATGGCTAAAAGCAAAGCTTTTGTTTAAACCACTCTACACTACCTGTCTCCATTCACAATAACCTAATAAACATGGAGCTTACATATCTCTGTTTAACCCCTCTGTTTAAATGATAAACTTATCTTAGAATTTAGAAATTAACCTTTGAAAGTCTTTGTAACCGTTTGCTCACGTAAATAGAATTAGTTAAAGAATCTGTAGAAGCCTTCTGTAAAAGCCTTTTGAAAATCTGTTAACCTGGGAGGAACTACCTGCTGTTATGCAAATCTGTTACCCCTGACAAGTGTTCACTATTTCCTATAAGTTACCATGTAAGACCTCATTCTGGGCTTTTGAGACCAACGGAGAGGTCTAAGCCCCCTGAGCTCCCGCTTTGCCTATAATCTTTATAAACTTATAAAACTATATCTTTGTCTCAGTGTATTCTTTTATTTGTTCCATTTTCCATTTCTCTCTATTATTTTCTTATCCCTTGCAACTCTGCCAAAGGGACCTGGTTTTTTGCAGGGAACACTGGCCACGTTCCTGGCAGCCCAGGCCACAGCAGTGGGTACCAGGCCCATGGTCCCCTGCTCTGCTGAGGGCCCCCAGCAGTGGCAACTGCGGGAGTGCATGTCACCTGCCTGTGGGACACACATGAGCACAGGGATTCTCTACTCCCTCCCCACTTGTCAGAAGCGAAGGGAGGCTATAGTCACAGATTTGACCCTTGGGCAAAAGTAGCATTCTGGGGTCGGGATGTTACAATGGCACCAGCAGCAGCACCCAGGTCTTGCAAGTCAGTTGTCCCTTCTCTCTGGAGCAACACAGCTGCACAGCCTCCAGTCAAGTCTCTGTATCAGTCTGGAGGCCTTCTGCAGTGGAGGGGCCCTCCCTCCGCTCTGGTTGCAGTATCCTCAGGGAAAGTATAGAGTCCAGGATTTTCTCCTCTGTTCCTTTCCCAAATCTTGGCATCTCCCCCATTTACTTTCAGTTGTGCTGAGCAGCTTGTCTCACTTCTACTTTCTCACTTCGCTCCCACTTCCTCTCTGTGGATTCCCAGTGCTCTTGCTCAGAGGACTAATCCAAAGGTGCATACATGTTCACCATTTTTGATGCTCTCCTTGAGAGCAGTGTTCTGTAGGCTGCTTCTAGCCTGCCATCTTGGCCTGTCCCCCTAGATTTTGTTTTAATTATATTTTTCTTATCATAAGTAATATTTATATAGCATTTTGCAGCTATGATCTCACACAATCCTTATAATAATCCTATCATTTGGGAGCTAATATAATCTCCATTTTTCAAGTTAAGGAAGATGAGGCACAGAGAAGTCAATAAATTTCCCCAGAATCATCTAGCTAGTGAGAGTCAAAACTGGGATAGAAATGCACACAGTTTATATTTTCAAATCTATTCTCTAAATCAATGAACAATATTCTTTTATAACACTCTTTGTTAAAACAGAGAGAATCTCTTCACTGATATTTAACTTAGCTGTGTGATGTGTAATTGTTACAAACTTTCTTTAGAGTACTGCTTATCCAACACATTTCATGTCTTCTTAGATTGTGGATTTGTGCATGGAAAAAAAATGTGGTTATGTGCACATTAGCAAAGTCTTTCTTCCTTCTCATCAAAAGCATGAAAAGATTCACATACTCTTTTTCATTATAAATACAAGCTTTCGTGGCAGACTTTGAGTCTCAGTCAACAATTTTTAAAAATACATTTAGCAGGAAATGAAAACTTTTATGAGCTTCTGATGAATACTAGGTAGCGATACTTCTCTCTGGAATAGATATTTAGCAGATTTTCAAACTTAATCTAGTAATGCTTTTTTTTAAAAAAAAAAAACATGAGGAGCAACATAAACATCTGTGTGTGGGCCTAGATATTTAACAAAAGCAAATTTATGCCTGTACCTGAAGAGGGGAGCAAAGAGGAAAATTTCTATTTGCAATCAGTATGGTATCAGAAGTTTTTCTCTGCCTACCAGTTCCTTTTAGAATGTTGCTGGCAAAAAATTCTTCGTTATGATTTAATTCTACTACTCTGAGCTAATCAAATTTAGGGTCCGTTTGGCAGAGATCAGGGTTCAAGAAAAGATGCACTTCAATTTCTACTTTCAACTTAAAAAAGGCTCTAGAAATGTGCCTCCATTATCAGTAGGGAGAAGTATCACTGCCTTTTTGTCTTATGTCATCTACTCAAATCATGGTAAAGAGTGTCGGACATAGAGTACAGCCTCATAGAATGGAAAATACAGTCTGGACCAATATTTATGGTTGTACATGTAGAAAACCCTATAGAGGGGCTCTATCTAACTACCAAGCTGAAGGACTTAACTACCATTTAGGTGGCCAATCCAGAAATTTAGGAGTCAGACTTCTCTTTGCCTGTCAACCTGCCCTGTTTTCTGTATTAAAACCCTGAGCCATTTGTATTCTACCCTCTCTTATCCATCTCTCTCCTCTCCATCCCTCATGTCATCCCTTTTGTTCATGCACTTGGTATCTCTCCCAGATTACTATCATGGTCATATTACTGATAGCCCTGGATCTAGTATGCTCTGTACCTCACCACTTCCCGTCAGAAATCTACATTGTTACCAGAATTAAGTCTTAATATGAAATTATGATACTGACATTCCATTGATGGGAAATTTTCTTTATGTATCTATCTGCTCCAAAATAAAGTCTAAAGTCCTCAGAGTGTCATAGAAAATTCTTGATAATCTGGGACTTGCCTACCTGTCTCAGTTCTTCCCTTTGTGTTCCAATAGTAATGCATATTATTTGCTCCTCATCCAAAATCTATCCTCTCCCATGCACCTCAGCACTGGTCTGCCTGACTGAATGGCTGCGTCCTCCCTTCTCTTCACTGTTGTCCAGCTGTTTGGCTGTCATGTGATCTCCAGTGTTTAATTCAGGCTTTGATTCCTTGTGATGACTTTGCTGTCTTGCTAAGTTATCGATAGGCACTTCTTCCCCTTTGACCCTCTTTTTTTATAGCATCCGCATAATAACACAACATATTTTGTAAATGCTATCACTTTGTCTTAGTATTTTTTTTACTTCAAAATATTACCAGGGTACAAATGTTTTTGGTTACATGTATCGATTTTGTTATACTTGAGTCAGGGTTATAACTCTGCTCATCACCCAGAGAGTGTTTATTGTACCCATTAGGTAGATTTTCACCCATTCCCTTCTCCTCCCTTCCCTCTGCTTGATTTCCACTGAGTTTTACTTCCCTCTGTGCTCATTAGTGCTAATTCGTTAGTTTCAGTTTAATAGCGAGTACATGTGGTGTTTTTTTTTTTTCCATTCTTTAGGTACTTAACTTAGGATAACGATCTCCAGTTCCATCCAAATTGTTGCAAAAGGCCTCAATTCATCCCTCATCATGGCTGAGTATTATTCCATAATATACATATGCCACATTTTGTTAATCCACTCATGAATTGATGGCCACTGGATTGATTCCCCATCTTTGCAATTGTGAATTGTGCTGCAATAAATCTTCAAGTGCAGGTGTCTTTTTGATGAAATGACTTATTTTCCTTTGGGTAAATATCCAGTAGTGGAATTGCTGGATTGAATGGTAGGTCTACTTTTAGCTCTTTGAGGTATCTCCATACTGTTTTCCATAGAGGTTATACCAAATTTGCAGTCCCACCAATAGTGCATAAGCATTCTCTCTGCATCCATGCCAGCATCTATTGTTTTTAGATTCTTTAATAAGAGCCACTCTAACTGGGGTAAGGTGGTTTCTGACTGTGGTTTTAATTTGCATTTCCCTGATGATTAGTGATGTTGAACATTTTTTTCACATGTTTATTGCCATTTGTCTGTCTACTTTTGAAAAGGTTCTTTTCATGTCTTTTGCCCACTTTCACAAAGGTTGTTTGTTTTTTTCCTTGTTGATTTGCTTGAGTTCTCTGTAGATTGTAGTTATTAGTCATTTACAATTATACAATGGCAATTGTATAATTAAAATAGCAATTTCCAAAAATTTTTTGCCATTTGTACTAACAACCAGGACATTGAAAAACAGGCTACCTACCCTCTGATAATAATCTCTGTGTTAACCATCAGGACTGTTATGTTCTCCAAGGGATACTCCAGTAAGCTTCTACTGGTTATTATTTGCTATATTCATTAAAGGATTCCACTCTTAAGTCAGTAATCCAATTAAAGAACAACCGAGTTAAAGAGACCAGCTGTAAAACTGAATCTGTCTCCAAAGTAAACCTTTCTGTCATTTAGCTAGTTATTTTGAAAATCTTTGAAAAAATTACATTTATAAAGAAAATTTTTATTTATAAGGATGTCTCCCTCTCTACACCAGGAAAAGAGGAAAGACTAAGTCACTAGTGACTGTTACAATGAAAAAGACATTGGTTTAAAAAGTACATAAACTTTACCTTGGTTTAAAGTGCTTTTGCTTGGCCATCCTACCTTAACGGGCCCTTACCTATGTCCTTCTTTGTTTCACCAAATGATGGTGTTTAGATCTAAATTCTATGCCTTTGAGATGCGAATATCTCCTTGTTTCTCTGAAGAGTTTACTACTTCCAGAAATATTAGTATTTGCTGTTTGTCCCAGGTGAGTTGATATTAAGGTATTTTAAAATAATTTTTAAGAGCTTTATAGTTAGAAATCCCTTAATTGGAAGGTGATATTTAAGCTACATTTTTTAGGCCTTTCTGTTCTCTCGGTTGCATTCTGTTTCTCCCATTGAAACTTAATTGAGTGAATCAATTTTCTCAAATCCCTGCTATGTGCTCTATGCCCCTGTCCACTTCCTTTCTTGTTGACATGATGTTTCACTAAAAC
>NW_012148819.1:1531772-1538037 GCF_000956105.1 Propithecus coquereli | reverse complement strand
ATATTTTTCTTTACATTTTAAGTCAAATAAATATTTAAGTCTTATCAAGAGAGTTTCCTGTGGCCCATATTGTCTTTCTTAGGTTTTTGATCACTTAAGAAAATTCAGTTCTCTCCATTAAAGGAACTAAAATTTTTCCACGTCTATGTAACTTTCTGTATTTGCTTTTAAAGTCTTTTAATCATCACTCTGTTTAAATGAATGAATATTATGTTACAATTGACCTGTTATCCAATTTTGATCAAGTGTTTTAAACAGTTTGGTATGTTAGATTCCTCTAGGAAAACTGAGCTCCAACTGCATAAAATAAGAAAACAGAGTCAATGAGTACAACAGGCCTCACTCAGTCTCCCATGGTATTTAAATTTGTTTAGTTGGTTGCTTGGGCTTCTGGTTCAAAACTATTGTACAAACTGGATTTGCTATGTTCCTGTTGGTTTTGCATTGTATTATTTCCTTTAAACTTTGTCCCTATTGCCTTTCAAATTTCTGCAGAAGTACAAACACCTAATAAAATAATGCTGGACCAGTGCATTGAAATGGTTCAGTAGCCAATGCCTACTGAACTTCACAATGAATTCCAGGCAGACTTAGTCTAAGAGCCACTCCTTCTAAACCTCCTTGTCACTCAAAGGATCTTGACATCAACTCATGATTGCTGGCTATCTCCCCAACATGGGACCAGATCAATCAAATCCTGGCACTGAGGAACAATAAAAACCTAACCACAAGATAATTGATCAGTGATACTTTCAGATAAAGATCTTAGGCAAAGGGAGAATTGTGTAAGTAGCTGATGCCAAGGTGGAGCCACTTGCATCAGACAGAAACAAAGTGAGCTGGGAGGTCATGAAGGAGGGGATCCCACACTCACATGTTTGAGATAAGAACTATCCCAAGGACCTCCTATAAAAACACGAAATTTCCTGTACATCCTGCAGGTCCTGTACACACGTCTGTACAGGGCTTATCACAAGAAAATCCTCAAGATTACAGCATTCCGGATAAATCATTCTCACAAACACACTTGCCTAGCAATGGATGCCTTCACCAATGCATTAGCACTAGCTTCTGAAACAAGCCCCTGTGATCAGTAATTTTTATTTTTAAATAGCTTACATGGTCCTCTTCTCTTTGTCTTTAAAGGTTTCCCCTTACTCCAATCTCCAAATACGCCTATGATCCACCATACGATGCATATCCTGGATTACAATCTCCTCGATATTCCTGAATAAACTCTTTTTTTTTTTTGACAGCCTCTCTCTTTGTCATTATTTTAAGTTGACATCCCCCATTATTTTAAGTTGATCTATAAATTCAGTGCATTCTTACTTACAATTCCAGCAGGTTTTGTTTTTGTTTTTGTAGAATTTGACAAGCTGATTCTTAAATTTATACGGAAATACAAAGGACCCAGAATCCATAAAATGAAAAAAAATAGTGGAAAGACTTATACTGGCTGATTTCAGGAATAACTATTAAGCCAGAGTAATCAATACACCGTGGTACTGGCCTAAGGGATGAAAAATAGATCAGTGGAACAGAAGAGCTCAGAAACAACTCCATTTACACAGTCATTTGATTTTCAAAAGGAGCTGAATCATTCCAATGGGCAAAGAAAAATTTTTCTACAAATGCTACTATAATACCTATAAGAAATATAATGAATCTTAACCTTTCCTTCACACCATATAATCCTAGTGTTTAAAAAATTAGTCTCTTTGCAAGGAAGATAAAAGAGTTGATTCAATAACAACAACTTTCTTTCTTTCCCTGAATGGTTCTGAAGAGGCAATGAGAAATAAACCCCTATTTAGGATATTACAGCATTGGCATAGATGGGCCATATAGAAGCAGATCCTGCTCTTCTTGTTAAGAGAAGACATAATTCTGTAGGAGATTGAGCTACTGTCAGGGATGTCTATTAAGTTATTGACCATCGTCAAACCAAATATCTTATCTTTACCAGAAGATTAAAGACATGAGACCTGTTTACATTCATTTCCTTTATGGATCATGTTTTTGCTATCAAGCATAAGAATTCTTTGGTTGTTTTCTAGGCTAAGATACCTATGTTCTAGCTGGGCTGAATTGAAGTCTTTGGGAGCGGGGTCCAGGAGTTGACACGGTAAATAAGTATCTGAGGTGACTTTTGGAGACACCGAAGTTTGAAGTTATAGTTAACTGGCATCGGAGAACACGGGGAGATATTGACAAACACAAGGCAAGCTCAGTATTAAAACAATCTGGAAAAATGGCTTTAAATGTGGAACTAGTTAACCTTTCTGGTCAGCTAACTTCTGGCTTTATTTTTCTTGGCTGTTCCTTGATTTATTTTACTATTTGGGAGACAAGTTTCCACTGAAACAGAAAGGTCTCTAGCCCCAAATTATTCTTCCCAAGATTTACCAGTTGAAGTGCTACCTCACAAGGATAAAAGTGAACAAGGGAGAGTGCTAGAGAACGTTAAAAATCCTTCCACTTCCCTTGATCCTAAAGAGCTCTTTCCAAGCATGTATAATAGATCTCAAGCTAGACCCCAGGAGAGACGGACTCTTCCACTCTCTCTGTCTCTATGGAGCACTAGATGCACTTTCTGAACTAAAAAGGTGCAGGAGAAACAATGTGGGGCTTACAGTAATTACTAAGGTAGGAAAAAGGCAGAATCCTGACTCTTCCAGTTGAGGCAAAGTCTAGAAAAAAATAACTGGATTCAGCCAAAATAACTGGATTCTGAGGGTCAGAATTGGGTAAAGTTGTTTGAATATCTTCTAAGGGTGAGATTGGTCCATTGCCCAGGGTTATTCTAGCCTGTAGGAAATAATCACATATTTTATAAACTGAGTCAGAATCAAGACCTAATAAGGGTTTGAGCCCCTGAATAGGAATAGAGCTTGATGCGAAAATCTCCCAAAACTGTTATGAGAAAGTATTATTAATATTTTTTTGTACAAATAAATGACTATGTTCTTAGAAAAACTCAGTAGTGGCAACATTTTGCCAGTTACCTTTGATTCTTATAACATTCAACCATTTAAATATTATTCTTTTTTAATAAGTTCAAAGATTTATTCACCCATGCCATTAAATGACACAAGCATAAGACCAAGCTTTAAACACAGAACAAAAAATCACATGATCATGAAAAAAAGAGCACTTGCTCTGTGTTAGGCATGGCTGGTGGCTTTCAGTTCTGTGCTTTGGTTCCAACTCTGGGTTGCAGCAATCATAATAACAGCAGTATAATTGTGCCTACCTAGCCATTTAGCCTACTTAGCAGTCAGGGGAAAGGGTAATCACAATGCATTAGTAAACAGTGACCCAAGACATCAATTATTACTAAGGACATTAGCTATGCTAGGTTCACATGAAATGTACCACAAACCTGTTTGGAAAAGGGTACTCTAAGAAAAGCACCAGCAGTCATGTTAGTGAAGATTATCACAATTCACAAAATGACTTTAATGCCACGTCATCCAAAAAAATGATCCTATGAATTCTCTCCAACATCCCATGTTAGGCCTCTAGCCAGACAAACACTGTGGTTTAAAGTAACTGCAACAAAGAAGCTGCGTGGGTTTAGAATTATAACCCATAATTGTTTGCCAGATCCTTCTGACACGGTCTTTTATTTCAGAGTGTCTGTTGTCTAGAAAAACACATAGGAGGAGGGAAAATTCTAATTAATTTTCATTTGTGACTCAAGTTTGATTCGATTACAATAGGCTTTGTTGGACTGTTCAACTTTCTAGTTGTCATGGAATTTTATGTAATCAAGAGTTGTTTGAAAGAAGTGGGCTGAAAGCATGAGCTCCGTGTATGTATGTGTGTGGGCGTGGGTGTGCACGTGTGCATTTTCATTACGTCTGTACTACTCCAAGGAAACTTGACCTGCCTTTTATCATTTTTATTTGCCATTTTATTTGCTAACGATATTTGCTGGTGTCTATAGTAACATGCTGACTTGTTTTAGAAAAAAATAATTGAAAACACATAAAAACTGTATCCACATTCCAAATTAAAATGACTTCTAATGAGGCTAAAGTAAACTAATGTTATATCTAGTATATAAAAGTAGTGAAAACAAATCTCAAAACAATAATTGTAAATATCAATGAAATTCTAATATGAAAATATCTTTAAGCTTAGTTTTTGTTAAATCATATTTGTTGGTAGGTTTATATAATTTATTAAATTAACACAGTTTATATTGCTGACAGTAATACTGAACTAAACATAGCAATGTATGTCATAACAGTATTGGTCTTTGAGAAATGCAGGCTGGGACTAAACCTCAGTTTCAGTCTAGAGAAGGGAAATGATACAGTAAAGTGGACTCCAAAGCTAGGGTCCAGCCTGAAGGCCAAGTGGATTCTTGACTTTGTGCAGGAAAGAATTCAAGAGTGAGGTGACAGAGTAAAGCAAAAGCAAGTTTATTAAAGTAAGAAAAGAAAAATAAAGGAAGACTGCCCCATCGATGGGGTAGCAGCTATCTCTCAGAGCAACAGAATAGCACTTTTTGTGTTTTCAGGGTCTTATTTAACATCTTTTATTTATTTTATTTTATTTTTTTTAAAAATAAAAAATTCTTCCTCTGTGTTAAACAGAGGAAGGATTATTCATAATGTTTTTGGGAACCAGGCAGAGAATTCCCCTGAACCAAGTGTCCCTCCCCCTTTTAAACCATATATGGTAACTTTCGGGAGTTGCCATGGCATTTGTAAACTGTCATGGAGTTGTTGGGAGTTTCTTTAATTATGCTAATGTATTATAACTAGTGTATAATGAGTAGTAAAGGTAATCTGATGTCGTTTTTGGTGGCCATTTTGGTTCTAGCTGGTTTTGGCCAGCTTCTTTTACCACCTTCTGTTTTATCAGAGACCTTGGTTTGGGTCTTATGACAACTTATTGAGCAGAGCTGCTGGTTCCCTAGCTCAAAGAGAGAGAGAGAAAGAGAGAGAGAGAGAGAGACATGGATCCCACTGCAATGGCTGAATCCAAAAAGACATCAAATTCAGATGAAACTCAGGCAAATGTCATAGGTAGTTTCAGTCTAAATAGTGGGAAGAGCAGCTAGCAATAGTCCTCAATTTGAGATTTACATCAATTTAATTGAAGAGCCTTTTTAAAAAATACAGATGCTTAGGCCCCATTATAGACAAAATTAATTAGAATCCTTGGCATGGAGCCTTGGCTTCTTGTTGTTGTTTTGTTTTAACTTTTGATTTTGAGGTAATGGTAACTTAACATACACTTGTCAGATAAACACAGAGAGATCTCATACCCCCTTCACCAGTTTCTACCAATGGTAACATCTTGTATAACTAGAGTATAATGCCTAAACCAGAAAACTAACGTTGATACAATTCATGTATTATATTCTTCTTCATACCACATCAACTTTATATGCATTCATTTGTGTGTGTGCTTGCATATATTTACTTTTATGCAAATTATCACACAAGAAGATTTGTGTGTCACCAACCACAGTCATAACACAGAACAGTTCCACCACATGGATCACTTATGTTCCCCTCTTATAGTCACAGCCACCTCCTTTCCTACCCTGGCAACCCTTGGCAACTACTAATCTTTTCCCCAGCTCTCTAATTTTGTCATGTTAAGAAGGCTGTATAAATGGAATCATGGTACATATAAACTTTTGTGATTGGAATTTTTCATTCAGCATAATTCTCTATAGATTTATACAGGCTGTTGTATGCATCCATTTGTTCCTTTTTATTGCTGAGTGGTATTTTATGGTATGTATGTACCACCGTATGTTTAATGGTTCACTAACCAAAGAACTTCTGGGTTGTTTCCAGTTTTGACTATTACAAGTAAAGCTGCTATAATCATTTGTGAACAGATTTTTGTGTAAATATAACTTTTCATTTCTAAGGGGATAAATGCTCTGCTGTATAATTGCTAGGTTATATGGTAATTGCCTGTTTAGGTTTGTAAGAAACTACTCAATTGTTTTTCAGAGTAGCTGTATGATATTACAATCCCACCAGCAATATATAGGTGATCAAATTTCTCCACATCCTCTCTAGTATTTGGTGTTGTCACTATTAATTATTTTAGCCATTCTGACAATTGTTTAGTGATATTTCATTGTGTTTTATTACTAATATGTGTTTTCATAATGGTTAGAAATGTTGAAGAACATATTTTCATATCCTTATTTGCCATCTCCTCAGTGAAATGTCTGTTCACATTTTCTTTCTTTTTCTTTTCTTTCTTTCTTTTTTTTTTTTTTTTT
>NW_012148819.1:1524740-1531307 GCF_000956105.1 Propithecus coquereli | reverse complement strand
ATATGGCTGTCTTTATGCCAATACCATATTTTTTTTTAATTCAGGATATTATGGGGGTACAAACATTTTGGTTACATGAAATGCATTTGCTTTGCCAAGTCAGGACTACAAGCGTGCCCTTCCCCCATACAGTGTGCCCTGATCCATTAGCTGTGAGTTTACATCCCCACCCCCTCCCTCCACCCCCTATCCCCGCACCTGACCTGTATCCAATGAGTATTACTACCATGTGAGCACCTTAGTGTTGATCAATTTTACCAAATCTATAAAGAAGAACACATACCTATACTGCAGAAATTATTCCAAAACATTGACAAGGATGGTATCCTCCCCAACTCATTCTATAAAGCCAATATCATCTTAATACCAAAGCCAGGAAAGGCTGTAATGAAAAAAAGAAAATTACAGACCAACATCCCTCATGAATATAGATGCAAAAATCCTCGACAAAATCTTAGCAAACCAAATCCAACACCACACCAAAAAAATAATTCATTATGATCATGTGGGCTTTATCCCAGAGAAGCAAGGCTGGTTCAACATATGCAAATCTATGAATGTAATTCGCCACATAAATAAAAGCAAGAACAAAGACCATATGATTCTTTCAAGAGGCGCAGAAAAAGCATTTGATAAAATCCAGCACACTTTTATGATAAAAAACCCTCAACAAAATAGGTATAGATGGGACATTCCCTAAAGTGATTAAGGCCATATACGATAAACTCACAGCCAATATCATAATGAATAGGAAAAAATTGAAAGCATTCCCTCTTAGAACTGGAACAAGACAAGGTTGCTCACTGTCTCCACTTCTATTCAACATAGTGCTGGAAGCCCTTGCCAGAGCAAGCAGACAAGAGAAGGAAATCAGGAGCATCCAAATGGGGGCAGAAGAGGTCAAACTATCACTCTTTGCTAATGATATGATCTTATACCTAGAAAACCCCAAAGATTCTGCCATGTGACTACTGTAATTGATAAAAAAAATTCAGCAAAGTCTCAGGTTACAAAATCAATGTACAGAAATCAGTAGCATTCCTATACACCAACAACAGTCAAACTGAGAACCAAATGAAAGACTCAAAATCCTTCACGATAGCAACAAAGAAAATAAAATACCTAAGAATACATTTAACTAAGGAGGTAAAAGACCTCTACAGGGAGAATTATGAAACACTGAGAAAGGAAATAGCAGAGGACGTAAACAGGTGGAAAACCATACCATGCTCATGGGTTGGTAGAATCAACATTGTTAAAATGTCTCTGCTACCCAAACTGATCTACAGATTCAATGAAATCCCTATTAAAATACCGACATCATTTTTCACAGATCTAGAAAAAATAATTTTATGCTTCATATGGAGCCAGAGAAGACCCTGTATAGAAAAAGCAATCTTGAGCAAAAAAAAAAAAAAAAAAATTGAGAGGCATCAGTCTATCAGACTTCAAGCTATACTACAAGGTTATAGTAATAGCTTGGTACTGGCACAAGAACAGGGACATAGACCAATGGAACAGAACTGAGAACCCAGATATAAAACCACCCCATATAGCCACCTAATCTTTGACAAAGCAGACAAAAACATACACTGGGGAAAAGAATCCTTATTCAATAAATGGTGGTAGGAAAATTGGATAGCCACATGCAGAAGACTGAAACAGGATCCGCACCTTTCACCTCTCACAAAAATCAACTCACGGTGGATAACAGACTTAAACCTAAGGTGTGAAACTACAAGAATTCGAGAAGAAAATGTTGGAAAAACTCTTATAGACATTGGCCTAGGCAAAGAATTTATGAATAAGACCCCAAAGGCAATCACAGCAATGACAAAAATAAATAAATGGGACCTGATCAAATTAAAAAGCTTTTGCACAGCCAAGGAAACTATCATGAGAGTAAACAGACAACCTACAGAATGGGAGAAAATATTCACATGTTACACATCCAATAAAGGGCTGATAAGTAGAATCTATACAGAACTGAGGAAAATCAGCAAGAAAAAAATCAAACAACCCTATCAAAAAGTGGGCAAAGGACATGAACAGAAATTTTTCAAAAGAAGATAGACTAATGATGGCTAACCAACATATAAAAAAATGCTCAACAACTCTAATCATCAGGGAAATGCAAATCAAAACCACAATGAGATATCACTTATCTCCAGTGGGAATGGTCTTTATCAAAAAGTCCCAAAACAATAAATGTTGGTGTGGATGTGGAGAGATAGGAACACTCATACACTGCTGGTGGGACTGTAAACTAGTACAACCTCTGTGGAAAGTAATATGGAGATATCTCAAAGAGCTACAAGTAGAACTACCATTTGATCCAGCAATCCCATTACAGGGCATCTACCCAAAAGAACAAAAGACATTCTATAAAAAAGACATCTGCACTTGAATATTTTTAGCAGCACAATTCACAAATGAAAAGATGTGGAAACAACCCAAGTGCCCATCAATACATGAGTGGATGAATAAAATGAGATATATGTATACCACAGAGTTCTACTCAGCCACAAAAAAGCAATGATGATCTAGCATCTCTTGTATTATCCTTGATAGAGCTGGATTCTACTAAGTGCAGTATCCCAAGAATGGAAAAACAAGCTCCACATGTACTCACCATCAAACTGGTATTAACTGATCAACACTTACATGCACATATAGTAATAACATTCATCGGGTATCGGGCAGGTGGGAGGGTAGGAAGGGATGGGTATATTCACACCTAATGGGTGCAGTGCTCACCATCTGGGGGATGGACATGCTTGAAGCTCTGACTCGAGTGGGGCAAGGGTAATATATGTAACCTAAACATTTGTACCCCTGTAATATGCTGATATTAAAAAAATATATTTTCATTCACAAGCTGCATGATATTTTAAAAACAATTTTATTTAATAGTGTTATTAACCGTCATTCTTTTTAAACATTACCATTGACAAGTTAAGTTGCTTTTTATTTTGATTATGTAATCATGTTAAGGATTGAACCTTTTCCCTCAAAACTCGTATTACCTAAATGAAATATTTTGATCCAGTTAATTGCATGTTTGAAAATGTAAAAGTATATTTTGAATGTGTGACAAGAGATTATTTTTGTTTATCTAATCCAAATCTTATATATTAAATACTTCTTTTTAATGTCATCCAGTTAGGAATTAATCCCTCATTTTAAACTTTATAATGCACGCAGTAAGATTTTTTTAAAAAATCCATCATTCATTTCTAGATTACTTGATTGATTGCTTAAACTTTACTTTCCTTCCTAAAATCCATAGAAATGTAATCATTTCAAGAAGAAGCAATCCTAAAAAAACAGGAAAGATGCCTTTAGAGGGCAAGGATAAATGAAGAATTTCTTAAAAGATATAAAGCAGATGGCATTTAATTAGAACAGAATCCCCACAGAGGTGAGCAACTGACAACTCAATAGGGAATTATGAAAAAAGAAAGTTTTCCAATACAACACCAGAAAATTCCCCAGGAAAAGAGAAAGTCTGGCTTGGGAGCTAGGGCAGTCCCTGGGGCAATTGGCAAGGTAATTAATTAAAGTGCTGTGGAACCACTGTGTGGGATACAGCTCTCAGGCACAAGCTAGAGAGCTCTAAATTAAGTGGAGGGCCTGCCACAAGGAACTCCCAGGGTGAGCTTGGTGCCAGGAAGAGAAGTAGGGCACTGCCCCAGTCAACTCCCAATGACAAAGTAGATACTGAGTTTCCTCAAAGGAATCAATGATACAAAATGAACAATCTTTATATAAAACAAAAATTCCAGTAGAATAGGTGGTATATACGATTAGAGAGTTAAATAAGAAAACCTATCATAATACAAATGCAAATTTCAGATGTCATTTAAAAAAAGATTGGCATATTTGACCTTATAATAGTTTTTTTTATCAAATTTTTTTATTTCAGCATATTATGGGGATACCAATGTTTAGGTTATGTATATTGCCCTTGCCCCACCCGAGTCAGAGCTTCAAGCATGTCCACCCCCCAGATGGTGTACACTGCACCCATTAGGTGTGAATATACCCATCCCCTCCTCCCCCGCCACCTGCCCGATACCCGATGAATGTTATTACCGTATGTGTACATATGTGTTGATCAGTTAATACCAATTTGATGGTGAATACATGTGGTGCTTATTTTTCCATTCTTGGGATACTCCACTTGGTAGAATGAGCTCCAGCTCTATCCAGGATAATATAAGAGGTGCTAGATCACCATTGTTCTTTTGTGGCTGAGTAGAACTCCATGGTATATATATACCACATTTTATTCATCCACTCATGTATTGATGGGCGCTTGGATTGTTTCCACATCTTTTCATTTGTGAATTTCACTGCTATAAACATTCTAGTGCAGATGTCTTTTTTATAGAATGTCTTTTTTTTTTTTTCCATTTGGGTAGATGCCCAGTAATGGGATTGCTGGATCAAATGGTAGCTCTACTTGTAGCTCTTTGAGGCACCTCCATATTACTTTCCACAGAGGTTGCACTAGTTTGCAGTCCCACCAGCAGTGTATGAGTGTTCCTATCTCTCCACATCCATGCCAACCTTTATTTTTTGGGGACTTTTTGATAAAAAGTGGGCAAAAGACATGAACAGAAATTTTTCAAAAGAAGACAAATAGCCAACAAACATATGAAAAAATGTTCAATATCTCTAATCATCTGGGAAATGCAAATCAAAACCACAATGAGATATCACTTAACTCCAGTGAGAATGGCTTTTATGAAAGCATAACTTAATGGAATAATAATCTGAGACATATATTGAGAAAAATTCCAAACTATTAATATATATCCTGTGGCTGCAATGATGCTAGCTGACACCATGATGGTACAGGTAACTGGTAGGAAGCAGTGGAAGCACATTTTATAGATGCCAGAATAGCATCCCAGTGCCCTGGGTAGCTTTTTTGGGTACCAATGACATACCAGCAATGAGATGCTCATGAGACATTTAGGGAGAAGTGGAAGACACTGCCCTTTGCACAATGTCAGTAAGTGTATCAACAGTGGCAGTAGTGACAGAGTCAGAACCAGAGAGAGAAAGTATCAAAAGCCTCTCATCTGTTCAGATGTCATCATGAACATACGAGCCACCTTCTAACTCTTATAAATGAGTTGACAAGATCCTGAATTCAAAATTTTCTGTTAAAGAAAAGTTCGTTTGACTTCCTTGTGGGTATATTGCATAGTGTATATATGCATCTGGAAGTCTAGCCCAGTCAAAAGCTAGAAATATTCAAAGGGATAGATGATCTTTAAGTCACAGAACTGAATGAGTTCACCCAGGGTGAGGATAAAAATAGATGAAAAAGGATAGAGCCAAGGGATACCTCATTTAGGGTAATACTTCTTAAATATGACATTAAAAATATAGATTAAAAATCTTGTATTAATCAGGTGCCTATAAAACTTACAGGAATTATTATGTCATAAAAATGTAACAATTCATTAAAACAAAATGTGATGTTCACTTTAAGCTTTCAATTAAAAAAATATTTTGGACCACAGCTCAAATAGTATGGAATCAGGTATTCCCACCTCGACTCTTTTGGTAAGGAGGTTCACAATGACTTGTACCAATATTGACTGGAATTGATTTAATCTAATAAATATGTATCATATTCCTAGGAGGAATAAGACATTGTGCTTACTTTTTGTTTTGAGGAATATAACCTTAGAAGCACAAACTCTACATTGAAAGATTTATAGCCTAAGTGGATAGAAAAATATATATAGGACTAACCATTAAAAACAAAAGAAATGCAGCAAGTATAAATAAAAAGCACAAAAAAGAGAAATTGAGCCTTCCTCTCAGAATTTGGGAAAGCTTCTCAAATGAACTGGCTTTTAGTTAGTTCCTTAAGGAAGAATATGATTGCAGCAAGGGGATATACAGAGATAAAATTAATAGATACGTGAAAAGAAGGAAGACCAGGAGTCAGAAAGATATTCCCATGAGAAGGCATGCTAAGCAGTATTGAAGAATAAGAAGTGTTAGTTGAGTGTGCTTGGGAGTGGGTTGTGTGTAAGGGGCTGGTTTATGGAAATGATACTGGAGAGCATTTTAATCTGGCCTTGATTGCACTTTAAGGAGTTAAGATTACATTTTTCAAGTAGGAGAAAGCTATGACAAATTATTTGTTATACAGATATCAAGCATTTTATTGCAAGTGAAGATAAAATGGAATATTTAAATCTCCAAATCATGAACAATGTTGTACTCTCTAATATTTCTATATCTATCTGACTTACTATTTCAAAGTTGGTCTTAGAGAGGTGTTACTAAGGATAACATTTTTCCTCTCTTTCTACTTTTAAGTATTTTTCTAAATTTCTATATGTACATACAAATTGCTATTTATAAAAAAGTATTTTCCCATTATGAAACACAATAAATATCATTATATACTCACCTTTTCTTTATTTAAATTATTGCTCATGACATTTTCTTTCAGTTAGATAAATGAGTCAAAACGTACAAATATTTTTATGACTTTCCAGATATATTCCTATATTTATTCTAAGGACAAAGTACCAA
>NW_012148819.1:1498225-1524483 GCF_000956105.1 Propithecus coquereli | reverse complement strand
ATTATTTTTTAAGAAAGGAAAGTAAAATATCTTACAGTTCTGTTACCTAGAGATGAGCATCATTAATAATTTGTCAAATGTCCTTCCAGTATGTACTTCCTAATGTACTTATAAAATGATTACGAGTAACTTGTTTCTAAGGCTAGAAATCTAACTTGTACATTTTACAAGGTCATTAAATACTATTCTACAACCTGATTTTTATGGTTTAATAAATATTCCAATGTAAGGATATTTTAAGTACACTGATTTTTATGATGAGAAATGTTATTTTGATTTTTTATTTTAAAAATTATTTTGTGTTATAGAAGCATAGCCTAAGAAGTGTAGATCATGGCTGTTTATTTTCCAGTGAAAAACTTCAGTTAAGAACACACATATGTGTGGTTGTTCATTAATGCTTTTGTCCATTTAAGTATCTATTCATAAATATTGTTAAGTCCTACCATGTGCCTGGAATTATGCTACTTGTTGAGGATTCTCTGATGCATACTTTAACTGGGAAGCAAGAGTCAAAAAGACTGCACTGATATAACTGGAATGAAGAGTTCTTCATTTTTCTTTTTTTTTTTTTCCCCATCAGGCACAAACTGTAGCCAAGACATGAGGGGCAAATAAAGTTCAAATATCTTCCTTGAGATTTATTATTTGCAAAGAAAACCGTGTGTACTCACCGAGGGACTTTATGTGGAATACTTTCCTCTCATTTTGTACATCCTAGTGTGACAACAATACTGTAATAACAAAACCCATAAAATACTTTCAAAAGACAGGTATTTTAGTTTTGGCTTTATTATGGTGTTATTGCCTCAACACTATAAAAAGAAGTGGAAAAATTTTACAAGATACTCAAATTACCTTAGTAACAAAATAGTTCTGAATGTGGACCTTCCATAAAATATTTAATAAAAAAAAGCAAGGTTGCTTAAATTAGGATAGAGAAAAATATATTTAACCTAGAACACACAGTGTTCTCAATAATTTGGGTGTTTGAAATTATAATTTAAAAGGTTGTAAAAGGTTAACAGTACCATTTGGAAATTAAGAAACCCCACAGAAGCAAAACAGAATAAAATTTATCCCTTGGACTCAATATTTAAAGTTAGGATCCAAGATTCCTAATAAAGCAGTGATTTATCTTAAAATATCTTTTTTTTCCATTCTTCAGTTAAAGCAGAGACTAAAAGTACCACGTTTTAATTTAAAGCCAACTTTCATATGTTATCTGTTTCTACTGCATAGGAAGTCTCGTGAATTAATAACTGTAAAGTATCAGAACTGTGTCTTCAGAAATTATTCTTTCTTCTATGAAAGGGTAGATAAATCTGCAATAAAATGATAAGTTCGTCACATGCATTACCTAACTATTCCTCCCAAATTCCTTGTGAGGTAAATACAGAAGGAACAGTAGAAGCAAGTAAGAGGTGACTTACCTAAGGTCGCAAGGCTGGTAAGTGGAAGGAGCTGGGATGGGATCCCAGGTTCAGCTGATTTCAAAGCCTGGAATTATTCCTCCATTCACAGTATTTGTCTTTAGTAAACCATGATTTTGATCATAAGCAATAACATTTGAGGTAGACTTTGACTAGCAGGTAGTTTCAGCTGTGAAGAGGGATGGGCATTGGAGACAGAGGGAACAGAAGAGAGACACAGAGGCATGGCTGTCTGTGGTGGTTTAGGAGTGCCTCTCTGCCTTTATCTCTGTCTTCACTACTTTCACAAAGTTGCTGTCTCACAGGTTACCGGTGGCTTGAAAATTTCCAAATTTCTCCCAGCCTTTCATGGTTAATATCTTCTAGTTCCCTCAACTTTCTGACATTTTTATCTTTTCCTGGTAACAACTTTAAAGTTACCCTTGATTTCTTTCTCTTCACTACCTCTTCTCATCTAGTCAGTTACTGAGCATTATTTAATAATGTTTCAGAGTATCTTTTCATTTTGTCCACTCTTCATCATTACTGTCCTCACTTATGTCCTGAACTGTCATCATATAGCATACTGACTCTCCTAAGTCTCCAAATGTCCCTAAGCTTAATTTCCCATTTTTTAACCACTATTTTTCTATATCACAGTTCTGATTTTACCTGTGTCTTTAAAACTCATTGTCTAAAAATGAAGTCCAGCTCAATAACATGGCAGAAAACATCCTTCAGGCAAAGACACAATGCACAATTCTTGCTTCTTGTATAGTGACTCATGCTAATTCTCCACACAGATACTTACTTGATGCTTTTGTTGTTAACTTTTCTGCATTCTCATGTCTCTGAATTGCTGTTCATGCTCTCCCTTGCTTTGAAATACTTCCTCCCCTCAATTCTGTGCACCTGGAAAATGTTTACATGCTGCTCAAGTTCAAGCACAAATACCTTGGTATAATTTTTAAATTGACATATATAATTGTATGTATTTATCATACATATGTATGTATGTATTGTATGTATTTATCGTCCTGTACAACAGGAACATTATGAGGTTTTGAAGTATATAGACTAGTGGAATGGTAAAATCTAGATAATTTGTGTTTATATATTATTGAATACACATTACTCTTATATCTCCCACATTATATCATTTAGTTTTTGTACTTACTTAAGAGTTTCTTGTGAGCATTGACTAAATTTAAATAATTAATATTTATTTTAAAATTTCAGTTCATAATATAATGTCTTACACATCATAGACAATAAATAGTTGCTCTTCAAATGAACAAAAGTGAATTATTTTTATTTTTTAAGGCAAAACATAAGTTTATCATAGAAAAATTAGCAATCATTATTCCAATGCTTGACCTTTAGTATTATAAAATAAATCAAGCTAAACTTATTTTTTATTCCCTTTAGTGTAATATACTCTGCTTTTCAAAATAATTTTCTTTGCACAATTTTTAAGGCAAAGTTTCTAAGTTCCAAAGTCTAACTACTCCTGCCTTTACTATTCTCTAACATCTCGTTCCTGTCACATCTATGAGCCCATGCATGCTTTGCTTCTTAAAGCCTTAATGCATTTAAAATGGCTTTTAAATTTGTGAATACAGTATCTCATGTTCTTGTTTGTACTATATTTTTAGCAACACTAGTTTAGGGAAATATTATTTAAAGTTAATCTGAGTAGACTGGAAAGATATAATGAATAAAATATAATAATTTAACCGAAGATAAAAATAAAGTTTTGTTATCCAAACTGTTGTCATAACAGAATTCTGCTTTATGTAAAAGGTATTATGATAATAATGATAATTGAAATTTTGCAAGAAATCTACAAACGTGGATAACCACCACCAAAAATGACAACAGCAATCTCAACAACAAAACATCAGTGAGAGAACAGTATAAACAAACACTATTTTAAAACACATTTTAGTATTAAATTCCATGGCCCTCTGGTAGGACAGTAGCAATACACCTCTATAATTGTACACATAATTTGCCTATATAATATTCCTTACCTTTTTCAAAAAATGGTGATAAATCTTTTCAATTTATATTCCTTTAAGTCATGTTTGCACTAGATAACATAGCCCCCACTCATTGGGAAAAATACAAATAAATAAACAACTACAGTGTTGTAAAAGCTACCAGAAGGGTAGATGCAATGTCGGTAAGTAGATATTATCACATATGACTTCTGAAGGCAATGGAGGCCATATGAGAATTTTATGCAATGAGTGACATGATTATATTGTTTGAGATATACCCCTGGTTCATCTTCAGCTTACCTCTTACACTAAGAATTTAAACAATTTGAAAACATTTCTTTCCAAATCTAGACTCTCTAGATATATATAAAATCATTTACTTCCAAAATCTTTAGAGTGCAACTGCATTAATGTGAGAGTATGTTGATGACAGGTGCATCAAAATATTGAACAAAATAACTATGTATATTACAAACAGCATTAAGATCTTCAGAATATAAAATTTTTCCACTTTCAACTTAAGGGACCAAGGAACCTCTCGGACTTTGTGGGAAAGTGAGTTCACATGTCACTCTTGCAAAGGTGTTTGGATCGGGCTCAAACCAGCTCAGAAATGCTGATCCTGTGCATTGTTTTTCACAAGCATATGTTCAGCGACATCACATTGATAGCTCAGAATTGGCTACAATGGCACTACTTACAAATCGGCAAATGCTAAAATCAGAGTTTGTTTTTTCTTAATTTCTTCTACCTGCATAGCACTGCTTAGGAGTGATACATGCCTAGCAATATGGTAGTTGGATAATACCTTATCCCGGAAATTTTTTCTACTGTCCTCTGATTAGACAGGTCCACTTTCCACTCAATTTAAATGTCTTCCCTTGTTACTAACACAGTGCCCAATTCCTTCCATACAAAGGTAGATTTCATTAAAACAAGTTTTATCCTTGAAATATGTATAAGTCTAGTTTCATCATCCCTATCCTATTTGTCTCTATTCCATTTATCCCCAAACCCAGAATGTGACATTATTTGGGTGAATCTAATAATCAACACTTTCTTCCTGTCATATTTAATAAAATGTGAACAGTTATCTTGGCAAGGGAGCCTTGCCAATTTGGCTGTTGTTATATTGTATTATTTTTACTTTTATTAGCTTTTTTAAAAATCACAAACTTGACTGTTCTATGAACACTGGGCTAATTTCAATAATGATTTTGACTATTAGTGTTGAATTATGTATAGTTAGTGATTGCTAAGCACATTTTTAATAACTCACGTCAAACACAGAATAACTTGGCTTTCTTTTTGTGGATTCCATCATTTTAAACAATTTAACCAGATACATAAATACTGAATTGCTGTAGTGGACATTTTATTTCATATCCAGTCACCAAATTATGAATATCAAATTATCCATATAATTTCCTCATAGTGTGGAACTCAAAAATAACACTGTTCCAACAAACAATAAGTTCGCTATGGATACACAGAATATCCTTGGCAAAAGAACTACTGACCAAAGAAATTATTAGAGGTCTTTTGAGAATTGCATGCTGGTCTGCATTTCATTTTTTATGCAAATTCAAAAACAACATTATGCAAATATCCTTTTGAGAAACTACTATGCTGTTGTCTAGGAACTGCCTTTTTCATTTCTGATTTGTGAAATGATATCTTGCCAAAAGCAAAAGTAATTCTGAAGTAGGATTCTATTTCATCCTCTGCGGACTCCTAAAATATAACCTCTACCAAGCTGAGAAGCTTTCAGGTGGTAAAGTGGTAGTGGCAAGTATCTGTGCATGTTGGTTGAGGAGAAGTTTCATTTGCAACTCCCAACAACAACAATAAATTTCTGAAAATCTACCAGGCCCTGGGAATCCCATTTTAAAATCCCTAGCTTGACATTTAAATAGTGATATGAATTCTTTAAGGATTTTTTTCTAGTCTACTGAAAATCTGAAAGTAATAAAAAATAAAACTACGCTCTCTTCTAGGTTTAAGACAACCTGTATTACTTATAGGCCATATGTTCCAAAGTTATAAACGGTTACAAAAATAGTCTTTTTCATGTTTATAGTAGAAATAATTGCAAGTACTTGAAAGGATTTAATTTCCTGAATCTATACTGATTCAAAGTGAAATTTCCAAATTATATTTTGTTCATGCCAATAGGTTTTAAGAAATCTATTGGCATTATCACTTAATTCTCATAAGTTCATCTGTAAGGTAAATTGAAACATTATCTCGATCAATTATTCCCAAACCATTGCAGATCATCAAAACATGTTGGGTATTTTTCAAAAAATTACAGAGTGCCAAACTCCTCTAAGTAGATCCTGAGTCAATAGGTCAATGGGATATAGGAAAAGGGAGTGTGGAGTGGAGTAGATATGTCAAAATTACAGGTACGATATGGTGTGTGTGTGTGTGTGTGTGTGTGTGTGTATGCATGTATGCACATGCATGTATGTTATACAACACTCTTAGGTGATTTGGGGAAATAGGAATCTAAATTGCTTTTTAGGCACACTATATACATGGAAATCTGATTATAAGGGATTAATAGGATGTTTCACCAGCAGGAGAAGATCAGGAAATAGAGTAGAATACAGATTCCCTCTTTTTTTTTTCCTTTTTTTCTTTCAGTTGGGAATACTGCATGCATTCTATAAAATAAGAAGAGAATGATCAAATACTTAAATAATAAAAACATTCCTAGCTTTTCCAGGAGGCTTTGAAGGAAGACACAAGAAAGGAAGTAGTGGGAAACCTCTGGGACTGTATGTTCTGCAATATCCAGTGATTTATTCTTTGCAGAGATTTATGGTTAAGGAATATTTTTTCTTTATTTTTCATGACTATTAAAAAAACCCAACTTTAAGGAGAGACAGGACATTAGCACAGTTTCAAATTATCTCCCTTTAAATACATACGTATTTATCACTACAGTGGTTTTAACAAATGTCTGCCAATTTTTGATACTCCTTCCTCAGGAGGTAGACCTTCATTCACCTCCTCCTCAAGAGGACTTTGTGATTCTCTTCTAGCAAATGAAGATGAAAAGGGAACAATAGTAACTTTACAGTGTAGGAATGTGGCATATACCACTTATCCAAGTGATCAAGGTTAATATCACCAATAAAAAATCATGTTAATATCATGTAACCACTGATAGGAAGCAAAAAGAACCCTTCACTTCTGTGGTATTCTTCCCAAGAAATACATAAGCCTAGTCTAATTGTGACAAAACATCAGACAGACACAAATTAAGGAACATTCTACAAAATACCTGACTACTACTCTTCAAAAAATGCTATAGCCATTAAAAACAAGTGAACAGTAAGAAACTCTCACAAGTTGGAGGAGACTAATGAAATATGACAACTAAGTACCATGTTGGATCTGGATCAGACATTAATATCATCCTTATTTATCCTTAAAAATGTCTGTTCTTGATTCATTATGGCCAGCATGTTTTATTTTATTGTGTTGTGGGATTATTAGGCATATTATATTAAGAATTTTGGGGTAAGTGGTCATTTTCCTAAAGGCCAGGATGCTCACTGGAGGTAGGGGTGGGGGAATTCTGTCATGAGCCCTGGAACCACACAGAATTGGACTCCTCCTTGAAGGGTAGACCCTGCTGTTGAGACTGGGGCCCCAGCTCAAACATTCCCTCCCTTATCATTTAAGGGCCCTCCCATTCCGATTGTTCTTCATTACCATCTATTTTTGACTGCAGTCTTCTCTGTTCATCAGAAATGTGTTCATAGCTTTAAATTCCGAACAGCAATATCTCAGTCTCCTCCAAGCCAGTCATTCCACAATTATGTAAATTCGAAGGTGCAAATAGACACCTCAGTCACCTAAATCCCCCAATGGAATCTCTTGCTTGGACCATGACAATCTAAATATTTTCTCTCATCCTGAAATTAAAAAAAAAAAAAAAAATTCTTTTACACTATACCCCAGAAGAGTAGGTGTGTTCCTCTTTTACATTTGGAGAATTAAAAGGATCCATTCAATTAGTTCCACCTAGACAAAGTGTAATCTACTTTAAACTTCATTTTTTATCCAAAAATATGCTTATAACTTTTAATAATGGCAGTTTTTCCGCCATCAAAATTGTAATGTGTAGTTTTTATTAGTGACCCAGTATTTCACATTGATGAAAAATACTTAAGCATAAAAATAAAATATCTTGCCATAAAAATCAAACTAGAAACAATTTGTTCATAATTTGTAGTTATTTTCAAAAGTTATATGTGCTATTCGAGTGATGTTAGATAATTTAAGGCTGGTTTTCTTTTAACTTCAAATCTAGATTGCTTAGAAATGATTTCAGGTGTTTGTAACTGTTCCCTAATGTGATGGTTAAAGGTTATCTGCCCATCTGGACCATACAGGGCTTCAGGCCTTTCACTTAATTGGATTACGTCCTTTTACGGCATCATTTCATATAGTTTTCTTCCCCTTTTCTTCTTTTTGCTCTTCTTTCTTTTCTTTCCTCCCATCTCTCCCCTTCTTTTGCACCAATTCCACCAAGCGCCCTTCTCTCTTCCTCCTGTTTTCTCTGCCCCTCTGTTCCTTCTCTCCTGCCCTCTCCCTCCTCCCTGTGTTAATGATATCTCCTCTTTATTTACATTCTTGCTACTTCCCTTTTTCCTTCCCATTCTCTATTTTCTTCTCTAGTTGTTTCTCCTTCTTTCCCCTCTGTTTTATTTGAGTCTTCCTCGCGCATGCTCCACATCTCTCTGATAGCTCTCTTCTTCCTCATCTTTCCTTTTTTCCTAAAAATTACCATTTGTCTATTTTTGAAAGGTACAAGTAGTTCTGTGCGTTTTACAGTGAGAATTAATTTTTTACATTATAAACTGTTAAATGAACCTGAATATTAAAAGTATAGTTCAAAGACTGTATTTATTTTAAAAAGTATCCACATATCCCTAAAAATACACAGAACTGCATTCATTAATTATATGAATTATTTTCTGCTTGGAAAGAGTGTTTCCTTTTTTCAGATACTGTTTAGAACACCATGAAAATACAGAGTATGAAACAAAGAAAAAATAATAAACAATAAAATAATAAATTAATTCCTAATAAAGCTGTTGATCATCTAATGAGGATGAATTTGCATAAATGTGTCCAGATGGTCATGCAAAGTATTATGTCCAGACTCCCAATGTGTTTTATTTTGTATTTACATATTATACAATTTGTTCCAGAAAAAAAATTAAGAAAACATGGTTTATGTACATCACCATCATTATTACAATCATTTTATACCGTGCGAAAAGAAAGATGAGTTCTTGCTTATTTGTGCTATACATACTAAATGATTCCTTACTAAAGAGAACTAACTTGATTCGGCCAGTCTGTATAAAATTTTGTATTGCATAATTATAGCAAAAACTCTTTCAACAAAGTCTTTTCACCTTATGCAGGTAAAGGACAAAATTTAGGGCTTCCTCTGCCTAGAGGATTAACTTTTTGTTATCTTGGATCCAACAAAGGAATATATTATATTCACACACTCACACACACACACACACACACGCGCTCACCAGTAAATGTACATATACTCATCAAACAAATACATATGTGTGGTCATTATGAGTACTTCCCATTCTTTTTTCCCTTTGAGGCCCAGAATTTGAGTTAAGTCTCTGAATAAAGACAGTCTCCTTTAAACTGGTCTCTGGGGCACAATTGCCGGGGCTGCTGGTAAGCAGCTCCATTCTCTCTGCAGATGGAAGCACTTTCAGTGTCAAACAGGTCACCCTCCTTCAGAAACCAGCAGAAGCTGCAGCGGAGCCTGCAGATGGCGTGGCATCAAAGAGCTCAGCATTTAATTAGTGTGGTCTTCAGAACAGTATCACCCTGATTTTCCACAATCTACACTGGTCATCAACTTACAATTGAAAATATTTTGTACCTTTTAGACAAGGAGGCTTGCTTAATTTATCTCAAAAGTCCATTCCATTTCTAACCTTCTTTTTACAAATCAATGAATAATTGAATACATGGAATGAGTAAAAAAAAAAATTAGCTCAGATAAATTTACCTTGCATTCTCTTTTTGGCTTCTATGACACAATTAAAGGTCACAATTGAGCATTTATCGCCCAGATGGCTGTTATCAGCTGCTCATTAGTATGTGTGGTCATTGTTGAACCGAATGGGAGATAAGGGAAAGTCCACTCATAAGGCATTAATCCTTTTGATTTGTATTTAAAGGGCTATCCATTCTCCGGGGAATCTTAATATGGGTATATTATCTGTGAAGAGTGAGCTAGATTTATTCCTATGCTAACCAAAGCTGTCAAAATGTGCAAATACAAAATTTTTTTTTTTCTATTCATGAAGGACTAGCACGCCTGTGATGAGGGTAATTATGCTCAGTTGACCTTAGGAAGAAGTAGTGATTAAATCACCTTTTTTCTTCAAATAATAATTCATTATTATTTGATTCTGCTGTCATGTTTGCATTCATGCTTCCACAGACTTTCATTTATCATACCACTTCAAACATTAAAACATGATGATCAACATCTCTTTTTCTCTTTCTATATATTTTAACACTTTCTGCCATCTTAACTCCCAGTTTTCCTAAAACCAAAATATTTATTTTATTATGTACAAAATTTAGCTGCCATTATTTCCCCGTGCGTTGGTTTTTGATGTGATCTGAGAAATGAACCATACTGAAGACAGAAGTAAGGATGGTGAGGGAGAAGGGAAAAGCCACCTGGTTTATGTTAGTAACCCTCCTCTCCTTTAGGAACTGGGGAGGCAGAGTGCAAGAAGCCCTAGAAAAAGAGATTGTTAAGTTCTAATGAAATGAATTTGGGAAAATTGTTTAATCCATTTGAATCATTTCCCTCTGCATATTAAATGACTAAAATCATGCTTAATTTACAGAGTTAACTGATATGCCACGTGTAAAGTACTTACCAGGGTATTCAAACATTCCCAAATTACCTAAGTTGCTTTTCATGCCTTTCTTTCACTAGTCTTTAAGGGCTTACCCTAGCTCAAATGATATCTCACTAAAAATTGAAATATGGATTTTGTCATATGTTTTGTCCAATGTTCCTAATGATATGGAAGCACCATGAGGATAGAAACAGTAAATCACTCTGTATACACAACAATATACTGTGTGTGGTCAGTGTAAATTAAATGTTTTTTGGTCTGAATTAGTTATTCGTGTTGTTTATCAATTCAAGAAAGTGATACATACATAGCATATATGTAGTAGAAACTGGTGTTTCCTTCTCAATATTTATTTAAACAGAAACTATTCATTCTTTTGCACTTAATGTGTACTAAAGAGTTATCCAGCTAGTACAATTGGTTGTACAGTGTCAACCAATTACCTTGTCAAAAGCAATTGAGCCACATAACTACTTTATATATGAATATGTAATCAATTAATGTATGTATAGTTATTTCCGACGACTGTCTCTTTTGTTTTTTTTCTTGCACACTCCTATAGATCTGCACTTCCTCTAACACACCACTTACCACATGCCACACACTCTGGACTCTCAGCTCCACGAGGCAGAGGCTATATATATATATTTTTTAAATGAATTTCCAGTTTATTGATTGTCTTATGAACTATGATTAATATAATAATTAGAAAAATCTTCAAAAGCCTAAATTGCCTTTTCAAAAGCCTTGGTTTTAAGTTACCATACCATACCTAATACTGGAATGTACACTGTTTTAATACTACTAAATTAAATATACAAACAATTTTATTAAAAATAAACATGCACTTTTTTCATATTTGAATAGTCCTTAACTCAGCAATTTACCAATTGGGCTGATAAAAAATATTTTATTAAAAAATAATACATTATAAATAAAAAAGGAAGAATAAAAATAAGTTCTTTTTTATATTTAAGAAGATATTTTCCTTATTTGGACCAATAAAAATTAGTGTTTTTTTATTTTTCTATATTAATGTTTAATTGGCTTTGTTTGAATATGGAAAAGTTATGTGCTTTTTTCTGACAATTTTAAAAGAAAAATATATTTTAAAAAAAAACCTTCCAATATTTAACGAAGAGACAGGCACTGTTAATGTTTTGGTGAATTCTGTCCCTTGCCTGGCCCTGGCCATCTGACTCCAATGAGCATTTCCCCTGCTGAGGGAGGTGAAAGATGATGATAGCAAGTCTGCTGTCTAAGTAGCCAAATAAACAGCTGCTTGCCATTCTTAAACACCCCTGCATTTTCTGAGTGGCTTTTTTGGATCCCCCTCACACCCCTTTAAATTGGGCACCTGTAGAAGAAGTCTCTCAACATGAGACTGCTGCACTTCCCATCTGCCCTCATTTCTCTCCTTTCCTTCCTGAGTATCCTTCTTTGGGAATGGAGAGGAGGTTAAGCTGTGGTTAGTGGTAGTAGGGTCAGTTTTGAGTAGTTTGCTCTTAATTATTGGCAGTTCAATTTGGGAGGTTAGGTTCCTTGTATCTCCTCACCTTATATTTTGAGTCATAGTCAAAATTATAAGGCACAAGAGAAAAGCCTCCTTAACATCTCATAACAATGTGATTCCAACATTACTAGATGACAGTATGATTTATTTATTTATAAAGTTTTTCCCTATGAAATATGATTAGGTAGGGTTTTCTTTCTATACCTCTTATTCATTCCAGGCATCCAAGTTATTATTATCCAAGTACTATTTCTTCTTTAATTTTAATTTGAAAATAACTATAACACACAGGGACCTTTTCTCATTTTAATTATCACATTCATCTCAATTTTTGGACTTAATTCTGTTTTCAACTTTTTTCCAAAACTTTCCCACAGTATTTCATTCATAAAAGTCTCTGATAGATAGCCGTACTCTCCTTCCTTTCTTCCTTTCTTCCTCTCTCCCTCTCCCTCTCTTTCTTTCATTTCAATGTTTTAAATTTCCTGCCAGACAGCTGAGAGTCATCTTTAACAAATTCTTGGAAGGAAGACCTCTTTTTAATTTTTTTCCTATTGCTTCCTTCCAAAAAGTGATAGCACAGGTGTTACTGTATCTGTCTTTTCCATAGAAATTCACTGAACATCTATTTTAAGATCTGGTACACAGGAAAAAGAAGGGCTCTGGTAATCTTTGTGGTTTATGTATCAATTAACTAACTCATTTATTCTTTTCAATTCATTCAAAACATACTTCCTGAGTGTTGACTCTTTACCAGATAGATACAAATTTCTCTTTGCTGACAAGGAATATGTAGTACCATAGAAATAAAACAAATCAAAATTCAAAATCATTGCTATTATTTTAGATTTCAAAATTCACTCTTACTGACTAATTTCCTATCCACTTATATAATATATGTGGCCAGAAGATGTTATATTAATAGTTTGACATTCATTTAATAAAATAATGTAATCATTTCCATTGCTCTTCCAAAAGAAAAAATAAATGTGGATTTTTAAGTTATTTTATTATTTAATTTTACATTATTTTTCATTATGTTTGCAAATACTTCTTTAAATAAAAAACCTTTTATGAGAAAATTCAAAAATAAATTGGGAAAAGAGGAAAAAAAAAACGTATCCACACAGGTGCTAGGCTGGCTTGAACTCAATTTTAGTACCATCTGGGAAAATGAGATCAGAGATCAAAAAAAAAAAAAAAGAAGAAGAAGGCTTTTTATTTTTCTTTTCTGAACAGCCTGTGAGAGGATTTAGGTCAATATGTAAATGTTTGTGTACGTGAAGAGGAAGCACTATGAGCTGGTTCAGAACATCAAGCCACATCGGAGACCGAAGAAATTATTATATAGTACAAGACAGTTGTAAGGAATAGGGAAGATGTGAGGATGTCAGACGTTACTTATTCCTTCTACACAGTATAGTATCATCCTAGCTGTTATTTTACAAAGAATATAAATCATTTTTCCACCTAGAAATTTGTTTCAAGATATTTTTCCCCCTTATTCAGTCACCAAATGCTAAATAGGACCACAAATTGATTCTCTGTCTCCAAATACTCTTTTTATCTGCTGGCATATTCAGTTATTGATTAGAGGTGACTAATTCTAAGTAGTACAAGTTCAAAGTATCCTCCTAGCATTAAAAGCAGAAATCAGTGCCTATGACTCATAATTTTTCTCCCAGTGCACTGAACAGTAATTTATGTAGTAGAAAATAATGTTTGCATTGTTTGCACACAGTGCTAAAAAAATAAGTACTCTCCCCTTGGGTACTCCCCTTGGGTACTGGCCCCAGGTATCTTTAGCATGAATGGAAGCACATATGTGGAAATTCTTGCTTGCATGTGAGTCTCAAAGCAGACTCTTACATAAGTAGAACAAAATTAATGACTACATGCTAAGCCCTTTTGAAGAATTGCGCTTACTGCTCAATGCTCAGTGAAGGATACTGGAAAGTGTCATCGATCTTTCTTAGTAGATAAAGTATTTGTCTTGATGTTCCAATAGTTTCTAGAAGCTGCTGCTATGCCTGTGACTTCTCTTGTTCTCTGTATGGTATAAGCATACACTAGAAGTGTATTTTAGGTAGGTCGTAAAATAAAGACTAACTCAAAACCCTCCACTCTCCAGCACTCCTTGGTTCCTCTAGGTTTATTTAAGTCCTTCTTCTGTGTGTTTGTGTATTAACATACTGATCTCATAAGATAAAAATTTCCACATTTTTCTCCCCTCTGGACTACAATCTGGGTAAAAAGAAAGTGCAGTATGTATTAATTTTTGTAACACCAGGTCTAGAACATAGAAGACACTCAGTAACCATTTGATAAATAAAAGAAAGGATGCTTCCTTGATATCTACCTTCAAATTAAATCCACTGATTTCATGGAAGGCATGTGCCCATTGCCCAGAGCTCATGAATCTGTAGAGTTCTAAGATTAAGAGTCTTTGGCTAGAGGTTGAACTAGTGTTTTTGAAAATTATACTACTACAGTGTTCTTTGTTATGACATTTCTGTTAGAAATATTACTATTTTACTTCATTAATCTAGCATGAAACTAAACATTTTTGAAGTAATTAAAATTATAAATATAATATATAATATGATAAGAAAACAGCTTGGTTTATTTAATATAATGCATTTATAACTATTAGTGTCTTTCGATTTCCTTTGGTTCTTTGAAAATCAGAGCTAACAGCTGCTTGAGACCACACTTATAAAAATATCTTTTCATGATTGATAAAATCAGTTCTTTAAAATGTACCCTACTCTGACCCCTAATTACATACACCTGTTTCTTTTTTTTTTTCTTTCAGTATCAATTTTTATAAATTACTTTGGTGATCACTTACACTTACTTTTTTCTCTTTAAGTTACTTGGGCACCTTGGCCAAAAACACAATTTTTTTCACAATGTCAGAAAATGTACCACAAGATTACCCAAATCGCTCACGTGTCGAGGCTACTACAGTCTATTAGAACTGGCTAATGATAGTGTTCTTCTTTTATTCTAATAGATATCTGTTTATTATTTCCTCTAAATAAAATATTGTCCAAACAAGGTATTTATGTTTATCAACATCTATTTTTTTCCTCACAAATCACATGAGATTTAAAATTCTGGTTTGCATTTACATCAATTGGACACATTACTCCAGACACTAAATCCTTTTGACTCTATCCTATTAAGCATATAGAAATTTTGATAACCAAGGGGCAAATTATTTAAACCCAACTCTACAGTGACAATTGCAGTGACAGAGTAGGGCCTAAGAAAGTTACTTATTTGAGATCATAATTATCACATTGATCATCTTTCCTGAATTTTTAAAAAGATTACTAGAAGAATAAAAATTGTTCACATTTTTTGCTTATCATATTCTAAGAATGTTTCTAAATGCTCTATTTTTACTAATTCAATCAATCATGAAGGAGTTCATATTATTAACCACATTTTGAAAGGAAAATGACGCAGCAAGGGAAGAATTTCCTGGTCCAAATTCATAAACCTAGAAGTATCATAGCTGGAATTTGGACACATTGACTCTTCTCTAGAGCCAGAAATCTCAGGGCCACACGGTGGCACAATTCTTGGAAGTTGAGTAGTACACAACCTGTACAGCTGTACATGAAAGTCCTGAGTGCTTTTAACCACTATGCTGTAATGCCTCTCAGGTGAAATTGGCTGGCATATATTTTTCCAAAAGAAAATGAAGACATATCTGTGTATTTGTATTAACACAAACATAACAATTAAGTTATATCAATTTGTATGCAGCTTTTGAAAATATCCTGAACACTAACTCTACTAAAATAAAACCAATTAGCTCAATAACACTTTTTGAAAATGCATTAAGGTTAATTTTTAGGAGACCAAGGAAATTTTTGTGGCCTATTGGATAGTGGGTAATCTAGACCTCAAAACATGAAATGTGATACAGCTGGAATGACTGAACTAAAATAGTATCATCTTGTTAATAAAGTTCTCTCTACTCTGTTTACAATAGAAAATGTGCACAGAAGCATGCGTTCGGGTTAATGACTTTCAGGCTTTCATGGCCAGGTGTGTGGCCAGGTGTCGGTGCCGTCCTGGCAACAAGCAGGACACATAATTAGCCAACACTAATGTGCTGAGTGATGCATTGCAGCCCTCTCAGAGCAATGTGGAATGCTCCTACTACTGCAAATCATCTTGCAAAACTGATTTCAATGAAACATTAAAAAAAATATCCATCTGAGTAATAAAATACTCTTCTCAAAACACAGTATAACTTGAGCTAATGATCTGTGGTTAGGAAGAGAAAATGTATTTCTAATAAAATACTTATAATATCTTGTTTCTTCTTACTGAACCCGCGATGCTTTTCACATTCCACCTATATGAAATTGTATGGAAGAAGAGTATATTGTTATTCCTAGATTAATTCTGCTCAGCCAAGAAAATCAGAGATAATATTAATTTTTTATTTTAAAAGATGTTTAAAAATTTATGAGAACTTTTTAGTGCTCGGCATAATTAATAAAAAGTCTTTTAATTTTGTTATCTAGATATTTCTTTCATGGGGACAGGCATATTTGTATGGTTTACTGTTATATCTTCAGCAATTAGAATGGTTCTTATAACACACTGTCGGTTGTCAATATATAATTGTTAAATAAGTTGATGCCTTTTTTAAAATTTAGTAATGTATAGTGAATTTTCCAAAATCCTTAAGTATCCTTATAAATTATAGTTTTTAATATCTGAATATATCTCTAGTCAGTTATGTCATAATTTTTGACATAATTCCACATTATTGGAAATTTGGTTTGTTTTGTGTTTTCTCCAAATAGAAATTCTATGACATTGAACGTTCTTGTTCAGTTATATGTTTCTCTCTTTGATTTTTAAAAAGATAAATTTGATAAAGTGACATTGCTGGTTCAAAGTGCATAGCAATTTTAATATATTGCTTATTGCATCCAAAAATGTTTTAAATGCCTATGTGGGACATATGACCATCTCATTTCCCAACATTCTCACTAATACTGAAAATTAGGACTTAAAAAATGTTTTGTAATTTGAAAAATAAAGACACGTTTCACTGATGTTTGAACAAGTACCTCAACATTATTGTTTAATTTCAAAATGTTAGTGGGGATTATTGAGAGAAGATTAGATTCCTACCTTACTTGGTGGTCCCCAATATTTATTTATGGTTATTCTAACAGGCCTGATTACAGTAAACACAAGGCCTACATTATACAGAATTGGCCATCACTGCCCCTCAAAATCTCAAGCTAGCAGAGAATATTTTGTCAGTTGAGGGGCAGCATTTAGAAATACAAATAATTATCATTTCCCTTATTATGAATACTTTTTATTTCCAAAAGGAAGACAATTTGATATACTATTTTAGATCACTGTGTTGATACAGAAGTACTTTATATGCCCAGAAATGTCAGTATTATCATTTCCTTTAAAAAAAGAGAACACTTTAAAGTAAGGACTTGGATAGCAAGGTATTTTTGGCCCACACTTGTTGCTTTATAACTAAATATTTTGAAAAATATTTCACCTAGCAAGAGCCCCATGTTTTAAAAGAAGTAAACATAATAATGTTGCAAAATATATTTTTGTAAATGACATAATTTTGTTAAGAGCCTGGCCTTGCATTTTGTTTCCTTTTTGGCTGCCCTTTCCCTGTGTTGGCATAATTTCCCTCTCTACAAGTCTTGCCAAGGGACAGGGCTCTTCTTCCATTACAGAAGCCCAAACATACCTGTGCTTCATTTTCCCACCCATTCCATGATACCAGGAAACAGGCATGTGGTAGAAGTCCAATCTTGATCTATCTACCCAGGACCTGAATCTCAGTCAGGTGGGTGATCAGTCATAGTAAAGTATTCCTCTTGGCTGCAGTGATGGTCTCATCAGGAGAATCTTATTGCGATTGGTGGCAGTCATGACAACCTCACTGTTACTGAGGCATAATTATGGCTTGGTTCCGACTGCCTACCTCCGCAGATCACAGGAAAGAAAACTAAGCCTGTTTCTCCTGCAAATGTCCAGGCTGTTCTATGAGATACCTCATGGTCTTCCAGTAATTTCCTTTTCAACTTTAACCTGAAATTAGTTTCTGTTGTATCTGCTAATAACCCTGACTGAATCAGAATTTCTAAACTAAGATTAAAATAATTAATCACAGCAAATATAATAGATGACGGAAGGTGTATGTCTCTGATGAGCACTTTCATCTAATACAAGGTTAATTGCCCAAAAAGAACTCTGGTAAGTAGGGTAGTGAAAACAGGATATCATGCTAAAAAGATTAATTACAATGATAGTTGGAGGTTATGACTAAAATGACTAAGGATTGGTAGTTTGAATAATAGAAGTCATTTTGAAGTCTTGACAGCCATTACATTCACATTTATGTGTTTATTTTCAGAAGACTGGAGATGAAAGTTATTACATCACCTTATTCATATAAAATATGTTTTTACTTTTCTGTTTCACTAAGTTTACCACTATATTAGTAGAGTCAAAATCTCTTATCCTAACATTTGTACTGACAATACGTTGCTATATGGGATATAGAAATTCTATTCTGGGTTGTTTTATATTTATTCCTTTATCTAAAATATGAACTTTGGTATTTTATGTGTTTTATTTTTGCCCATATTTCATATAGATATGTTTTGCTGCAGTCTTAACACCAAATTTGCACCACCCCACTTTACACAGAAGTTATTACTCGTAGTATCAATTATTTTGATGAGATGACATTAATCTCAAAATATTTCTCCTCTCTGGTGAATAAAATTAACATGGAATTACTTAAAGAGATGCCTATATTAGGGCTTATGTAACAGGGTTCTACAATAACAAAGATTGTCCTAGAGATTGTTTTGCATTCCATAAGAAAGCTTGCAATGCAAGTGATGTGTTATTAATAGCAGCCATTCAGAAGACAAGAATGAAAAATTTCCTCAGCTTTTTCGACTGACAAAGTCTTCGATTTGTCAAACCATTAATTTGCCACTGCAAGGAAAAAATTCTTACTGATGGACAATAAGCTCTCATTAGAACAGATATTATGATTTCTGTTACAAATCGTATTTTTCTATGCTTGATTTACTATTTTTGAAATAGAAATTTTCTAGCAGATTATGTTTTACTAAATCTATTTTTGTTTCTATATATGTGAAATACAATAATAATAATTAATATTTTTACTTGCTCTCTATCAGACACTGTACCAAGTATTGTATAGATATTTAATTATTTCATTTTTGAAAAAATCAATGTGACACACAAAATTAAGGTCATGTAAATACAAAGAAAGTTGAGGGTAAGGAAATTGTACAGGGTTTTTAATCTGTGCCTTAACATAATATTATGTGGTTTTTCTCAAAGCAATCAGTGAAATTAACCTGAAAATTTTAGGAGTTTATGGGGGAAGTTATGGTTGTACATTGGCAAAAATCAGGCTTTGTAATGGATGTATAACACATGACACATGTCTTATGCATGGACAGCCAATACCGTGGCAACAAGCAGCAACCATCTTGCACACCACTACCAAATACTTCTTAAATGTGACTTTGATTATTTTCTTCCCATGTACAGAAGGTTCCATTATCTGCTGAATAAAGTTCAGTCTCCTAAGCCTTATATCTAAAACTATTCATGTTCCATTCCAACCTACTTTTCTTTACCTATCTACCATTATCTCAAAATGTGCCCTCTGTTCCAGCCAAAATAGGCTACTGATGCTTTCTCAAAATGTCCTCTTGGACACACATTCTTCCCAACCTGTGAAAGAGGGTGCAGCTTGTCAGTCATGGGCGATCCAGTATATGACCAGTGAATATTTTAGAAAGAAAAAAGAAAATCTGACTTTTATATCCTTATTTTTTCAGTTAAAATTACGTTTAAATTAGATGTTTCACTTTCATTGTACATCTACATGAATAAATTCTGTAAATTAGGTAAAATTTACTTTATGACGTTTCTGGACTCCCTCTCCTATGCACTTACATAGCAATAAAACACAGTGTCATATGTTCTATCAGGGTGCTTCAAACTGAAAAAAACAACTGTCATCGGCCTTTGTGACCTTTGCCAATTTGCTAAACATACCTGTGCCTCAGTTTTCTCATCTAAATACTAGAGCATTTCCTTTTAACTATAAAAACTATCATTAGAAGAAAATAGATAGGTAGTACAAGATCTCTTTAAAATATATTCAGTACCAAGCAGAAGTTCATTAACTGATTAAAGCCTTTAAAGGAAATATCAAGTTAGAAGAAGAAATATGGACTCAATTGTGATTTTTGAAATATTCTTATTGATGCTTATGACACTACTCTTACTAAAAAGCTAGGAATGTTTTCCTTATAGAAAGAACTTCTCTCAATAAGACACTAGTAGTTAACATGTAAGAACCTAAAGATTCCTACTTGTTAGAATCATTCTTTTGGGTGCATACATATATTTTATAGATTCTTCTTAGTGCTTAATTCATTGCTAAATATAACATTTCATTTGTCAACGGCTGGAATTGATTTATAAATTTGAAAAATATTTATCTTCTGTTTACAACAAATATTTATGTATACAACACTCTCTAAGTTTGATCCAGGAGAAGTCATTTACCTTCTCTTTGTTGCAGCTACCTATTTGTAAAACAGGAAAAATGATGGTCATTCTGCACCCAGTTTAAAAACTGTCATTAAGATTAATGATAAGAAGCCCATGATAAATTTGACAATTCTTGAGGAAAAGAATGGATTTACCTATTTATTTTTTTGTTTTCTACTTCTGTTTTTTCCTCTCTTCCTCTTTTTCTTCCCTTTTAAAAAATATTAAAAGAATATTTTAAATTTTATTTTAATTTTTCTATTCAATTTTAGCTTTCTTGTATTATTTTATTTTGGTTTTACTATAATTTGTAAATTATAGCATAAAGTCAGTCCTCTTAGCGTTGATTATGTACTACTTCAAGTAAATATATAAACCTTGCAATCACAATATCTTTCCCATCTCTGCCTTTTATGTTATAGTTAACATATCTACAAACATTATTAAACTCATAATATAATATTATAATTTTAAATCTTTGTAGGATTTATAAAGAAATGAAAATGAGAAAGGCAAAAATCTGTTCTTAAATTTATCTAGATAGCTACCATTTTCCAATGTTCTTCATTCTTTTCTGAGGACAGAAATAAACACAAGGATATCTTGTGTTCACAGATCACAAAAATTAATATTGTTAAAATATCCATACCTCCCAAAGTGATCTACAAATTCATTAAAATCTCTAACAAAATTCCAATGGCATTTTTTTGTAGAAATAGAAAAAAAAAATCCTAAAATTCATAGGGAACAAACGACCCCAAATAGGTAAAGAAATCTTGAGAAAGAACAACAAAGTGGGAGGAATCGCATGTCCTGATTTCAAACTATATTAAAAAGCTATAGTAATCAAAACAATATGGCACTGGTGTAAAAAATGACACATATACCAGTGGAACAGAACTGAGTGTACAGAAGCAAACCCATGTGTATATAGTCAACTAATATGTGATAAGAATACACCATACAGAAGGGATAATCTCTTCAATAAATGTTGGACTGGGCTTGGTACCCACCTGTAGTCCCAATTACTCGGGAGACTGATGAAGGAGGATCACTTTAAGAATTAAATGTTATTTACTTTAGTCATTCACAATCAGATTGCTTAAAACTAATAAGAAAATCATGTAAAATTGCAGTGCTTATCTAAATTAAGTTAAACCTCCAAATCTCCTGAAGGAGTCATGATAGAATACACATACACATTAACAAATCTTGACTTCTAGAGGTGATTTATTAAATATTAACATGGTAAGTACTGCTGTTACTGCTGTAATTGCTATCCAAATATATATTCTCCTTTCTAAATTCAACAAAATTTATTTTACATTATGCTTTTGTTCGGATATTACAATAGACAGTCCACTAACTGCTCAATGTAAGAGCAGCTTTTGACCTGGATATAATGTAATGAATACTATACAGATCTTTTACTGACACAGAGGATTTCATTCCCTCATTCTTCATGAAAATTATTTGTAAGCTATTTCTAGTCTCCTTCACCTGCTCTTTTCACCCTCACCTTTTAAGAAATGCCTTCAGTCCTGTATATACTCTCTCTACACAGTCGAGATGAGATTGAAAGATTATACTTTTTTGGTTGAAATGACATGCTATATCATTTGTCCACTGCCCAGTTGAGTTGTACTTTATTTTTTAGTCCATATCCTAAGAGAATGCTTCTGCTCCATGCACAAATATCAGCATCACTTCCCTATCGGCTTTACAAGCTATTATCTGATGGTGACTAAAGTCACAACTGCCTCTGCCTCAGGTCAGGGCAGGCAGGTTACATGAAGAGAGAAATTTTTTTATTCCTGAAAGAATAAAATTTTCCAAACTCTATTGACTTCATGTTAAATAACAAGGCTCATTTTTTTTACCCATGAAGTTTTTAAAGGGACTTTATTAATTCACCACTTAAAACACAAAAGGGCAAAGATTCCTGACACTGTATTTATTAGTTTCTCCTGGAAGAGTTAGTATAACAGGCAGACTTGAATAAACGCATTGGTGTTGAGATCCCCATAATGTGTAAGAGGTGACATGAGAGAGGAAATTGCCAACAGTAAATTCTGGATGCTTAAGCTGGGGACAGTCACAGTTGATAAATTATATATAATGGTCTAGAGTTTTAAAGCTAAAGAGGAGGAATGTTGAAGATAATGGGCTTCTGGAGACGTCCCACAAGATGGTGGAGATGGGCTCCTTCCATAGACATGGGGAACTTTATTTGAGGAAAGAGGTTTTAGAGTAGCTCTCAGATGTTGAGAGAATCAAAGATATTTTTTTTTCATGGCTTTTGTTATTAGAAATTCTCAAGAAAATAATGCTGACTTATGTTCTTACAATATGGAGTCTTAAATATTCTAAACTTTAGAAAATAAGCCCCAAATCACCCCTACCCACAATCTCCCTGGCACTTTGTTGGGAGAATTGGTGTATTCCACTGAGCACTACACTTCATTTTGGGAAAATTCAGTTCTGCCTTAGACACTTTCTCCTTTGTAGTCATGGTCTGATGCCTAGGTTGTGTCACCTGCACAACGGGACAGGCACCGACTAGCCCAGAGTTGATTTAAGCTGCTTCTTTCTGACCAGATCTTTTGATTTGGAGATTAACCAGGTGTAGGAGTAAGGCTTCTTTTAAACAAAATTTTTCTTCTTTGCTGTCCAAATATATGAAACAGGTTGACAGTTTAAAAAAATTGGACACATTTTCGTGTATCTTTTAGTGATTTATATATTTTTCTAAACCAGTGTTTGATAGAATCAAAAAGACTCAACAATATTCTGGGAAATTCAGGTATCTCTTCGTATGACAGAAAAAGTAAGCTAAATTTCTAATCAAAATGGTGACCAGAACAAATCCTAAAGACAGTTTTTTTCACCCCAAACACATATGTGATAATGTGTAGCCTCTGTTGACAATTGTTTAAATAAAAGTTCAAAGGAGTAAAATCAAAATCTTCAGTTGCCAAAAATCAAGGCAGAACTCAAAGGTATACCACTGAGTGAAAGCTGAGCAACTCTCAGATACAAAGCTTGGATATGAGGAGAAAGCAGTCAAGGAACAGGCTCCTTGCCTGGTTGGGTGTTAGAATATCCTTGTTACAAACCTGGAGCTCAGATGTTTCTTATTTGCCAACTAGCAAATGTTGCTCACAAGCCCAGCAATATAGAAGTAATCCATGTTCCCCAGGCCCTGTGTTAAAAAAAAAAAAAAAAGAAATCACCCAAGAAAAGCTTCAAATGTAAAAATTGATGTAAAGACTGGACCAAGGTTGGGGGAGCTGCCCCGAAGAGGCAAATGAGACTAGCTACATCAGAATGGCTCCAAACGCCAGGGCAAGCTTAGAGTTTCCACGAATGACAATTCTCACTGAGTGCCCAGAATTTAGTTACAAATCTCTGGAGGAAGTGTCCCACTAGAAGAAGAAGCAGACCTAAAAAAAATGAAAATTTTTAATCTAACAAATTGCAGAAAATAGAATAATCCCTCAGAGTTCTCTAATTTTTATCTTTTAAGGTATGAAAGGTCTGGATAATTTACTAGTATATTTAAAGAAAAATAATGTCGGGATGTTATTACCTTGCCTTATAGATCAAAAAGAAAAAATTAAATTAAAAGTTTCATAAGATAATATAATATTTTTCTATAGCACTCCCTTTGATAAGGCAACAAGTTTTGATATCTCTCATACACACAGACACACACGCACACACTCTTGTACACACATACATTTATGGGTGGTTAACTATATATTTAACTGTATATTTACATGTACCTAACTACTGTAAATTTTTTAAAAGTTATATTTACTAAAGGAAGCATTGTATATTAGATTGTAGAGAATACTTTAAAGTGTTGTATTTATTTCTACCTTCTTTCTCAGTTTGCGTACATGTTACTTTTTAATTACCAGGGACATGGTTAAATCTGTGAAGGTTATGTCTTCATTAATCCCAGGACTTCATAATTGTATATCTTTAAGGATAATATACATATTGGTTGACACAAAAAATAAGTCCTGGGTTCATAATAATGTATAGTATTATGTATGGATATAGTTTATATTCTATATATCAATTTATATATTAATGCATTATAACATTTATTCTTTGGAATGTTAACTTTCTTTATAGCTACACTTCCCAAATATGGATCCAGAGCTCATTATTTTATATGTGAACCAAATGAATGTATATTTAAAATATACGTTTATTCTTCTGCACATTAACCTCCTTTATGGCTGCACTTTCACAAATATTCTCATAGCCATCCCTGCTCCTGTGAGACTTTCGAGAATATAATCAAGAACCAAAATCATTCAGAATGGGATTAACGTTTTCTATTATAATTAAATGTTAAATAGAGACATCTAATTGTATCCGCCTAGTTAATTGCATTTATTATTATTATTTTTTAAATTTTTCATAAGCTTCTCTGTTCTTAATAGCCACCCTGTGTCATAGAAAAATTAATGTTAATTTTGCTTCTTGAAGAAACAATTAAGGTACTAAAAGAAAATAATCCCCAAATTTTCTTTAGAGGTTTAAAAGCTCTTTACAAAAATGTTCCCTCCTGAATACAAAACAGCATCCATATCCCTTGAAGTAGATTTCATATTCTTCTCTCCAGCTAGTTCTACTTCAATTAGGCTGTGTGGTTTTGAGGAATGTTAGTAAAACACCCTCTTTTGAAGAGAATGTAACTCAGTTCACCTGCAGCCTGAAGCAGGGAATGGAGTCCTATGGGAAATATTGGGATTCTCCTGTGGCTGGCTCCCGATTAACCCTTACATACCCACATTTCCCCGCTTCATAAAATAACAGCATTACCTTGTATTTGTATAGTACTTTGGCCTTTTTTAGCACTATCGCATGCGTGTCTCATTCAGACCAAAAAAGAAACTGAGAGAAAGGTGTTATTCCTTTGATTGTTTAGATGATTAAATTGAAATGTGAAGAAGGCTTTTAATTTCCCTGAGGTAAATAGCGCAACTAGCAGACACACAAGCAGGTTCTGGAGGCATATGTCCTCATTTGATTCTCCGTAGGACTAACTAGACTTGCTGTGGTTATGGGAACATTTTTGGGGCAGACTATGCTTTCCTTCTAAACACATTTATTTAACGTTTTCTTTTTTGCAAAGCCAGTTGAATGAGTGCCAAAAAAGTCAAAGTCGACTCTAGATTCAAATTATACTTGGATATTTTGATCAGTTTTAGAAAACAGACAGCCAATTTATAAATAAGTATCAATCCAGATCTTTAGAGAGAATCATGATAGTAGAAAATATGTAGTTCATATAAACTTTTTGAAGATACAAGATGACATCTCACAAAAGCAGAGCTGACATCAAATCATTTAACTTATTTTCTCCATGGTAGCTTGTCAAATTGTAAGAAATATATCATTGACTTCAGCTTCATAAGCATAAGAATTGTGTAATAATTTGTCAGCAGGGGACAAGAAAGAAAGCAAGTAAGCAAAACAGTAGGTAGAAGTTGCCACTTCTCCAATATTTGTTATTTAAATTTCAATGACATATTAGACCAAATGTTTGCTTGTCTTAAAAATTCAATATACAGGAACAATATCGCTTAATATAAATAAATATATAAATATTAAGAATGCGAGGTGACAATTGTTTAAATAAAAGCTCAAAGGAGTAAAATCAAAATCTTCAGTTGCCAAAAATCAAGGCAGAACTCAAAGGTATACCACTGAGTGAAAGCTGAGCAACTCTCAGATACAAAGCTTG
>NW_012148819.1:1492075-1498175 GCF_000956105.1 Propithecus coquereli | reverse complement strand
AGAATCTTCACCTTCTTCTCCCTTGTGGTATCAAGATTTCCAGAACCGTTTGTATCTATTTTTCACCTTAAATGACCACCCATCTACATATTAAAGCACTCATCAACAAATCTTGAAACATTATGGAAAAGGTTCCCCCAAACATATGTCAATGTGATTTTCCAGTTTAAAAAATATGTTAAGCCAAGGTTAGAGTGTTTCATCCCCATTGTATCCTGTACCATAGGCATATTATACTATGCCATTTTAACTGGAAAAGCGGTGGAGATGGTTGAAAGGAAAGAAGTAAAAGACAGAAGGAGAGAGTTAGAAAGCAGGTCATATCATCAGCCTTACCAAGAAAATAGGTGATTTCCTTTCCCTTCTTCATTTTCTAGAAGGCTAAAGCATCAGCTGGTTAGCATTGGCTGTCATGACTGGGTAGATCGGTAAGGAGCAACTAAATTATAAGCAGGTGACATAACATTTTAATATTACAATATTTATAATATAATTACAATATTAATATTGTAATACAGATAAAAGTCCACATAGCACAAAGACGATGCTGGAAGGAAGACAATGGAAATTAGAATGAAGAGAGATAGAACCGCCATTTACTAAAGACTAATTCCATCCTTGTCATCTGGTAATGTCTGTGTAGTGTGATGGCGGCAATAGTTGCTATTGGAGCCCGGTCCAGTTCCCCTTTCCCAGGCTGGTGAAGTCTTGTGATTCCCCTAACAGCTATGAGCCTTGCCTGCTAATGGTTCGCAGCTTCACTCTTCTAGGTGAATTCCCTCAGCTGACTAGAGCCATGTAGCTCAGACATTCCTGTGGACGTCTGTACGTCCCCTGGGGATAGACCAGAACCAGTGATGACTAATGGGAAGAAACACATTTGTAGTTACTTTCCCTTCACAATTCCCTGTGGGATCAGCTTGAGCATAGACTGGCTTAGTTGCGTCTGCTACCCCATTCTGCTTCACTCATTTCCTTACAGATTTCTCCTGAGAGCGCTCCTGCAATCAAAAATCCCTTGCACAAGAATCTGTCTCAGACTGGGCTTCTAGGGAACTTGTCCCATGACAGTGGCCTGTGGCAGCCCTTGATTACATGTTCTAGGGCCAAACTATTCTTCGTAATGGCAGGTATGTGTTAACCAAAAGTCTAAAGAGTTTGCACAAATTCCAGTTCCAGAATATGTTCTGGAGATCTGTTGTACAGCATTGTGACTATATTTAGTAATAATATGTTTTATACTTGAAAATTGCTAAGAGAGGAGATCTTAAATGTTCTTACCAGAAAAGAACATTAAGTATGTAAGGTGATGGCTATGTTAATTAGCTTAATTTAACCACTCCACAATGTGAATACATCCATCAAAATATCACTTTGTACACCATAATATATATAGTTTTAAATATAAATTTTAAAAAGGGGCTTACATAAATTCTAAATGTGCTTGGGCCGACTATACCTAGAACCTAGAAAAGCTTATATTGCTCAGGGCTAAAAGGTGCTTGCCCGGCATTCACGTTGCCATATTCATTTCTAAGCTACACCTCTCATTTCATTAATGATTTCTACGCAAGTGCTGCATAAATGCATACTGCTCACTAAGGGGAAACATTTTCTAAATAAATCATTGTGTGCTGACTGCTAACAACTACACTCTTTCTCAGGCTTATTTGAGCAGAGCTTTTCGGAATAGTATGGCTGTAACTCATTTTTCAGAGTGTTTGATTTTTAAATTCCAGATTCTGGTATAATGTCGAGAAGTGTTTATGTTTAGAAAATAATACTTGTAGTCCTTACTCTGCTTGCTCTAAATTTTTTTTATTTTAGGAGAAAATCCTGACAGATGCAGTTATACATAGTTATTAATGTTGAATGGGTTTTACTTTCAACAAATACCCTCAATTACCCAATCCACCCCTTTTCTGACAATGATGAGATATCCTCCAGCCACTAAAGTTCATTTGTTATGAATTTTAATAAAGGAGCCAGTGCAAATTGTTTTTATTTCATTTCAATAATAATAGAAAATATTGATTAGGTGCTTGCTCTGTGCCAGAAATTGTTCTGAATTATTTATAAGTATTAGTCCATTTAATACTCATAACAACTTTTTATGTTGGTTACCACAGTTTTATTATTATCATAATTTTATAGGTTGGAGTCATAATGTAAGTGACATTGCAAGTTAAAAATATTAGGCAAATTGTTCAAAGTCAAATCATTTCTGAGTGATGGAGCTGGAATCAGATACCAGTCCGATTAGAGAGAAAGTGCTTATGACTCAAATGCCAGCTTTTTGCTCCTGCTGAAGTCTTATCAGGAGAGGAGACACAAGCCAGGTGATTTTTTATGTTTCACCTACACTTTGTGGCACACTGTAGTCAAGAGCAAAAGGCTAACTGGCACCCCCATTCAAGGCAAGGGGTCTCTGATTGAAATCACACTGCTGGTTGACTTAATCCTCTTCTCAGAATGCCTGTCCAGAAACTTCCCTCAAGCAAGACTTGTCTTAAAACATCAGGCACCGAAGGGAAGATTCTAATGGAGAGAATCTGGATTTAGATTTAATTAGGCAGGGAGATATTCTAGACCCTGCAGCGTTTGGAAGGTCTGAGGAGTGACAATCACTGAGTTAACTCCCTTAATTGTGGGGCTACACAGAAATAGCCCTAGGAAAAAGATAGAACATATTCCATCTTTTTAAGATGAGGTTCAGAGAAATTAAATGCTTGGTTGTCCTGGATCCTGAGCTACTGAATAGCAAAGGAGTTCTTCTTTCAGGATCCCGGTCAGGATAATTTGCAACAGTTGTTTCATCGGAATAATGTAGTATGTTTAGGTGACAGTATGTTTGCCTTGTTTCCTTGGGCGTAATGAAACATCACCAGTGATATAAATTCCACGGTTTTTTCGATAAGTGAAGATTTTGAGATACTTGCCGTGGTTCATACTGAATTAAAATCCTTGCGGTCTAGTACCTTTTCTCTTGAAGGCATCACCAGCACAGAGCTGTCATTAGTCCTTTCTCAGGAACACTCATTCTTCTCACCAAATCTCCCACAGTTTTTACAAGATAAAGATTTTTTTGGACACTGTGTACTTATTAATGAAAATTCCTTCACATGTGGGAATAGCTGGAGAACAGCTGCAGAAGAAAGTAGATTTATATTTTATTTATTCATTCAGGCAGTTATTTACGGTTTCTAATCACAGATACCCTAACAAGATTTGAGACTATTAATGTCTGGAGGCACAATTCTTGTAGTGCTATACTGCCACCTGCCGGGAACAGGAAAACAAAAACTCAAAGATCAATTTTAAAGAAGCCTGTCAGTAACATTTAGAAGTTTATTTAGTGTACTTTATGCTTTGAAATGAAGCAGTTTTGTGATAAATAAAAAGTAGACCAGAAAAACACAAACTTGTTAGTGCCTAATGCACTCACATCTTTATAATTATTGTCTTTGTATAGTACAGTTACCAATTGCTGGCTAAGTCTTTGTTCTGATCTATAAAATTAAAATTAATGTGTTCCCCCCATATATACTACTGTGAATGTTAACAACAACATATTTAAAATATATGGTTTCAGCCAAAAACTACCTCCACTTTCCAGCTACTAACTTGAAAAGTACTTAATTCTTTCTCTCTTCCCTTTAGTCCAATGGAGACCCATCAGAAGACAATCCCTGCTCTTTCTTTGTCCTTGGCCCATTCTTCTCCTCTCTCTCCTGTATCATCAACCTCTTCTGCTGATACCTTGATTTCAGCTTTGTGATACTCTGAACAGAGAAACCAGTCATACCCTGCCAGGTTTCTAAAAAACAGAACTGTGGATTAATAAATGTGTATTGTTTTAAACTGCAAAAACCAAAATACCAAACATCTATGTCCATCTGTGACTCTATGATCATTCAAAAAAAAATCTTAGATAACTATCTAGAAAGAGAGAAAGGAGGAGGCACCTGTTATTACTAATACATATTTAGATTGTTTCCTGCCTTTTTTTCTACAATAAGCGTCCTTGTACATAAATCTCTGTGTACATGTTAGAGTCATCATAGTTTTCTAGAAGCTATGCCAAGAATACATGAATTTTGAATTTCAGTTGATCCTGCCAAAATACCTTCCTCCAGATCTACATACTGTCATTATTAACAATTTCAATATCCTAAGCAATTGCTATTATAAACTTAATTTATATTCTCTGATTGTTAACAAGGCTGAGAATATTTTCATATGTTTAAACATCATTTGTTTTTTAAAATTGTGATTGCTCTCCAGTTTTCTCATAAAAGATGTTTGTCTTTTCTCTTTTTTAAATTATAGGCAATCTTTATATAGTCTTTATTTATCAACATATTTTGTCATTTCTTCACAGATGGTCAGCTTACTACTTACCAGACATGGTTATTTGTACTTGAAATTTGGGGGTGAACAATACAAATGAGGTCATTTCTTTGACTCATGCTTACCAAGTTTACATTCTAGAGGAATAGGAAATGAAGAAATTTGATAAAAATATGATAGTGTTAATTGCTAGGAAGAAAACAAAACAATTTGATATGACAGATATTGAGTGGTTAGAAAGGCCTTTTTGACGAAGAGACATTTTAGCACAAAATGAAATCATGAGAAGGAACCAGGCAGTTCAAATTTGGAAGAAACGCTTTGTAAGCAGACAGAACAGGGTAGAAGGAAAAGGGAGGCCAGGACTAAGCTCCGAATATTCAAACATTCAAATATTAAATATTCAAAGTTGGCATTTTGAGGTTGAGCTCAAGAAAACACTCAAAAAAGGGACTCAAAAGGAAGAGCCAAAGATACCTAAAGAAGGAGGAAAATGACACAGAAGCCAGGGTAAGGAAAAGTGACCTTAATTCTTTTAGAGAACTGAAAAAAAATGCCATTTTTTTTTTTTTTTTTTTTTTGTGGTGGGCTGGAGGGAGAGGAAATTGGAGGTTAAAGAGGACACAGTGGCTATAAAATAACGCATGCTGTAAAGGAAAACAGAAAGTAACATGGTAGCTACAGGGTGTTGGGGGATGTTAGAACATATTCAAGTGGAACAGTCCAGTAGAAAGGAATATACCAATGTTGTGGCAGACAGAAGGAATAATGACAAGAACAATGTTCTTGAGATAACGGAAGGAATAGAAGTATGGGACATAAGGAAAGTGATTGCAGCCTTTGTGAGAGCAGGTATGTTGTGTTTACTCTAAGAGAAGGTTACACATGTAGAAAAGATGGTAGACCGAGTAATAGGAGAATAAGGAAATTCTAGTTGACTGCTTCAATTTTCTGAATAAAATCCATGAAGCAAGCCATCAGCATAGAGGGGATGAAGGTGGGCAGAGTACAGGAAATGGGTATAACATGTGAGAATAAAGGAAACTAGATAAAACTGCCATTTTGTAAGAGGAGGAATAGAAAACACCAGAAAAATGCTCCTGGGCATGTGTGGGACCAATTAAGAGTTAGCATTATTACCAAATGCTCTTTTTCCTTTTGCACTTAAATTTTAGTTTGGTTGAGTAAAAAATTGTTAAAATTATTTTCTCTCACAGCTTTAAATATAATTAATTGCTCCATTTTCTAGCCTTCTAGTGAGAAATCTCATGTACATCTGATTTTCATTCTTTTGTAGATAACCTTTCCTCTTCTTAATTTCACTTCTCTGCAGCTTTTAAAATTTTCTCTATGCTTTCCAAATGAGACGTACAGCTGTGAATTTAAAGTTCATCTTGTTAGGCACTCAGTTTGATTGAAGACACCTATCTGTCTTCAGCTGTAGGGAATTTTCTTTTAATATTTCTAACTTTCTATTCTCTTTGCTCCATGGATGTTAGAAATTCTGAATCTAAGTGCCCTAATATTTTTCTGTAATGTTTCCCCTTTTGCACAGTATTTTTGGAGAATTCCTCTACTCATGCTTTCAGCATAGTGCTGAATTTAGCCCAATTAGCTTTTTTTTTTTTTTTTTGAGACAGAGTCTCACTGTGTTACCCGGGCTAGAGTGAGTGCCGTGGCGTCATCCTAGCTCACAGCAACCTCAAACTCCTGGGCTCAGGCGATCCTCCTGCCTCAGCCTCCCGAGTAG
>NW_012148819.1:1491246-1492025 GCF_000956105.1 Propithecus coquereli | reverse complement strand
ATTTGTACTTGAAATTTGGGGGTGAACAATACAAACGAGGTCATTTCTTTGACTCATGCTTACCAAGTTTACATTCTAGAGGAATAGGAAATGAAATTTGATAAAAATGTGATAGTGTTAACTGCTAGGAAGAAAACAAAACAAAAATTTGATATGACAGATACTGAGTGGTTAGAAAGGCCTTTTTGACGAAGAGACATTTTAGCTCAAAATGAAATCATGAGAAGGAACCAGGCAGTTCAAATTTGGAGGAAACGCTTTGTAAGCAGACAGAACAGGGTAGAAGGAAAAGGGAGGCCAAGACTAAGCTCCGAATATTCAAACATTCAAATATTAAATATTCAAAGTTGGTATTTTGAGGTTGAGCTCAAGAAAAAACTCAACAATTTTGAGAGACTCAAAAGGAAGAGCCAAAGATACCTAGAGAAGGAGGAAAATGACACAGAAGCCAGGGTAAGGAAAAGTGACCTTAATTCTTTTAGAGAACTGAAAAAAATGCCATTTTTTTTTTTTTTTTTTTTTGTGGTGGGCTGGAGGGAGAGGAAATTGGAGGTTAAAGAGGACACAGTGGTTATAAAATAACGCATGCTGTAAAGGAAAACAGAAAGTAACATGGTAGCTACAGGGTGTTGGGGGATGTTAGAACATATTCAAGTGGAACGGTCCAGTAGAAAGGAATATACCAATGTTGTGGCAGACAGAAGGAATAATGACAAGAACAACGTTCTTGAGATAACAGCAGGAATAGAAGTATGGGACATAAGGAAAGTGATTGCAGC
>NW_012148819.1:1489513-1489891 GCF_000956105.1 Propithecus coquereli | reverse complement strand
TTTTAAAGAGATAATTATTTAGCTCAAAGGAGAGTGAGACATGACAGCTGTTACATTTTAAATGCCTCTTTTGGCCTGATAATTTAAAGGGGCTCACATTCTTCAGATAAAAACATTTTTTTTTCCTTTCTCACTATCATGCAATTTAAAGTAGCCATGAATTTACAATCAACCAAAATTACTGACAATATTTTATTTATTTTAAAGAGATAATTATTTAGCTCAAAGGAGAGCGAGACATGACAGCTGTTACATTTTAAATGCCTCTTTTGACCTGGTAATTTAAAGGGGCTCACATTCTTCAGATAAAAACATTTTTTTTTCTTTCTCACTATCATGCAATTTAAAGTAGCCATGAATTTACAATCAACCAAAATT
>NW_012148819.1:1488403-1489463 GCF_000956105.1 Propithecus coquereli | reverse complement strand
TTTTGTGGTGGGCTGGAGGGAGAGGAAATTGGAGGTTAAAGAGGACACAGTGGCTATAAAATAACGCATGCTGTAAAGGAAAACAGAAAGTAACATGGTAGCTACAGGGTGTTGGGGGATGTTAGAACATATTCAAGTGGAACAGTCCAGTAGAAAGGAATATACCAATGTTGTGGCAGACAGAAGGAACAATGACAAGAACAATGTTCTTGAGATAACGGAAGGAATAGAAGTATGGGACATAAGGAAAGTGATTGCAGCCTTTGTGAGAGCAGGTATGTTGTGTTTACTCTAAGAGAAGGTTACACATGTAGAAAAGATGGTAGACCGAGTAATAGGAGAATAAGGAAATTCTAGTTGACTGCTTCAATTTTCTGAATAAAATCCATGAAGCAAGCCATCAGCATAGAGGGGATGAAGGTGGGCAGAGTACAGGAAATGGGTATAATGTGTGAGAATAAAGGAAACTAGATAAAACTGCCATTTTGTAAGAGGAGGAATAGAAAACACCAGAAAAATGCTCCTGGGCATGTGTGGGACCAATTAAGAGTTAGCATTATTACCAAATGCTCTTTTTCCTTTTGCACTTAAACTTTAGTTTGGTTGAGTAAAAAATTGTTAAAATTATTTTCTCTCACAGCTTTAAATATAATTAATTGCTCCATTTTCTAGCCTTCTAGTAAGAAATCTCATGTAAATCTGATTTTCATTCTTTTGTAGATAACCTTTCCTCTTCTTAATTTCACTTCTCTGCAGCTTTTAAAATTTTCTCTATGCTTTCCAAATGAGATATACAGCTGTGAATTTAAAGTTCATCTTGTTAGGCACTCAGTTTGATTGAAGACACCTATCTGTCTTCGGCTGTAGGGAATTTTATTTTAATATTTCTAACTTTCTATTCTCTTTGCTCCATGGATGTTAGAAATTCTGAATCTATTTTCTAAGTGCCCTAATACTTTTTTGTAATGTTTCCCCTTTTGCACAGTATTTTTGGAGAATTCCTCTACTCATGCTTTCAGCATAGTTCTGAATTTAGCCCAATTAGCTTTTTTTTTTTTTT
>NW_012148819.1:1486192-1486908 GCF_000956105.1 Propithecus coquereli | reverse complement strand
AGTCATCACTCACCTTGTATAACTATGTTATTGTTATTATTATTATTGTTAACAATATAACAGTATACTTGGTACAATCTTTGGGATTTTATTTGGTTTTTATCTCTTGATTTCTTTACACATAAAATTATATTCTTTGGGTAGGGCATCTACTAGAGAAATCCAGAAATTTTGGAAGCCTATTTTTGAACAATGGCAGCGTGGTATTATGTGATCTGCGTTATGATGGCAGTACCCAAGATAGATTCTAATTAGCTGAGATTGTCACCAAATTTTACCCTATCAAGGGTACTTGAGGGGTTACTGTTTTTATCTAATAAGGGTAGTGTTGACATATTCAAACAACGTAATGGCTATTCAGGACATTGAGCTCCCCAAAAGTGTGAATATTGGTGAAATTATTTATCTCAGCCTTTGTTTAGAGAGATTTTAGGATGACTTACAATATATAAATGCATCAAGAGATCATGTGCTATAAACAGTTGAAAAGAGAAGATCACAAACAAGAACGAGAAATGCTGGTGCACAAACAAAACCAGGAATTAAGCTAATACAAAAAGCAGTCCAGTAGCATCATGCTTACTGGAGGTGGCCCACAGATTTGCCTCTAAGAAAAATAGCAAATATTTCAAATAGCAAAGATATCCCATTCCATTGTCAACCTGAAAGGAAGAAGCTGAGGCAAAATTAATATAGAGAGTTTATTTGGGCCAAGG
>NW_012148819.1:1484761-1485585 GCF_000956105.1 Propithecus coquereli | reverse complement strand
TTCTATGTATTTTTAGTTGTCTGATTAATTTCTTTCTATTTTTAGTAGAGACGGGGGTCTCGCTCTTGCTCAGGCTGGTTTTGAACTCTTGAGCTCAAACAATCCGCCTGCCTCGGCCTCCCAGAGAGCTAGGATTACAGGCGTGAGCCACCGCGCCTGGCCCCAATTAGCTTTTGTGTGCTAACTTTTCCATTGCAGACTCGCTGTGGTGGCTCCGTGAGCACCAGCATCCTCTCCGGCCTTAAAGCGCATTCTCAGTGCTTTAAGCTTTGGGGAAACCCTGTGTCAGCCATTTCTCAGTACACATGGTGTCAAGAGAAAGGGATTCCTGGCTCATCTTCTCTACTTAATTTCCTGATACTTACAGACCTTCTCCTGCTTTTTACATCTACTGACTCAGTGCTTGGAGATTTTACAGGACCATATCCACTTTTGCAGCTGTCTTCTTCCAGCCATTTTGGACCATGGTTTCTTCTGTCATTCTTTCTGACATGTTTTTGTTTTTAGGAATTCCTCAAAATTTTTGGTTTGCTGAAAGCACTTTTTCTGCTCTTCCATAATGTCATCTATTTTGTTATTTCACGGATATATGGTATAATGGACAATACCACATGGTAAATGGAAAAATACATGTAGACTGTTCTCTTGATCTTGTCTTTCATTCTGCAGTGGAATTGCTTATTGTCTTGTCTTTCCTAAACAATAAAAGTTCCATAATAACAATGAATGTATCTAGTTTATTATTGTAAGCAGTGTCCCTTTTTCTAACATAACGCCTGGGTTGAATATAGTAGTACTGTAACAATCAAAATATTAGCATTGTT
>NW_012148819.1:1480787-1481993 GCF_000956105.1 Propithecus coquereli | reverse complement strand
TAAATGCCCTAAAATAGAAATTACCTCTATGTTCTTTTAATCTTTTAAATTATATTTTTAGTTTCTGGCGACTAGGTGGCAGAATAATCCATTTTAAAAAGTTAAACATTTCTTTTGAGGTATGTGGAGACAAACGTGACTCCATTTTGGATGCTATTTTGCTATGTTGACTTCCGTTTAACCCCAGGCCTAGGAATGATTTCTATTTTATTTACTGTCCCTAGTGTAAGAACATGCACTCGCCATAAATTCTCTAGATCAAAGCAACTTTGATGCTATCACACAAATTATAGGTTATGATGCATGTAGCATTCTTGTCTGTTCTGTAGGATTGCATTTAATTGTTCTGCATATTTCATGTACACCCTTTCCTTCTGGTATACAAGCCCTGGCTCTGGCGGGTGGCAGTGCCAAGATCTACCCGTCTTGCTGTCACACAAGGCGATGCTTCCGTCTGTGCATTCACCAATAAATCACCCTGTATTAACAAACTGGATTTGTTCCCCTCATTCTTTCGTTTCTAGGCATTTTGGGGTTGCTTTGCATACACGGCCCTTTCACACAACAAGATAATGGCAGATTCACATGCATGTGTAAGAAATACCAAGAAAGATCTCGCACATTCTTTATGAAGCTTCTCTAGTGGCAACGTGGTATCTTGGTACCGTTGTAATCTTGCGGAACAATAGTACGATATCTAAATCAGGATGTTAACATTGATGCAATCAACTGATCTTATTCAGACTTCCCGGTTTTACTTGTACTTGTGGAGGTGGGCAGGGTCATTGTTTTCACGCAATTTTAAAACGTGTCGGTTTGTGCATCCACCACGCAGTCAAGGTACTGAACAGCTCCGTCACGGTCACTGCAAGGAACCCTCATGTTGCCTTCCACAGCCCTGTGCACCTCCTTTTCCCAACAGCGCCCCCTAAGTCTATGATCTTTTTTGAGTTTTTTTTTTCCCCAATAACTTGAAGTATAGGCCGATGTTCCTTTTTTTTGCCAATGGATATCCAATTGCTCCAGCACCATTTGTTGATGATGTGATCCTTCCTCTACTTAATTATTTTTGCACCTTTTTCAAAAATATGCGCAATTAAGTATGTTTAGATTATTTGAAATGTCTCAAGAACTGACTGTATTTTTAATCCCTAGTTCTCATTTATAACCACTAGATGGCGAGATTGGCTTTTATAAGTTTATTAA
>NW_012148819.1:1477560-1479701 GCF_000956105.1 Propithecus coquereli | reverse complement strand
TTAAACCCTACATTGCAGGTAATAGTACTCCCATTTTACAGAACAGCAAACCATGGCTCAGTAGTTTAAGTCACTGGCCTGGGCTAACAAATTTGATAAGTAGCAGGTGAGATACTGGAACCCAAGTCTCATACTGAAACCTGCTTTCCCTCGACTTCATTTTGTTGCTGCTCTGGGCTAGCTCCATATCCCTCACATGTAAAATAAGCAGGTGAAAAGCACAAATCCTAATATTCTTCTGGTTCTAAAGCTCTCCCTTCTGGTGTTGTGAGGGGAGACTTTCAGCTCTTGTGGCACCTGCTTCATTCCCTGAGGCATCTGTGTTTGGCCAAAGCAACACAAAGGCAAAGAAAAGGAGGCAAAGAAAAGCCTTCAGAAATTTCCAGATAAAAATAATAGGCGTGCATATTTGTATGAAAAGAGCAATACCCTCTTACACTCTTTCATAGTATTTAATATTTTTGTTGATAAGGCAAATCTTTTTTGTCTTTCTTTTTCTGGGAGGAAAACTACCGCAAGGACATGCCGATCAGTAGAAAACAAGGAGAGCTAAATTAGTAGGATGGAAGGGAAGGAAACATTGCATTAGTAATGGGACAAAGCAAAGAAAAATGAGGTGTTCTTGCTCATAGTGTAGATCCAGAAGGGAGGATCATACCCAATAAGCAAACAAATAGTTGATCAGAAACATAACCAAGAATCTAGATTTAAGAGAGATCTTTTATAATCCAGGAAAAGTATCATTACTTGATCTAGTTCTATAATAAAAAGAAACACTAACAATTATACATTAACCTTATGCTGCCTTATACTTTGCAGAAATCCCTTTGTAAACAATGTTCTTCCTCATTGTTATTTCAAACAATTACAGAATTGTTTGTCTTGTCAAGTTGAAGGTCCCAAGTGCACATAAAATTACTAGGACAGAGCCTTGGTCCTGTCCCCCAAAACGGTGTAGAAGACAAGGATAAAAACCCAGCTGTCGTACACATGTGATTTATTTATTCTTAAAAAGATATATAAATAAAGAATGAATTAGTAATAATAAGAAAGGATTATACTGTAAGCTTTTCATCCACTAGATGGAGGACTTGCTTTGTGAACTAGTATGGGGACATCAAGCCAACTTAACTTTGCTGTCTGGGCAAAATTTGTTAATTTGGGTCATATATTAGACTTTTCTGTTTTAGTGGTCAAAGTGGTTCAATTTTAAGCTAGGCCATAATTTGCACAATAACTAAAGTTGAAATTAATACTCAGAAACAAACCATACTCTATTTAGAACTAAAATCCATTAAGTTGTCTGCATTAGAGGAAGAAGCTGACCGGTGGAGATAAAGCCAATTTGTTATATTGGAACAGCTGAACTGGTGAAAAAATTAATATAGCATCCAGAAATTGAAGGACGGGATTAAACTCCAGTGAGGTCACTTTGTTTTAATTTTAACTCTTACGAAGAGCTTGATTCAAACTCTTTCAAATGGCACCGGGGTTAACACTATTGTAGATTTTTTTTTTTTTTTCTTAGTAAACTGGAAATTTCAAATTTTCTAATTTTCAGCTTTTAAACAAATTCATCTGGACCTTAGCATCAATGATCTATATGGATAGTAATGTACCTATTTTAGATGTGCTTGTTCACCCTTCAATTAGTCAAAATGAGGCAGCAAAATGTTACTGTTACTGCAGCATTGTAATGACAGATGTCTCAAAAATCACATGAAATTATGTCAACAAATTTCAATAACTTGTTACATCAAAACAGAGAGAACTCTTTCAACATCTAGTTCTGGCCTTCTTAGTTAAGTGTTTATCTTGAGGGGCCATCTTGACAACTCATTTATACAAGAAAAAAGAAAAGAAGCAGAAGAATCTCTATGAATAGATGGGCAGAGTGATCGGGTTTTGATGCCAGGGGAGATGCTGCATGTTTTGGGCAGTTTTTCTAGTGTTATTGTCCAAGAATGGGAAAGTTAACTCTTGCCAAGATCATTCAGTATTCTACAAGCATAACACCATATGTATATGCCAGAGTCAAAATAGTTTGAGTCTCAATTGTACCACATAATTTTGTGTCAATTGCTACAATTATCTCTTTAGTAAATGCCATCAATTGTCTCTACTTTAAAAAAATAATTGGA
>NW_012148819.1:1473161-1474855 GCF_000956105.1 Propithecus coquereli | reverse complement strand
GACTAGAGAATGATTTCATGATTAGCAACTTACCAGAATCATCTGGGAAGGTTTTTTTAATTTTAATTTTTTTAATACAGATACGTCAGATAGAGCCCTAAAGATTACAATTTAATGTATTCAAGGGGTTTCTCAGGATATCAGACCTGGAAACCTTATATGAGACCGTATATCTCTCCAGAGTGGGGACAGGTCTTGACTGCCGTTGTAGCATCTGTGCCTAAGACAGGGCATGGCCCAAAGTGGGAACTTAGTGAGTAAGAGTTGAATGAATGGATAAATGAGGATACTCAGCTGCAATAGCAAGTGATACTGCATTAATTGTGTGTATAATTATTGTTCTTACTCTTCACTTTCTCATTGCTGTATACCCAGTGCCTTGTAGATGGCCTATAATAGAGAAAAAGCTAATGATTACGTGTTTAATGAATACCTAAGCATTCAGAATGCCTTAAAAATGCTAATGCTCCTACCTGAGAACCAAGACACAAACCTTGTAAAAGCCACAATCAAACTTTATTATTCAGGGTGTTGTGTTTGCTATTCATAGTAATGTTTTTCATCAATGTAAGCCCTCACCCTCATAACAAATATATACTCATCAAAATTCCCCAAAATATTGAATGTTCCTTGACTGCAGGAATCTGACACACCTCGAAATAAAGTAACCCAAACCAAAAGTATTGTTAGTAATTCAAAAAACATAATTTTAAAATTAGGTTTCATCCTTTTGTTTTTTATTCACGTGTACACTTAATTCATGTTAGGATGTGCTAAAATAGAACAATATAATACCTTACTACATTTGCTTGCAGCAGAAAAGGATGTGACATGTTAGATATATATATATATATTTTGCACCTATACAGTCTTGTCTGTAATTTGGTGAGGTGATTAATGACTCAAATATACAGAAGTTGGATATTAATAGATCATTTTGTGACTGACTAAGCCGAATACTTCATGACTTCAAACATCTTTATTCCACTTATTGTTTTATTTTTTATTTTTAAATTTTTTATTACCATGCAATAATTTTGTTTCTTTGTTTATTTATAGAGTGGTTTCTAAATGTTCTGTTTCATTTGAAAGAGTTTAAGAAGCTCTAAAGCCCCACTTTGGAAATACACACCAGGTTTGTAAAGATCAGACACGAAAGTTTCTGAATTATAGAGAACTTAAAAATAAGGGATACCCCATTCATGTCTGTAATGAGACTTTTTAGGGACTGGGGGTGGGGGTGGTTAGTGAGAAAGAGATTATACACACACACACACACATACATATCTACAAGGAGTCTGATGCTGGGAGTGACTTGTAAAAATTGTGGCATAGATTTTACAGGACAGATAAGAAATCATGAGTCATGATGTTTAAAAGGCAGTAAGAAAATGTCAAAGAGAACCAGGGCAGCTCCTCTTATATTCCTCCATGTCCTGTTTCAGATATTATTGCCTAGTATGACTGAGATAATTCCTTGAAAGCACATCAAAGGTCCTTCACCCAAACCTTTAATCAACCAACTCATTCTCCCATGCTCTCTGCAGGTACCACCTCTTCTAACTAACTCACTCTGGTTGAGTTGCAACACCCTCCCATGTGTTCCTTTAGCTTCCTATGCACATTTATACAACAATGGTTCTCAAACTTGTCCATACATTGGAATCCTGTAAAGATCTTTGGCCCTCATACCA
>NW_012148819.1:1462458-1472431 GCF_000956105.1 Propithecus coquereli | reverse complement strand
TTTTCCTAGTGTGATCCAATCCCACAAAGTATAAGAATTTACAACATTGCTTATAAAACTAAAATGCAAACAGGTGTGAACCGAAAACTTAAGGAATAAAATCCCTAAAAAGTAATATGTGTGATGCCTTTATTTTGCAAAAGATTGTATTCTCCATTACCTCATCGCGTTTTTCTGTTTCCCCTATACCCTGCTTCTGCTTTTTTTCCCCTTTATTTCTTTTATAAAGATTCCTTTGAGATATTTAATTTGCAAAGCACTGGAGAACTATTTAACTGAAAATTGAGGAAGTAAACTGAAATTTAAACAATGACCTTCCCTTCCCTCAGACATACACACATGTAACAGATTTATATGCCTTATTGTAAACATTCTGCTATATCTTTCCTCCACCTGCTACAAGGAGTTAGAGATTCTGCTTTTAACAAGGAAGATAAATGTACCAAATGTCACTGAGCCTCAGGGGGATCAGGGATGGTAAAACAAGTGGTTTAATGTTCTGATTTCCTTTTTCTAATGCATGCACTGAGTTATATTTTCAACCAATCTCTGAAACCACAGAATTGAGTCTGGCCTCTGCATGGGCTAAGAAACATTTGCACCAATGAATCATGCAGATAAATAATCATTCTCTCATTGGTAGGTATGTGAATGGTTTGGGAGGAATAATATCAACAGATGAAGATGAAATTTGGTTGTATTGAGTAAGGACTATTTATGCACAATACAGTAATGATGTTTATGTAGAACTTGTCTTATTCCTAGGCTGTTTTGTTCTTAAGCACTAGTTATCTTTGTTGTTACTCTTTGTCATAGCTGACCTTCAACATAATTGAACAGGCTACTGTTGAGCACTAATGAGGTTCAAGACACTGTAGTTAATGCACCTTCAGAGATCTCACAACTTACTGCCGCAGATGGATACAAAATGTACTTAAAAAGAAGGCTAATTATAACAGTCATGAAGGACATTTGGTTTGATAAAAGGAAAAAAGAAAACAATAAAATTTGAAACTAATAATTGAAGAGAAAGAAAGCAAGAAAAACAGATGAAAGGAAGGATGGAGGGAAGGAAGGAGGGAAGAAAGGAGGAATGGAAATAAGGGAAGGAGAGAGGACAATCTACAGGATTGAGGATTCAATTCAATTGGAGGGAGAATGGGCAGGTAAAATTTAAATGATGCTTTGAAAGTTTTGTTGACTACAGTTGTCTTATTGTATTTTTGTACCCATTAACCAATCCAATAATTGCACTGCTGAGTATATATCAAAACGAAAGGAAATCAGTATGCCAAAGAGATGTCTGCACTGCCGTGTTTATTGCAGCACTATTCAAAATAGTCAAGATATGAAATCAACCTAAGTGTCCCTCAAGGGATGAATGGATAAAAAAAAGAAAATTGAGCTGGTTCCAGTGCAGGGTAGTTATAACTAATTAATCACAACCAGCTACAGATTTCTTTGTCCCTTTCCCACTCTCACTGCTTCACTTGACAGCCTTAAAACCAAAAACAAATAAGCAAAACTGTGATACATATAATATTCCATTATATATATATATAATATTCCATTATATATGCACTGCTAAAAATATGCTCTGTTATTATTACCACTTTTCTTACTTTTCAAAATCAACTGGAGCCATAATTGTATGAAGTAGTCATGGACCCTGCCTCAGCCATAAGGATTTTCATATCCAGCAAAATCCAGGTGTTCTGCCTGGCTGTGGGATCCATGCCTCACTTGTCTAGCATGAAAGCTCTGGCTGTATTGAATCCTAAAATAGCTAAAGGCTGTGAACTCTCTGTCACTAAATTTCAAAAAATGTTTCTTTTTTTTCCTCAATAATTCTATGAAAGTAGCTTTTCTGATAACAGTGACTAAAATGTACAATTATGAGGAAAACACTATAAAACTGAGAGATTCCTGGCCACATAAAAATGAGTTTAAACTTGATGATAAACAAGAGGGATGGCTCTATGGAAAATCACTGAAAAGACAGTATTTCATTGAATCAGTGATATTTTCATTTCCCCCCATGTGTAAGAAGCCTCCAATGATCAAGTAAATCTGGAGATTTTATTTCTTTCTCAGCACCACCTTTTTCCTAATAGGACTTATAATTCTCCTTCTTTCACAGTCCAAATATTAATTGAGCACCTATGAGGTCATTAAATTGAAATGTCTGATTTCAAATCAAGAGTGTAGTTTATTATATCTCAAACAAGAAGCAGTACAATTAACCAAAGTATGCACCTAAACTACTGACACAGTTTTGCTATCTTAATGGTAGCTTGTTTATGCCAGCAGCACAGAAGCCTGGAGAGCAAGTGGTGATGAAATTGCAAAAGGCGTTTTCCACAGCTTATTGAGAATTGAATATGCTTCCTTGCAAGAAGTGGTTCAAAGCCTGGAAAAAATAATAGTCAGTTGGTGCAAGGTCTGGTGAATACAGTGGATGACAGACAGTTTCCAAGTACAGCTTGTCTAGTTTGAGCAGTGTTGTTTGTGTAACATGTGATCGAGCGTTGTCTTGCAAGAAGATTGGTCTGTCTCTATTGACCAATCTCAGCTACTTAATCACAAGCATCCTCATCATTTCATCTAATTGGTTGCAGTAGACATCCACTATCATCAATTGACCAGGTTTCATGAAGCTGTAGTGGATAACGCCAGCACCGGATCCCCCAACAGACACCATTGGCTGTTTTTGATGAATATTTGGTTTTGTACTGTGTTTCAACACTTCATTTTTATCCAACCATTGTGCCCAACCCTTGTGGTTGTCAAAAAAAAAAAAATCCGTTTTTCATCACACGTAACAGTACCACGTAGAAATGATTTGCTTTTATGTTGTGACAGCAAAGAAAGGCAAGCTTAGAGACAATTTCTTTTCTGACACTCATTTAATTCATGCAGTACCCATCTATGCAGCTTCTATACCTTGCAGATTTGTTTTAAATGGTATAATATTGTTGGAATAGTACCATCAAACTTTGCTGTTAATTCACACATAGGTTAAGATGGATTTGCTTCCACTACAGCTTTCATCTCATCATTATCCACCTTAGTCTCAGGTCACCCATGTGGCTCATTTTGAAGACTAAAATCACCGGAACAGAACTTCTCAAACCGTCATCATACTGTGTGTTCATTAGCTACATGCTTCCCAAACACTTTATTGATATTTCAAATTGTCTGCACTACATTGATTCCATGACAGAACTCATATTCAAAAATAACATGAATTTTTGACTTATCCATGTTTCAAAAAAATTGCTCTAAAAAATTTTTGAAATATAATCACAAACCAAACCATGCATTTGAAAGAATGAAGATGTACCTTCACAATAAAAATAAAACTAGAAGTGTCAAACGAAAAAGTCAGAGATATCAGCTGTCTAATTTAGTACTTGAGGAAATCAGACATTCGATACTTAATAACCAAATACTTTGAGGTCATCATAGTGCTAGGTACTAGAGATATTTAAAACATAAAATAAAAATTATTTGTGTAGTCCTTAATTTTCAGTCACTCACACTTAAGGATCATATAAGAGCTTATCTTTTGCAATTGCTAAATTAGTGGATACTTGGGGATAAGAATTTTCTCTTAATCATATTTTTTGGGTTCCAATACCTTTTATGATGGCTGACAGATGGAAGTCCTTTGATGTGTGTTTATTGAATTGAATTGAGTGGATTCAATGTCAATGTAAAAGGGAGATTAAAATGTTTACACTAAAAAAACACACTGGCATCTATTGAAATATGTTTCTAGTACTCTTGGTCAGTTTTCCACATCTTTACTAGTGCATCATAGATAGCATAATACTATAAAAATGGCAGAATTTAATTTCAGTATTCATCTTCATATTATAACTAAAACTCTGTGTAATTATTTTCCTTTGATGCTAAATTTGTGTTTATTCTTCTTAAGGATATCAGCCCCTATTATCTGGCCAACCCTTTAATCCAGTTTATTAGAACTTACTTTATTTTGTGTGTGCATTTTTATAAAACAATCACCACTAAGGCACATTTCCTGGTTGACTACTTCATAGATGCTTGGGGCGGCATGTACACTGAGTTAAAGTGTTTCTTAGAATACAAAAATTATGTTTCAAATCAGTTTCCAGCTGTTTTATTGTTTTCTTGTTCATAGCCACATAAGGGAAAGTGAGTAATACTGAACCAATTATGAAATCATGTGTCACTCCACTGGTGATGAAAAATGGGCTAGACACAGAATGTCATCAACTTCACTAAGTACAGACATTCCATCAACCTTAGGAACTGAGTAAGTATTTCTAGGCAGCCAGACTTGCTTAATGGCTGTCAGGTGTGCACTGAAAATTTGGTACTCCCTTAGGGGGTTGGTAATAATCCATCAAGGTTTAAGCTGGCGTACCTTTCAACATGCATAGATCATTTAGCAACATCTTCAGCCTGGTACACTGTCAGTTGTATATTCAGTGGATTACAATGATTAAGCAAGGCTTTACTTCTGGACAAGAGGTCATTAGAGAAACGCGTAGAATTTTTCACACTCATCAAATCTCTTCATAGAGGAACAATTAAAAGAATAAGCATATGGATACAGCAGGAACAAAATTACATTATTCTCTTATGGGAAAAAGCCTATAGATATTTAAAATAAACACATCATGAAAAAACTTCCATCCTCAGCATGAAAGAGCAAAAGATGTCTTTGGAAATATCTGTCTGTGCTATCTAAACTTTAAGCTATGTTTTAATGTTCATATGCCTCTCTGGAAGTCAAAATGGCTCCATTTTCCCATTTATAGTTGCAGGAAAAGAAATGGAGGATTTAAGTTATCCAGCTGAGTTGTAGAAATAGAAAAGGGATTTGGGATTGTGTAACACATACAATTGTGTTTATTTAATAAGGATAGAGAAATAAATAATGTTTGTAGAAAAGCTTATTCTCATGTTCATATATAAAATAAATATTTTTGAAAAGCTTACGGCAAAGTTTGAATTCTGCATTGGTTTTATCTTATCACTCTGTTCTATAATGTTTGTTGCATAGTTTAGATGTGATCTACAAATGCAAACTTAAATAGAAAAAAATCACAGTGACAAACTTTTGAAAATACAGAATCTATTACCAAATCACTGATACATATAATAACAATCACTTGAATACATGTGTTTTTGGCTGTATAATATATGCCATTATATTTTATGTTAGTAATTCGCAGAATACCTTATGAAATTGTACGATTTTTATACCTGTACTATACAGATAAGAAAACTGAGATTGAGAGGGTATAAGTTGTACAGCTAACTGAGTAAAGATGGATTTTTAACCTAGGCCATGTAAGTCCAGAGGCTATGTTGCTTCCATAAAACATAGATTCTCTCTTGTTTATTGATGAGATAGCTCCATTCTTATATTCATTTGGATATGCAAAAATTGATGACTATAAAACCTCTCAAGTATACATAAATTGTCTATTTCTTTTCTTTGGAATAAGTTTAGACCTACATTAAATTTTGGCATTTAGAAGCTATGATTAGAAAGTCAGTAATTTTATTTCTTTCATTCATTTAATAAATATGTGTTGAACAGAAGGAGATTTAACAGTGGTCTGGAGAAACAACATGGAAATAAACATAGCCCACCCTTCAAGACATCTGATGGAGAAGACATGTCTAAGCACAAATTTAGATAAATATTATACATAAAAAGATCTTTGAGAGAGTATAATATGTGATCAAATTTAAATTAAAGGCTTTGCAGGAATGGTCTCTCTTCCTTTAAAATTGAAACAATTCTGTCAATTCATATCATGAAGCTAAAATCCATCTAATATTATAAAGGTTTAATTGTTCTCATAGAGCAGAGTATGCAAACTGCAGGTAAAATTGGGCACGTTGTCTATTTTTATTTTTACATTTTTTAGTGGTTACATTTTAAATAGTTACATATTTATCTATATAATATATTGGACGTTGTCTCTTGTCTCCCAAAGCCTAAAATATTTGCTATGTGGTCCTTTTAAAAAAAGTGTGGTGACTCTGTCTTAGAGTATTCTGCAATTAGTTAATACGTGATTGAGAATTAGAATTCAGCAAACTTTTAGAGGTTTGCACACAATGACCACTGAAGTCCCTTTTATATTTTAGTTTATGATTTTTAATTCACTTTAAATAAGACTGAAATTCTTATAAATCAGAGTATTAAAGGCATAAGGAAATAGTTATTGTGCTGTAAAGCAGTGGTTCTTAAACTCTCTGCATCACAGATTTTTTTGGAAATCCTTTCTGGAATTTTTCTGCAGGTAAATGCATGTGCGTGAGAAAACACATTGAAATTTTTTATAGATTTCCAGCAAGATGTGGCCTCCCTGTCTCCCGTCTATGGACCATATAGAGATCGAAGGACCACCAATTTAGAACTTCGGTTTCTGTTGCCAAAAGTTTGTTTGTTTAGATCAGCGGTGGCCAACCTTTTTGGCACCAGGGACCAGTTTCATGGAAGACAATTTTCCCACGGGGTGGGTTGGGGAGGGTAGGGAATGGTGTTTTGGGATGATTCAAGCATATTACATTTATTGTGTAGTCAGATCTTTCTGCTAATGATAATCTGTAGTCACAGCGCTAGCATCACCACCTCAGCTCCACCTCAGATCATCAGGCATTAGATTCTCATGAGGAGCGCACAACCTAGATCCCTCACATGCGCAGTTTACAGTAGGGTTTGCACTCTATGAGAATCTGGTAGCTAATCTAATGCAGCTGCTGATCTGACGGAAGGCAGAGCTCAGGCAGTGATGCAAGCGATGGGAGAGGTGAAGCTTCACTCACTTGCCCACCGTTCACCTCCTGCTGTGCAGCCCCATTCCCAACAGGCCATAGAACCATACCGGTCCACGGCCCGGGGGTTGTGGACCCCAAGTTTAGATTAACAATGAATGTAGAACCCATAGAGACAGAATTTTTCTATTTGCATTATCTGTTTGCTTTCCTTTTAGGTAGAGGAAATGAGCTGGTCTCAAATAAGAAATTGGCAGATAGATATTATTGGTCCCCCCTCAGTATGATTCTGAAGTTGATTTTAGTTGCTCTTCTTCCTTCAATGACTAGAAGATCTTTTAAAAAGTAAATTATAAATATGGGGTGTATAGGAAGCTACATTATGATCTCCAATTGGATTGCTATTTCTCACCTTTCATTTGGATATTAGGGAAGCAAAATATTCATGTTAAAGTAAAACTCTTGCTAAAGCTTTTAAGACTTTACTTAATGCACTCCAACCTCATAGGTTTGGCTCCATTCTCTGTAGCTGAAAATAGCTAACAAATGGCTTTCCAGCACTGCCTGAGTTGTATTGTATTTCTATTCTGCTTGTTGGCATGCATGATATAGAGAGATGACATCATAGCTATTAAATCTTTCTCTCATTAAGAAACTTACTTTAAGTTTTTCTTAGTTGGAGATACTTTTGTTTCATCTTATCCACAATTGGGATATTGTAGGATAAAATACAAGTTAAAATCCCTTCAAAAATGAAAATATTAAAAAGGTAAAGTATTTGGGATAAATGTTCAAAGTTTAATAGATATACACATATTTGAAGCACAGGAATAGGTCAAAATGTATCTGCACACACCCTGGTAGATACATATGTATGTCTCCCAATATTAGAATCAATTTTAACATCTGCCTTAGAGAACTATGGGAATCCCAGAGGAATCTTCCAAACAAATTTACCTTGAATCTTCCCTGTCCTGTGGGAGAATTTAGGAAGATGAATTTCTAGATGGAATAAATTTTCTAGTTATAGGAAGAGATCTTCATTTTGCACTATCTCGAACAGGGAGAAATTTGGGAAAACAGGATACTGTGAACCACAACACGGCTAAGGAACACTGGATTTAGCTGAAGGACTGAACAGAAGGATTGGAGAAGGCATAAGACTGTGCCTATGTGGAAGCGATCACTACTCCCTGGTCTGATGCCATTTTATTAATATAAAGTGAGGGTAAAGACTTTGAAATTCAGCAGACATTTATTTGAGTGAAGTTTGTGTGAAGTTATTATGCAAGGTATAAAGATTAAGAAACAAGCCTTTTTCTCAAGAAGCTTACAACATTAAGAGTGAAAGAAAGGTTGTGGGTGAATAATTCTAACAGAATAAATAATAGAATTTCTGAAATTAAAAGAAGGAATCTGCCTGAATTTGTAGTAGCAGATGTGTTCCATAATGAAAAAAATCTTCCAAGAATTTTTATTGCACTCTGAACATTTCCTCCTTCAGTGATTCTTTAAGGCCCACAAACTTTGGCCGACATATTGAGGTTTCCATATTTTTAACCCCAGAAGGTACCCATCTTATAGTAAAGTCAGTTTTTAACCATTTTAATTCTCCGCTACATAATACTAGTTCAAAAATCCCTGAACTAAAATTTAGCTTCCTATTTCTTAGCTTTTCAGTCAGAGATTCATTGAATGTAATTTACAGTTACTTAGTTTCTGTTCTCCCCCTTCACGAAAGATAAGGTGCAAGAAAACTCAGTCTGTGTGATAGAAAGCAGAGTGCTAACAAATTGTCAAGTAGCATCGTGAAACAATGAGAGAAAAGACAATAACTGGAAACATAATATTTCAGAAAGAGAAGAGAAATGAAGTAGGAGAAAAGAATACATTACCAAAAAGAATAGATTTCCAAAGCAGTAGGTTTCAGTCTTTAAGAAAGATAAAAGAATTTTCATATTCATAAATATGAAAAAGTGGGAAAATACATAATATATTTTTGAAAGGTATCTATCAAAATTTAGTTAAAAACAAACTTTAGAACTGGAAAAGGATAATTTTAGTTATCTGGAAAATTAATTCATTTGGAACACTTCATAATCCATATTTCTTACATAAGGGGTTGGTGTCAGCATACTTTAAAAAGTATATTAGAAAGAGGATTAAAAAAAGATCACACCTTGATATGATATTTGATATAATCTAGTTGATAATTCAGGCTGGGTTTCCTGATGTAGGTGCCCTAGAAACCTAAAAAGAAATGGTAGTTTTTTTACATTCAGGACCTGTCTGGTACTAAAACAAACAAACAAAATAAAACAAAGCAAACAAAGCTATTAAATCTTTGTCTCTAAACTTCAATGCCTTTAATATAAACAATAAGTGGTTATTTTCCTAACCTATATCCTATTGTCAAGGTAAAGAAGTGCTTATATATAATTGATATATATATAATATTGAATATATAACATTGATCTATATATTATATAATATTGAAAAGTTAAAAAGTAACATGGCCTTTGTGAGGATCAACGAACATTGTGTGAAAAGACACATTCCAAACTTTGGGACTCATGGAGTATTCCCTTTACACAAAGGATTTTATGACTTTTGACATTTGCCAAGTTTATACTTTTTTCTCTACCTGGGAAGTTGACTTCAGGCTAGAATAAGCTCAATTTCTTTCCACTATCATAGTCAATTTTATAATTGATAACTGTGATTAATATGTATATGAATGTTTATTGTATTTTATAATGTTATAGAATAAATAAATATATATGTAAATAAACACCAGACACCTTTTATTCTTCATGATGGTTATAATCTTTAGATGCTGCTAAAATTTAGGGATGATATTAACCAATAAAATGTACATATCATTTTAAAATTTATTTTTACAGTCATTAATATTTCTTTTTTTTTTTATTTCAGCATATGGGGGTACAGATGTTTAGGTTACATATGTTGCCCTTGCCCCCCTTCCCCCCCAAGTCCGAGCTTCAAGTGTCTCCATCCCCTGGATGGTGCGCATCTCACTCTTTGTGTATACCTGTCCCCTCCTCCCCCCTCCCCCCTGCCCAACATCCAATAAATGTTATTCTTATATGTGCACTTATGCGTTGATCAGTAAATGCCAATTTGATGGTGAGTACATGTGGTGCTTGTTTTTCCATTCTTGGGATACTTC
>NW_012148819.1:1460913-1462038 GCF_000956105.1 Propithecus coquereli | reverse complement strand
ATAATAATTAAAACTTTTATAGAGTTTCAAAATTTAAATAATTGTGCATACGCTTTACTTTTATCCATACACTAACCTGAGTATATCTCTCTCCCTCTTTTATTTCCCCTACAAGTTATTTTCCCTTAAACTCCCACTATTCGTGATGGCACCTGGATTAAATCCCGGCATTTGGATTTTCAAGCTTATGAGTGTTTAAACAATTGCCTAAATATTCCACAAACTGTACAATGAGCAATGCAGAATTAAGTGTAATTGGCTTTCTTCATAAAAAGTGGTTAACACAATAGGCTTCTTTTATTTGTTCTCATCAAGGAGTTTAGATGTGCATGTGTGGCGCTGTGTGTGAGTCTGTAGCCTCTGGTGACTCGCTGAAACATTTACAATCAATCGGAATCAAACACCTCGCAACAGTATTCTCCAAATGATGTTCATTAAGTGAAGCTTTTCTTCTCTCACAACCTAAAATAATCTCGTTTTGCAGAAATAAACAAGAACAGTGGCCTGGGGATATTCAGAGAAGATTCCATCACAGAAAACAGAATGTGGATGTTGTTAGTCTTTTTTGCCTCTATGAGCTGTTATGATACCTCATGTTTAAACTCACAGCCTGGTAGACTCAGTTTATCAATAGCCTGGCTGGATATTGAACTCAAGTCTTCATCTCTCCTTACTAAACTTCTATTAAAAGCTATACAGAAATAACTTGAAATTTGCAAATATGCTATTTGTCATTAATTCATTTTCATTTAGTCGAAGCAGGACTTCTGTTTGGGATCTACTGAAATAAAAACTACATGTCAAAGGAATTTTTGCATAAGAATATAGTTTCATGCTCATTAATAAAAGACTTTTTTCTAAAGAGATGTTGTGCTTTCTGTTCATCTCTGCATGTTAACCTGTTTATGAAAAATACTTAACATTTCAAAGGTTTCTCAAAGTCTCAGAATAAAGATCAGTAAACTTAGTTAAGGTCTTTACCACACAGATCAGATATCTAGTGCTTGCTTTTTGTCCATATTTAGGAATACTAATATTAGTCAACATTTTATTATTCATCAATATTTGTTCAACAAATTCTTGGGACCTTACCACATATGTTAGGTTTGTTGTGAAGTGTAAGAA
>NW_012148819.1:1453656-1456248 GCF_000956105.1 Propithecus coquereli | reverse complement strand
AGATTGAATTTGCTGACTTAAAAATCAGAACTTGAAGAAAATATCTAGAAAATAGATAGTTACCAAATGCTGGACTTACTGAAATCAAAAGCAAAATTATGAAAATATTTTCATTTCATTAGAACTCTTGACTAATGTCCTAAAAATATAGTCAATGTAGAGTTGTCACAATTGGGAGAATAAAAACAAAGTGGAAGATTTGTCATTGACTCTCATGAATACATAGTCTAGTAGGACTTATATGACATTAGATACAGTCAAGTAATGATGTAAAATTGCATTGGTGTCCGTCAGAAAGGTCTAGGAGGTTATCTACAGTAACGAATATCACCTGAATCTCTGAGCTGTTAAACAACAAAGGTTTAGTTTTTACTTATGCTACATCTCTCATGCAGGTTGTCAAGAGGCTCTGTTCACCATAGTTAATGCAAAAACTAGGCTGTCTCAGATGTAATTACACTGACAAGTAATTCCAGTATGGAAGTGACACATGTCTTGTCTGCTCACAACTCACTGACACCGCCCTACTCACCCACGAGGGGCCAGTGATTTCAGTCCTTCTATGTGCCAGAAGTTGAGAGAACAATTAAGATTCATTGAAGAACCCTAATGGCTACCAGAGTACCTAATGATTAAATTGAATGGGACACATTGACTGCCATTTGAGAAAAGACACAATTAAAACATTAAACTCTCTCATCTTTCAACAAAAACCTTATCTGCATCTATGTTGTCCCAGATACTGCCTTCAGATACCTTAAATGAATAGAAAGACACATATAACACGCAATTACAAAACAATGTATCACTTATATTATGAAATCTGAAAAGGCACAATATATTGGACTATTCATACATAGACCAGTTCACTAATATTAATACTATTGAAAGTAAAATGATCTTGTGTTATAAAACTGCAGTAATGCTTTCATGGGTAACACCATTCACTGTTCTAGCTTGTGGTGCCAGGAATACATCTCTCCATGCTCTAGATTTGGGAAGAGGCAGACAAGAGTTTTACACAGCTCGATGTCAATGGTAAGAGATGCAATGGATGTGGAGGGGTAAAGTCAAGAGTGAGGGTTCCAGGGAAGAATTAAATTTTTTAACCTTTCTCTAGCATTATATTGAAAATTAACATCTGTCATCAAACTATAGCTGGTGAGGGCCCAAGCAGTGCTTTTAGAGCCCAGACTGAGATCAGGTCATATACTGTTACAATTGCTTAACAATGGATGGATTGGTATATACGATTTGTTTGATTGCTTTTAAATTAATAAATGATATTTTCATTCTAGGGCATAACTCCTTTTCTTTCAACTGCCATTATCTGATATCCCAATCAGCGTTCCTCTAACTGTTATACAATCTATACAGAAGATTGATATGTCTTTGAGTATATAAAGTATGGAAGAATGATTTGCTTAAATCTTAAACATGGACTTTGATTTACTTTTGTGTGTCCAGAGAAATTTTTCACATTAGCTCATGTTGAGGAGTAGGATAAAGTCTCCAGAGTTTTGTTGAGAGTTGGAGAAACATAAATTTGGGGAAAGTAAAGAAGTAAAGATTTAAAATGGAGTGTGATGAGACAATGAAGTTGCGCTATGAGAAACAGTTTGTCTCTCTCCTTCCTGCTCTGTTGCCCTTTACCTATGTTGCTTAGTACCTCTACATTACACACTAGATTAAGATTTCAAAGAACTCTGGAGTGTGTGAGGGTTTCAGTGACTCCTTAGATAAAGGCAATAAGGAGGTTCTCCATTATAGCATTGGAGAAGGAAGGGAGAATTTCTACAGGCAGCTGGTGAGGGTGGTATACTGGGACGAACAGTGTCCTCTCAAACTTCACGTCTACCTGGAATGTCCATCAGAATGTGATCTTATTTGGAAACAGGGTCTTTGTTGATGTAATTGGTTAAGATGAAGTCATAATTAGGCCCTAGACTCAATATGATTGGTGCCCTTATGCAAAGAGGGGAAGTTTCAGACAGACAGAGACACACAGGGACGAATGCCATGTGACAAAGGAGGCAAGGATTGGAGTTATGATGCCATGAGCCTGAGGCCATCTCAAGCCAGGAAGAGACAAGGAAGAATTTTTCCCTAGAACCTTCAGAGGGAGCATGGTCCTGATAACACCTTGATATTGTACTTCCAGCCTCAAGAACTTTGAAAGAATAAATTTTTTTTGTTTTAGGTTACCCAGTTTGTGGTACTTTGTTATAGCAGTCCTAGGAAACTAATACAGGTAGATACTTCTGGTCACATAGTGTATGTAAATCAGCGGCCCATTCTACTTTTTGAATACTCCATCTGATTGCCTTTAATTTATTTTCTAAGTTCTAACACTGGTTTATTGATTTATTGATACAGTAAATGGACTACTACTAAATGTATGTATTGCTTATGTGTGTGAAAGATAATATATAAATTTGCATAGTATCTCTAAATAGATGTTTTTTGGTATTATTAGGTAATATAACTATGAATAGTACAAATGAGGATTATAGAAACAAATATTTAATTTCTGAACAATAAAAGCAGGATGGCATAGAAGAAAGGGTACGAGAATAAGAATCGAAGACTTGG
>NW_012148819.1:1452987-1453606 GCF_000956105.1 Propithecus coquereli | reverse complement strand
ATGATATGCTTATTTAGAATGTATTTAAATATGTATGATGATATCCAGATCCGGCAAAGTCATGGAGATAGTTTGGCAATGTCTGAAGTTTGGCAACCTGAACTAAAACAAGTGCCGGTAGCAGAGTGTTGGCTTTAAAGGTGTGAAGGGTGAAGTAAGCTGACCTAAAGACAGCCTTAATAATGTTTACTTCCTCCAAGATTGATTTAAATCTTATGGCCAAAGGGACAAAATGGTAGGTTAACTCTTTCGTGAGGGAGCTTCCAACATGTGAAGTACAAGAGAGGTATCAGCTCTGGATGTCCCAGGACACAGCTCTTTGAGCATGAGTGGATTCAGGGCTCGTTATGGAAGAATGTGTATTTCATATGGAGTTGATCATATTTCAATGCCTGGGGAAAGCTTCAAAGCCTTCTTCTTTGACTCACATGTGAAATGGGATACGAGGAGATTCTGTGTTAAAAGTGTCAATGTTTTTTACCTCTGAAAGGTAAAGCTTCTTATATAAAAGGTTTCTGAATCTCTAAAGGAAACTCAGAGAAGAATCCCTTCAGTTTTACCAGTTTAAATGCAAAAATTTACTAACGCCATTATGACTACAAACAGACTATATGCTATA
>NW_012148819.1:1449757-1451716 GCF_000956105.1 Propithecus coquereli | reverse complement strand
CCTTAATTAGTTTATCATGCATATCATTTTTGTTAATTTTATCAAAGATTCATATGTGAGATTTATTTGTTGCTTACATGGTTTTGGTTTGTTTTTTGTCTCATTAATTTTTACTGTTTTACTCCCTCTCTTGATTTATTTAATTGCCCATATTTTCGTTTTAATAATTGTTCTAATAACTTTTTTATTTTTTATATTTTCATTGATATAGGTACTTAATGTTACCAATTTTATTCTACAATTAACTTAGCTGTAGTCCCAAATACTAAATGTCCTGTTTTCATTATCATTCTATGATGGTACTTTCTTAATTTTGTTTTGTATTTCCCTTTTGACTTGAGATTTATACATTTAGCACACTTTTTAATTTCTGGTTGTGAAAAGTCTCTTTTAAAAATTATTTTATAGTTTCCAGCAGAAAAATGTTATTTATTAGCATACTTTGTTGGTTAATATAAAGCTGTATTTTGTAAATGCTTCATATTCACTTGAAAAGAAGTTTATCCTTTTTTACTGAAGTACCTAGTTGGACATATATCCATGATCAGCTATACTGATCATTTGTTTCATTCTTTTACATACTTTCCAACTCTTTATCCACTAAAGCAGGCTTAGATTATGAGAGGTATGTTAAATTCTACTAATTAGTATATTTTTGTTTCTTTCTTTCTACAAATGTAGTTTTTGCCTCCTAAAACTTGTTGCTGCATTATATTTTATATGAATATTAATAGTGTGTCATGATTGTAACATGTAACTTTTAGCATGATAAGATGACACTTTTGTTTCTTTTATGCTTTTACAACTGAATTTTATCTCAGCAGATATCAAGTAAAATTCTAGCTTTTTTATTTGTGTTTATATGTTTATAGTCTACATTGTTATTTTTAACCCTGCTTAATTTCTTTGTTTTATGGTGTTTCATATACAATGTTGAAATTTGGTTTTTAAAACAATCCAAAATATTGTATTTTTAATAGGTTAAGTTCTTTAATATTAGCCCACGTGATCTACATGTTTAGTCTCAGTATTTTAACATTATTTTATATGTATTTGAATATTTCATACTCATCTTTTGTTAGCAAATAATCTGAAGTCCAAATGTATAAAAATATTTCAACTAGGCATATGCATTTCTTCAAAATCTCTGCAAGTTTTTAACAGAAAATAAGAAATGTCAAGGATATATATACATTAAAACTACTGACATTTGAGGTGGAAAATAATGATTCAATGTAATATCATTAATATTCCCATTTACCATCAATTACTAGATAACTTTTAACTTTGTGAATCTTTGCAGATTTTTACAAGTGAAGAACTTGCTGCTTTGAGCCTGATTATTTTTTAATCTGATTATTCACAGCTTGCTAATTTGTAATTGGGCTTTTACAACTAAAAAACCTCCAGATTTCAGAAAAAACTAATTTATTTTTTTCTTTGCTTAATTGTAGTGTTCACACTCAAAACAGTAGAGTGAGATGACTTCTAGTGGGTTTTGTGCAGTGTTCTGGAACCAATAAAATACATTATTGATTGCCTAATGAAAAGCACCATGTTCATACAAATTTACTGTGTCTGGGCAGGGATACAACTGCTACTTTTATTCTGTTTAGAGAATCACCTGCCATTTTACCAGGGTCTATTGCTACATATCAAGTGTGCTTTAAATTAGGTTGGGGTTACCTACAGGGAACTTTGTAAGGTGCTCTTATCCTTTTCCTTTCTTGCAGAGCTACCCATTGCTTCTAATTTAGTCTAAGATCATCAGAATTAATTATGATTGAGTGTTATGAAAATTGAAACAAAGTACAAGTCCCTTTGACTCTCTTAAAATTATAAAGTAGAATCATATATTTGACCACATTACTATGTGAGGTTTAAGGAAACTGACTGGCTAGGCAGATTGAATTTGCTGACTTAAAAATCAGAACTTGAAGAAAATATCTAGAAAATAGA
>NW_012148819.1:1435239-1436847 GCF_000956105.1 Propithecus coquereli | reverse complement strand
TTGCAGTGTTAAATTTAAATTTATTCCTAAGTCATTTTCGATGCTATGTAAATGGAGCTCTTTTCTGAATTTCACTTTTGCGTTGTTCATTGTTAGTTTATAGAACTACAATTGATTTTTCTCAATTTTTATTGTGGTAAAATATACATAACATAATATTTACCATTTTAACCACTTTTAAGCATACAGTTCAGTGGAATGGTGAATGGTGGAGTATTTGCCTATAACCTACACACATCGTCCTGTATACCTTAAATCAGTTCTATTATATATAACACCTAAAATTAATACAATGTAAGTGCTAATAGTTGCTATACTATATTTTTGTTTATGTTATCTTTTATTGTTGTATAGTTATTTAACTTGTTATTTTTAAAAAAATATTGTTGATCTGTGGTTAGTTGAATCTGTGGATGTAGAACTCATGAATATGGAGAGACAACTGTACCACATTTGGCTTATTTATTTGTCCATCGATGGAAACTTGGGTTGCTTCCACGTTTTAGCTATTGAGGACAATGCTGCAATAAATACAGATATACAACTATCTCTGTGAGACGGTGTTTTCAGTATCTTAGGGTATATACCCAGGAGAGGAATTACTGATCATATGGTAATTTCTATTTTTAATTTTTCGAGAAACTACCATACTTTTTCCACAATTGCTATACCACTTTACATTCCTACCATCGATGCACATATGTTCCAATTTTTCCACATCCTTGCCAACGTTTGTTATTTTCAGTTTGTATAATTGTTTTGATAGCAGGCACCCTAATGGCTATGAGTTGGTATCTCTTTGCAGTTATTATTTGCTTTTCCTTAATTATTGCTAATATTAAGCATACTATCATCTGCTTATTGGCCATTTATGTGTCTTCTTTGGAGAAATGTCTATTTAAGTCCTTTGCCCATTTTTGAATCAGGTTGTTTGTTTTTCTGTTGTAGATGTTTATACTTGATTTTTGTATATTGATCTTGTATCCTGTAACCTTGTTGCACAACTCTCTTCAGTTGAATTAAATTTTCTTAAATATTTTGGGATTTTCTACACTCAGGATCATGTTTTCACAAATCAACACAGTTTTATTTCTTCTGTTCTATACTCTTACTTCTTTTTTTTTTTTTTCCTGATTGCACTGGTTAGAACTCCCAATACATTCTTAAATAAAAGCCAAAAGAGCAGACATTGGTGCCTTATTCCTAATCTTAATGAGAGAATATATAGTCTTTCAGCATTAAGTATGATGTTGCAGGTTTTTCATAGATGCCCTTTATCAGAGTATAGATTGGAGAAGTTTCCTTCTATTAGTTCGTTGAGAGTTTATTTTCTTTAAATCATGAATAGGTTTTAGATTTGTTATCATGCATTTTCTTTATTTATTGAGATAAGCATGGGGCTTTGTTCTTTATTAGATTGATATTGATTACATTAATCAATATTCAAACAGTAAACCGGCCTTGCATTCTTGGGATAAATTCCACTTGGTTATGATGTATATTTTTTTATATGTTACTGAATTTGGGTTGCTAATATTTTGTTGAAGATTTTTTTGTCTATATTCATGAGAGAGATTGTATGCAGTTTTCTTTTACTGTGATATTTTT
>NW_012148819.1:1432563-1433479 GCF_000956105.1 Propithecus coquereli | reverse complement strand
CATTCATAATAAGCTTCATTGATACACAGTATTTTATTAAAAATGTTAATTTTGGTGATAGATGTTTCATACAAACACTGTTTGAAGAATTTCCAAATTACCCTTTCCTATTATAGATTTGGATATATCATAATCTGAACATAGACTTGTATACTCTAAATAAGCAGATATACTCCAAATAAAATTTACCGTTTATATGTATGAGTATATTAAAATTTTTCATATGAAAAGAACTTCCAAGTTTTGTAACATACAGACATCTTAGTTCCTGAGTAAAGGGAGAATTAAAATGTTTCCAGAGCCTACTAAAAATGAGAGTGAAATCATTTTGCACACCTTAGAGATATCTTTGTGAAATGATTTAAGATAACCAGTTTCTTAATTTCAATTCAATATATCAGAACATCCTTCGTGATTTTTATTTAGCCTGATATGCAACTTGAACCTTGTTTAATTGAGAAATTAATTTTTCTAATAGTATAGGACATAGATAATAAGCCTTTCTATTCTCTCCCAATCTTAATGCCACACTGTCCTATGTAATTTCAGAGACTAGAAAAGCTGCCAGAAGGAATATATTGGCCAAAAAACACAAATTTATTTTTTAAGTGTAGACACTGCCAAATATAGTCTCCAACTTTAAGTCCAGGTTTATGAAATAATGATATCCCACTTGACATTTACCCATGCTTTTAAAAAATAAAATGATAATTCCATGGTTACAAGTAGTTTGACTTGTGAACATGAATCAACATGATGTCATAAAGTATTGAGGAATCAAAAATAGCATGACAGAGTATAGGTTTGACATTAGCAGTACTTGTTTCAGCTTTCAATATATTATGCCTCAACATATTTTCCTTCAAGATGCATACATGTTGATTTGAAAAATGAAGTGAAGTTCTTGTTAACACTG
>NW_012148819.1:1431512-1432513 GCF_000956105.1 Propithecus coquereli | reverse complement strand
ATTTTAGACAACAAACCAAACCAACCAAAGTAGCTACCAGTCTATATTCTTCCCTCAAATTCATGGACTAGTGTTCATAGTATAAAGAACTCTAAAAACTCACCACTAAGGTAACAATCACTTAGTAAAAAATGGGTAGAAGATTTAAACAGCTCATCAAAAAAGATATATAAGCTTAAAATAAGAACATATATGGAAGTTCAACTTCTTTAGTCATTAGGAGAATGAAAATTAAAACCACAAGGAAAAACACACACATTCCTATTAGTAGTTTGTTCCTTTTGATTGATAAATTGTACTCCATTTTGTTTATCAACTTATCAATTGATAGACATTTGGATGTTTTTCACTGGTGGCTATTGTAAATAATACTTCTAGGAACATTCACATACAAATCTTTGTGTGGACGTAGGTTTAATTTCTCTTGGATAGATACTTAGGAGAGAATTAGTGGGTCATATGGTAAATTTCTATTTAACTGTCAAAGAAACTTCCAAACTATCTTCCCAAATTGTCTGAACAATCTCACCAGAAATAAATACAGTCTCACCAGAAATAAATGTGGGTTCGAGGTTGTTCACATCTTTGCCAATGCCGGATAATCTCTGTTTTTCTAAATTACAACCTGTATTAGTTTCCTATAGCCACATAACAAATTAACACACACTTAGGAGCTTAAAACAATGCCCATTTTTACCTCATATTTTTGTAGGTCAGAAGTAGAGGCAGCCTCGTGTGAATTCTCTGCTTAGGGTATTACATGGCCAGAGTCAAGATATCCATGAGGCTGAGTTTTACCTGAAGAGCCCTGGTGAAAAATCCACTTCCAAGCTTAGAAAGATGTCTGAGGTCCCTGGTTCTTTGCTGGCTATTAGCTAGGGGTTAGTCTTTGTTCTTAGAGGCTCCTCACATTCCTTTTTATGTGACCCCTCTCAGTCTTCAAATCAGCAACAGTGTGTCCCGTCCTCACACTTCACATTTTGCTGACTTCCTCCTTTTTT
>NW_012148819.1:1426580-1426934 GCF_000956105.1 Propithecus coquereli | reverse complement strand
GGCGCATGGAACATTGTCTAAGAGTGATCATATCTTGGCCACAAAACATCTCAGCAAATTTTAAAAAATAGAGATTATACCATGTATCTTCTCAGACCACAGTGGAATAAAATTAAAATAAAATTAGAAATCAATTCCAACAGAAACACTCAACTCTACACAAAGTCATGGAAATCAAATAACCTACTGCTGAATGATTATTGGGTCAAGGAAGAAATTAATATAGAAATCAAAAGATTCTTCAACTAAATGACAAACAGTTCACAAGTCATAAAAATCTGTAGGATTCAGGCAAAGTAGTAATAAGAAGAAAATTCATAGCCATAAATGCCTATATCCAAAATGCAGAAAGAT
>NW_012148819.1:1414176-1414846 GCF_000956105.1 Propithecus coquereli | reverse complement strand
TAATTGTCAATTTCATATGAATAGCTCCCATTTTTAAAAACTCTTAGCTTCTAATACTAAAACACTTTCCATCATTACTCTGGCCTTTAGCAAAAGAAAATCCCCCCTCCCTCAATTGTCAATTATTCTTTATAGAATTGATATACTATGTTTTGTTTTGATTGTTGGAGAAGAAAGGGGTAATATTTAAAAATATTCTGATACAAATTGTTAAAGGCTTGCTAGGATATGAAAATTATAAGGGACATGTTGACAAAAATAACATTATCTGCTATATTATGAAATTTTTGTTGTTTCCCTGTTCAATAAAATATATTTGACCTAATGAGCCCTCCTACAGACATTTCTCCTGACTCCTCTTACCTTTGATTTCAAGTATGTGCACTCTACCTTGGAGTTCTTCCTTTTCTTGAGTTGCCTAAGTGAACAAATTTCAAAGAAGAGAAGAGTCCTCCAGGATAATCTTGGAGGATATCTACTTAAGTTTGAAAAGAGAATACAGAAACTCTAAGATGTTTCCTGTAATTATTAATAAATAACTGAAAACTCAAAGATTGGCATAAGGATGCTCCTTCAGTCACAATATTCTTGCATGAATATTGGGTATATTGTATAATGACATTTATCTTAGTGTCTGTGGCAAAGGAACATGTATATAATTATCATGAGT
>NW_012148819.1:1410962-1414126 GCF_000956105.1 Propithecus coquereli | reverse complement strand
AATGGGACCTGATTAAATTAAAAAGCCTCTGCAGAACCAAAGAACAATCAATAGAGCAAATAGATAACTTACAGAATGGGAGAAAATATTTGCATGTTATGCGTCCAGTAAAAGGCTAATAACCAGAATCTACAAGGAACTCAAGCAAATCGCAAGAAAAAAATCAAACGACCCTATTAAAAAGTGGTCAAAAAACATAAACAGAAGCTTTTCCAAAGAAGATAGACTTATGGCCAATAAACATGAAAAAATACTCAATGCCTCTAATCATTAGGGAATTGCAAATCGAAACCACAATGAGATATCCCCTAACTACAGTGAAAATGGCTTTTATCAAAAAGTTCCAAAACAAAAGATGTTGTCATGAATATGGAGAGAAAGGAACACTTACACACTGTTGCTCGGACTGCAAACTAGTTCAACCTCTACGGAAAGTAGTAGTAAATACCTCAAAGAACTAAAAGTTGACCTACCATTTGATCTAGCAATCCCAGTACTGGGTATTTACCCAAGGGAAAAAAAGACATTTTATAAAACAGAAACTTACACTTGAATGTTTATAGCAGCACAGTTCACAATCACAAAGATGTGGAAATAGCCCAAGTTCCCATCAATAAGTGAGTGGATTAATAATATGTGCTATATATATACCATGGAGTATTACTCAGCCATAAAAATTGGTGAACTAATACCTTTTGAAACAACTTGTGTGGAATTGGAGACCATCCTCCTAAGTGAAGTATTGCAAGAATGGAAAAACAAACACCACATGTACTAAGTATTACATTGAAACTAAATTATCAACACTCATGTGCACGTATCGTAGTAAAATTCAACAGAAATCAAGCAAGGGGGACCGGGGAGGAGGGGATGGGTAAATTCACCCCTGTCAGTTGCAATGCACGCTGTCTAGGTGGTGGACGCCCTTATAATTTTGATTCAAACTGTACAAAAGTAATTCATGTAACCAAAACATTTGCACCCCCTAATATTCTGAAATTTAAAAAAAAAGACTCAAATTCAGACTGACTCCAGTGCTTACAATTCATAACTTATCAGGACACTAGAGTCCTACATATAACAAACATAACACGTAAAAAGCAAATAATAGCAAGAAAAACAAAATACAAGGAAGCATGTCAATAAGAAATAAAATGAATTATAATAACCAATATTGAAGAAATCAGTAAAATTTAGCATGGTCAAGAGATGCTTCAGGAATAACGTAGAAGTATTTATGTTATAGATAGGTAGTTAGAAAGTCAGTAAAAGCTAATAGGCATAATAATGAGTATGGATTGTTTGGGATATTGTAAGAGGCCAATTTTTTGAGAGTTAGAAACGTGGATATATTATGTGAATAACTTGCATGACAGCATGTGGAATTCAGACTTATTCTTGTAGCTAAACAGAGTTGATGAAGGTTGTTAAGAAGACAACTGATAAGAGTATCAGAGGACTGATGATACACTATTATTTAAGTTCATGAAAACATGAGATAGGCAGACCAGTTAAAAGGTAGCTGTAATGCTTCAGACATGGGGTGGTGAGGACAGACTGAGCACAGAGGAATAAAATGGGGAGTAAGATATCTCTGAAAAGATCAGTGGTACTTGAGGAGTGAAAGTGGGATGAGAGGAGGGTGATGTGGTTCAGCATCCATTCATCTAATGTGGCTATGAGTTTTGAATCCTCCGAAAGTATATTAAATGCTCCTTTTTCCCTAATTGGCTATGACATTCTGCCAGGTGTTCCCTGGCTGTACAGGAAATCTGCCAAAATTCCTCACTACTGGAGAAACAGCCATAAATTTGTCCCAGGTGTTTGGGGATTGTGATGGAGTGAGAGTAGAGGTGCAGATAATGTTACCTAGCAATGCTCCCTGTGGTTCTAATTTGATAGGAAGACTTCCTTTGACTGAAGATGGAGTAAAATATAGGGAGATGGGCTTTAGCTAAATGCTGGCCAATTGAACGTGCGTCAGAGTTGCTAAAATATTGTCTAGTATCTATGCGCATTTACAGGTTCTATTGCTAAAGAGTATGGGAGTAAAGAGAATTGTGATTCAATTTCCTTTTCCATTGCCAGGATGGTTATCCAGATGTTCCAGTGTGATTGATGCCTAAGTTATGAATACATGCTATTGGGAACTTGATGCACCACTTGTCTGGATCATTCCTAGAGATGCAGTTATATTTTTCCTTTTTACTAGTCATGCCATAATATGAGGTCTGTCTGGAAAGTATCCAGCCACATAACATGCAAAATAGAGACATTTATTGAAGAAGATACAAGAAACATTGTACATAGGACAATGATACCTCAGTCCTCTTCAAAGTAGGCACTTTGGGACCAAACACATTTCTCCTAGCGTCTCTTAACCCATCTGTGCACGTTCAGCATTCTCAGATGTTCTGCTTGTTGCAGGCCTTCCAGAATGTGAATCAATTTCAACAGATTCTCAACCATCTTTGAAGTGTTTGTGTCACACTTTTATTTGTGGTGCACTCATTGCATTGTCCTGAAAGCCTCCTGTATTATCAGAATAGTTTCTGAAGAGGAATATTCAGGCTTAACACAACATATGATGCAGATTCATTGCTCTACTTGCTCAGTCATTTTGAATGCAACAGCCACACGGTACACATACTCGCTCAACAGCATCTAGCACCCCACCGTCTTGTAGAGTGAGGTCATCACTGTTTGCATATGTGCATTCCAGTCCACTCTCCTTGGCTGCCAGGTTACACTGATGTTGCACAAACCATTTTTGTTATATTAACAATGGCTGGATACTTTCCTGACAAACCTTCTAATTTTCTTCTGGCTCTAGTTTGAGATTCTCTCACTTTCTCTCTCCCTCTTTCCATGTATGTGTGTGCACGCTCACACACACACACACACACACACACACACACACACTTCAAGTCTTTAGTATTATAAAATCTAAGAAAGAGATCGTGCAGGTCCTGTGTAATGTATCATTCAACATCCACACAACTTCAGTTCCTTTGATCATCATTTTTTTATCTTATAGATTCAACAAATACCCAGCAATTTAAGTGTAATCCCTACTCTGTAGTTCATTACTCAGGATACTTCTTGAGGCAATGTAGATGCTTATGACAGATTTTATAGCATCATTGCTTGTGGTGAATTTATAC
>NW_012148819.1:1407742-1409867 GCF_000956105.1 Propithecus coquereli | reverse complement strand
GTTCTCATTCACCTTCAACTACTTTTTGATAAGAGCCAAATGTGTTAGTTGTTGTAAAGGAAAGGAGGAGAGCAAAACCTCCAGAGTGGAGAAATTGGGTTTGCCTTGAATTTCAACATTTTTAAAAGCTCAGTTAAGTGGGGGATGTGATTATTTGTAGAGCAGGAAAGGCACTTACAAATGCAACTGTAGGAGGCTCTCTCTTTTTAATGTTTAAGAGCAGATAAAACGCCACTTTCACTGACTTCAGGCATTCTTCTGGCTGAGGACTAGGCCATTAATAGTCATTAACACTCTTTCAAATGTATTGCCAGAGTGGTAATGAAATCAACACCTTCTAATTTTCATACTGAAGCTCTGCCAAGGCGCATTTGGTCTTGTCACTACATAGCAATGTGCTGTGAGATGTGCTTGCTACTTAAGATATCAACATAAACACTGAATAAAAACATAAATCTTTTATGATGTTGGGGCATGTTGCCATTTTATTGTAAATCAATGGAGATCAATTATTCAAACCCAGTCCATTGTTTAACGGAAGAAGGGCAGACAAGCCAGTGGCAGTGTAAACTGGGTCTTTTTTCCTATTCTCAGTTGAACATCAATTTAAGTTTTTCAAATAAATCATTAGCTGAAAAGCTTCCCTTAGAAATTTGATTGCATGCCATGTTCCCAACATTTGTCATTTAGGGAAATGTCTCAAAGAATCAGTTAACATGCTAAGCATCTTTTTTTCCCCATAAAACAAGACCTAATCTAATCTTAAGTGTTGATAGTCTGCAAATTTCACTTTAAATTAGATGGACAGATTTAGCAGTTGTTGCTCCACCTCACTTACCTTTATAATTATGCAATATAAATAATTTATGATGAATTTGGTAATACAGAATACTTGTTCTGAGACGAGAAAGACTGACAGATGAATAGTAGGAAGGAGTAAAGAAGGAAAGAAAGAAATCTTCCTCTTAATTCACTTGATTTAGAATTTCATTTTCTTTTCCTTTCTTCCTGATTTTTCTTCATTATTTAAACATATTTGTAGGTTGGAAATATACCTTCCCTTCCTAAGTCCCACCCAAAAGCTGTGACATGGAGAAAAGAAACAAATTGGCAAGGGGAATGGAGACACCTGTGTCCACTCCTGCCCGGCTCAGACTGCAGCTGCACAGCCAAGCTGTCGCCTCCCGTCCCTACTTAATCTTGCTCCCTTATGGGCTTTTTTTTCCTCCCAGCCCAACTAAAGACTCTGATGCTTCACCTCCTTCCAGCAACAAATGTCTAAAGGCTCCATGTATTTGTGCTGTCCTCAGAAGAGGTTTCTTATTTCTAATCTCTGTTTTCAAAGACTAATCATGACTTACAATGACATTATGCTTTCTCATAGAGGGTCTAAGTATAAAATAGAAGAGAATAAGGGACATAAAATAAATATTTTCCCCTCATTTATTACCTGTGGTAGCTACTACCAATGGTCTCAAGAGAATTATTAACTCATTTCATAGGCCCGTAAGATTGAGAGTTCTATGTATTTATTCTATTTTGGTTTAGGTTGAGAACTATTCATTTATTCATGTATTTATTCGACGTAACACATAATTATTCAATTGTTTCTGAGTTCCAAGTAGTATGATAGATACTGTATATATCCGTATCAATGGGGCATGGTCCTTTTCCTGTGGAATTCAACATTCTAGAGGAAAACGAAATGTGTTCATCAGCAATAGAACATAATATTTTAAAATCGAGTGATATGGTAGGTGGTAAGAATAAAGAACTACAAGAGAAGTAAGATAGAGGTAAAAGGCCTCATTTGGCCAAATGGCATTTAGATATTTTTCACCTACTGACATTATACAAAGAAATCCTTATATTGGCAGGGAAAATGCAGATGGAAAGCCGCAGGCTTTAGAGTGGGAAGAAAACTGCTGAATTAGAGAGCTCCAGCATATCGAGGAATGCCGTAGAGAAAAGCAGAGCATTCCATGCAGAGAATCTGGTAAGGATCCTGGATCCTGTGCTATACTTTGAAACTGTACACAACCAAAGACTGTGCTCCACGAAGTCAGCAACTGAGAGAAGGAAACATTAAAACCAAGAATTCAGGAAAGATAAGTTTAAGAGTTAC
>NW_012148819.1:1394848-1405022 GCF_000956105.1 Propithecus coquereli | reverse complement strand
ATGAAACATATACCCACCATATGACTCAGAAATTCAACTCTTTGGTATTTATGCAAAATAAATGTAAACATATGTTCACACAAAATACACAATGTTCACAGTAGTTTTATTCCAAATAATCCCAACTGGAAACAATGTACATGTCCATCACCAGGTGAATGGATAAATAGTGGAATGGTAACTAGTAATAAAAAGAAAAGAACTACTGATACAAAAATCAGCACAGATGAATGTCAAAAATATTATATTATGTGAAGGAGCATATGCAAAGAGTATGTATAGAGAGTAATACAGAAGCATACATACTTTATGATTTGATTTAGATGAACTTCTACAACAGACAAATTAATCTGTATGATAGAAACTAGAACTGTGGCTGTCTGGCACTGGAAGTGGGAGTGGGGACACTAGAAAGTGTCACAAGAAAACTTCTTGTAGTAGAAACATTCCATATCCATTTATGAAAACTCATTGATCTGTGCACCTAAAATCTCAATATTTTATTATATGTAAATGAAACCTCAATATGTTAAGAAAAAGATAACAGATATACAACATAAGGGAAAAGGTAGAATTAGGGTACAATTTTGGATACTTTTTCCTTGTGTGTTTATTAGGTTTTCAATTACAAATGTACACCTTCAAATTGTGACTTCTATATCCTATTTATCGATATTGAAATGTAAAGGCAAATAGTATTTTTGACACCTAAAATAGTAGTAACAATTTTAATATGAATTTTAAGATTGTGTTATGATTATTTATGGATATGACAATATTCTTACCTCCTACTTTCTACTTTTATTTTTTGTGTCTTCTCATTTCATAGGAGTTATGTGAAATAAAAATGCTAAAAAAACCTAAATGACAAATTATTCTTCCCAGTTAATTCCCTTATCTATTCACTCCGTGTTAAACACTACGTACTTAATCATATTCCAGAACAAGATACATGTATTTCTTTCAACTGTGTTACATATTTAGTGAGGCAAATAAGCAAACAGAAAATTACAGTAAATGATGTGATCATGTTAAATAAAAGATGTTATTTTGAGGGAAGTGCTTAAAGATGATGCCAGGCATTCTAGAGTCACCTAAAATGGCATGTTGACAAGTATGGAATTGATTCTGAGACCTTTGGCAAACTATTAATGGATTGTAATTAGAGTTTTTGGTGTGTATTTAGAAAGATCTCTGCTGTCAACATGCTGGGAAGGAATTTAATGAATCACAACTTCAAGTCAACAGTGTGAGTGTAAGTCCAGGGCAGTTCTCCAGACATGGACAACAATGGCTTGTAACTATTTTATTAATAATAGTAAGTAGTGTAGGGATAAAAGAAGGAAAGTTTGATAAATATTTTGAATGTGACTTATATGTATCTCAAATACTTGATTTGAAAAACAAGGATGCACACTTTATGATTAAAGTATCTTGGGAAAGATTTAGTATTATGTATAGACTTAATTCCTGAGAAAGTACCCAGAACCCATATAGATCTTGGTATTTTTTTAAATATTTCAGTGTTAATAGAAATTTACATACCAAATTTGAGGGATTAAGACTTTTTTATAGGAGCCATTCAATCGCTGAAAGGTGAATGCTTTAGCTTAAGATTTTTATACTCAATGTTCTCATTTTTATTTAATGCTAAACACAAAGCCTTGGTGGTTGCTTTTCATAAATTGTGGAAAAAATCATCAATCATTTGAAATATTACCATTAAGGAATAGTAAAATATTGTTGCTTTGCTGTACAAAAAACACTTCTTAATGCAGTCTGCTCAATATTTCAGGAATATATCTCTTCAAATACAGTCTCAAATGTGCTTAATTTTATGTTCTAGAAGATTTTTCAAAGTAGTGGTCACATTATATTTTACATTATTAAAGATTTCTTTTAAATGTGGTGTGTTAGCTTTTCTTTTATGTCAATATTATCTTTTAATTTTTCCATGTATTTTTAAAATTTATGAAGCTGAGGATTCATAATTTGTTCTTGAATAATAACTGAGCAGGCTCCATCCTTGTTGCAACTCTAGAAATATTATAAGCTGAATAAAAGCTGGATATAATGCTTTCTTGGGATTTTTTCCCTTTGGTAGGAAATTAATATTTTTTTTTGGTTCTTTACTTGATTTAAAGCTGATTTACAATAATCTGTTGACTCTCAAAGGATCCATTAATAATATTTTACTCAGTATTTTAGCATGGACAATTCCTCTGTACCAATACTTTAAAACTCAGATCAAATATCTACTGTTTCATAGAATAGTTCTCAAATCTATTTACAAATTATTTACCTTCTTTTTGATTATGCATAATTCATTTGTGTCTCTGATAAAAAACTTATTTATTATTTGTTAATTCAACGAACTACTTCAACATCTACTATTTTGTCAGGCACTGAAATAGGCACCAGCTCTACACTGCTGAGTGAAACAGTGCCCCTGCTCCCAGGCAGTTTCCATGCTTATGTATCACCTTTTACGAGAATTCTGTCATTGTGTCAACAAATATTTATTGAGTGCCTTCTATGCACCAGATTGTTTAGGTACTTTGAATATACCATTGAAAAGAAGATGTAAAGATTTTGCCCTCATGGCATTCACAATCAATAAAAGGAGACAGTCAGTAAACAATTATCATAACAACATAAATTATACTGTGTTACACGGTGATAAGTTTTATGAAAAAAAAAAGAAAAAGTAGAGTAGATCAAGAGGACTTGAGTGTACCTGGTGATTGGGCATGAAGAGAGGACAGGATACAGTATTAAATAGGGTGGTCAGTATTGGCCTCCCGGGGATGGCATTTGAACTGATATTTGAAAAATATAAGAGAGTTGGGATATGGATATCTGAGGGAAGAACATTTAAGGCACAGGGAATATCCAATGCAAAGGTTTCAGTACAGGAATGGGTGATATGTTAAGAGTTACAGTAAGGAAATCAGTATGTCTAGAAAAGAATAAACAAGAGGACAGTAGGAAAAACAGCCTGCCAGCCATATAAAAATTATATAACTGGTCATTATATAACTGTCCCTCCCCCACTCTAGGATATTCTACAAAATTCTGGAATGAAAATATTGAGATGTCTTGCTATCTGTTATTTCTATGCCTTACGTTGTAGTCAGCAAAAGTTCTATGTCTTATGGTGTATTGTGTGTTCTGTTTTTTCTCCTTCATCCTCAGTATAATGGGTGCAAATGTCCTCTTTAAAAATAATACTTGAATGAATTTACAAACTTTTCTTGGGTGCATAATAAAATATGAAGATATAGAGTCACATTACAGTAGTGTATACTTTCTGAGCAAATCAGAGAAATCAGAGAAAATTAGTAAGAAGGAAATTAAATACACCTGATTTATTTTTAGTGTGGTTCTAAGAACAAACTAGGTGTTGGGCCTTAGGCTGATCCTGCTATTTTTGGTGTATTTTTTTTCTAGTTCCATGGGTCTGGAGGGAGGCCTGCAAGAATCAGTGAGTTTCAATTAGTTACAAAACAAGACAGATATTTGCTTTTTAAAACCAATAGCTTTAGATCGTTGTTTTTAGTCTGAGCAAACAGAAAAAAAAAAAAGATACAGAAGTTACGATCTGAAATCCTAAGTAGCTTGTTTTTTTGGTTGGATTTGAAAGCAATTTTGTAACTGATTGTTTGTGAGAATAAAGTAATATTTGTAGGGCTTATATTACATTTTAATGGAGCATCAGTTTCCCTGTAGCTACCAGAAGGAGTTCTACTAGCAATAGTAGTCATGGACCAAATCTCCATGTATATAACTTATTCCCTTTTATATTTACAGGAATAAAATAATATGCTGGAGAAAATAAAACTGGTCATCACTCCAAGATCTAAACCTGGCTCTGAAGCCATTAGTTGTGCCTAAGGGTTGACCATGTCTGTTTTTAATTCTCACTTCTCCGTAAGCTCTTCAACCCCTGACTTCTTCCTCCTTGTGGAATACTGCAGTTCTTTCCCAAGTCCTTGACATTTCAAGTGAGGGTCACTGTATTTATTCAGTGCCAATAACTGAGGAATAAATTCTTGCATGTTGGGCTGAATCTTTACTATTGTTTTGCAAATTAACTGACTGAAACAAGATAGTGATAATGTGTTATTATGGTTAAGGTTAATAAGCTACTGATTAACTCTGAAGGATACAATTGCCAACACATTATTTAAAAGGCCTATTTTGTTGAACTGACTGATAAATGAGCAAAACATTTATCTGCATGGTATATTAACAAGAGCTTGGAATTTTGAGCCAAGAAGAGCTAGTTTAAATTCTTTCTGATTCTCCTCTCTGTCCCTCCCCAATGTTAGCTTCACCTTGAGGTTGAGTCCTGGTACTCAGTGGTCCCCAACCTTTTTGGCACCAATTTTTCCATGGACTGGTGGGGCGGGGGTGGGGGTGGTTTAGGGATGATTCAAGTGCATTACATTTATTATACACTTTATTTCTGTTATTATTACATTGTAATATATAATGAAATAATTATACAACTCATCATAATGCAGAATCGGTGGGAGACCTGAACTTTTTTTCCTGTCCCATCTGGGGCTGATGGGAGATAGTGACTGATCTGACAGGAGATGGAGCTCAGGTGGTGATGTGAGTGATGGGGAGCAGCTGTAAATACAGACGAAGCTTCGTTGGCTCTCCCACCACTCATCTCCTGCTGTGCGGCCCTGTTCCTAACAGGCCACAGACTGGTACAACTAGTCTGCACAATGAGGATTGGGGAAGGCAACCTGTACTGTTTTAGATTATCTGTCATTTATAATCCAGGAGCTATCCAGCAACTTACTTTACTTCTTTGAGCCTCAGTCAACTTATTTGTACAGTTTGATAGTGTCTACTTGCTATTGTTCATAGGAGAGATTGCTATTTGGAAAGATTTGTTCTCTATCTGGGATCATGTGTGATAATTTTCCTGCTTTCCTGAGTGATTTATAAAAGATGATCTTATCTTCTTTTCACAGTAAGCGAGTAATTATAAAACATGATCACTAAGTCCTTTTGGTTTAGTCTTAACCAAAATAATACTGTTGTACCAAGAATACTGTCTGTTAAATGTAGTCAGAGCATTACTTGAAAGCCGTCCTGGCCTTCCTTGGATTTTCTATTTCATTATATTGCATAGCCATAAACCGATATATTCCTCAGGAATATGATACTATAATGGATTAGATACCTGGACTCTATCAGATACTAAATAACGTATTCTCCAATTCACCCCAAAATAGTGACTTTGGATATTTTATAAATCCTATTTCATACCTTCTGAAAAACTGACTAGACATCTGCCCATTCAAAATTTCCAATGATTCTCATTAACTGGCTGTTTTAAATAAATGATGCCATTTTTGATCCAATAACTGATGAGCAAATTGTTCAAAATCTATGAATGTAAACGTCAGAAGTGCATATATCTGGCCCATTGTTTATACTTACTTTCTTAAAGTAATGGGCTTTGGCAGAAATAGATATACAAAAAGATACCAAATGATTTAGATGTAGAAGTAACTGTCAGTTTGGCTTCCCCATTGTGTGGGAAGATTCAGTAATTCAGGAAGAAGCTGGAAGAAAATATTATATTTCTGGAGGAGGGCTTGACGCCTTAAACCAAGCAGTAAATTCCATTCCCTGGACACAGTCATTGTATCAAGGTTTGGTATGTGACTTAATTGGTCCGATGAGGGCGATTCTAGGAATTCTTGTTTGCTATTCTGTCTACAGGAACCAAAGGAAAGAATATAAAAAGCCAGGCATGGTGGTGGGAGCCTATTGTCTCAGCTACTCAGGAGCTGAGGCAGGGGGATCCCTTGAGCACAGGAGCTTGAGGCTGCAGTGAGCTTTGATGGTGCCATTGCACTCCAGTATGGATGAGTGTGAGACCTGGCCTCTTAAAAATTTTTTTTAAAAGAAAAGAATATAGAGTTCCAGTTATTACTGGAAGGGAGAGAAACACAGGGAACCAACCTTAGTCAGAAACAAATATTGGGGAAAGCAGAAAAGATATTGGGATGGAAACTGAGTTTCTGAATACTTTCTTGAGCCTCTGGACTACCCTCCCTGAAACACACTAGACCTCTGGGATCCCAGCTGGAAAATCCCTTTTAACTGCCTTGCAATTTCTGGGCACATTTATTGGATAAGACAAGAAAGACCAACCTCTATGTACATATGTGTTTGTGCATGTGTGTGGGGAGGGGGGACTAGACAGGTGGGAGGGCTGTGCAGTTTAGATGCCTAAATGGGCTCCTCACATGTCTGGACCACCCATTGTTTAGGAGGAATCAATTTGGAAAAATTATAGCAATTCATCAGCACCTTAAATACATCCTGAATTAGGAATCACACAACATGCTTCTCCCGGAAGTTTCCACGTAAAGAGGGAGAATGAACTCCCAGAATATAATACATAATTTTCTAAATCACCAAAGTGATGCTATTCACTCAATAGTCATATAATTCTGACTAACATATACAACATCAATGGTTATGGTTATCATTGAAATTCTTATAAAAAGAAGGGGTGACTTTGTGGCCCTTTGATTAATGTCTGTTTTATCCATGAATTTCTTATCCCCCAAACGTAGAGACTGCTGTCTAGAAATACTCACCATTAGCTTCCTAAATCCTAGCACAACGTGTGGTATTTAGTAGGCTCAATGTGTGTTGGGTGAATAGGGGTAGGAGAAGGTGTATAGTGAAGCAGAAGACAGTCAAATGACAACTAATTTCAAAAAGGAAGAGTCAAGTGATACCCCCATACCTTAAAACCTGAGTGACTTTCATTTAATGATTATTACAAAAGCTAAGAACATGAGGGAATAAATTTTAATTTATAATTAGGTACAATTTGGAAGTAGTAAATTAATCCTGTTAATGTATTTAAAATTTTTTAAAGCATAATTTCATGTGGATTCTGTTTTTCTTTTTTTATTTCATGTGTAAATCACTTCAAATATTGGATCCAGATGGTGCAGTCTCAAAGGTTTCATATTTACACACAGTCCAATATTCTTTTCTAAATTAAATGTGAAAGCAGCACTTCATACAACCAGAACTGAAACTTTGAGCAAAAATATGACAGTTCTCAAACATGGAAACTACCAGGGCCTTCCTTGTTTCTTTGAGAATGCAAAAGCCTCTAATCCATGAGTATTTAATCCATCCTGTGAAGGTCCTCTCTCTCTCTCTCTCTCTCTCTCTCTCCCCCCCCCTCTGCCTCACTCTATCTCTCCCTGTTTCTGTCTCTCTTTCTGTGTCCCCCACTCCCCTTCCAGAAAAAGCCAAAACTAGATAATGGGTTAAAAGGGTTTCTCATACTGATCCTTTATTCACTGCCTACCTGACACCTAAACACACACACACACACACGCGCGCGCACACACACACAAAGAGAAAAATGTGAAATGAGTTTTGAAATGTGATTAATAATTGAAAAATATTTTATTTCTCTGAATAAAAATTTCCTACTGTTTCTTTTTGTGTGTAAAAAAATGTTTTATTCATGATGATTACTACCTGTGTACGTGAGCAGTGCTCAAAAAAACAATTACTGCCCAATAGCCCTAGCAATACTGTACAAGAAAAAATTGCTATTTGATTTGAGGCAGCAGCTACTGTTCAGAGCCTTTCCTGCATGCATTTCTGCTTCTTAGACATTTAGGAAGCCCACAGATTTTGCTCAAAAAAAGTTGTAGCTAATTCCTTGCGTTCTCATGCCAGATTCTTGTTACTACCATCTTTCTCTCAATGCAGTCTGTAGCTACTGAAAGCTGAACTACTGGAAGCTGAATTTTAAAATATCACTGTGGGTTCACATTTTCCCCAGCCCAGTTACTGTCATTACTATTATGTGAGAATTCTCAGTTGGAAATTTTGGTTTTATAATAAATTGGTGCTTTTACATTTGATTCAAGTGGCTAACCCATTTGTACTTATTGTCATATTTCATATGTTTTTACTTAACTCCGTTATGATTTTTATTTCCATTTTATGCTTCCTTGTTATTTCTTCTCCTATTTGTTTCTAATTTTAATTGGAATAAAGTCAATTTCTTCAAATAATGAAGGAAATTTATTAATTCAAAATAAAAAAAAAATCTGATGTATTAAAGGATGAGAACAGGTTACTGTTCTCTATGACAGGGACCCTGTCATAGAGGGGACAGTAATGGAGATGGTCAGTCAGCATTCAAAGCCACTCTCCAACTTTAGAACTTTGTGACTTCACTTTAGGCATCCAACATCTATATAATTAATTGAAAAGGAATTTTCACCCTTACTTCTCATGTCTCATTAATAATTTCTTTACATGCCAGTTTTCCTATTTCTGCTTCTTTTCTCACTACCTATGGGCTTACACTTTCCATATTCCTGAAATAGGTATTCTGAAAAAATCATTTAATCATTATCATCAGAATTTCCTATGCCAGGCCTCATTGTGGGCAGCTGATTTGTGTGTGGATTGACTTCTTTTGTGCCATGTTCTAATTCAAAGTAGTAAAAGAAATTCAGGGTCACATGGCTCCTTTAGGGTGACCCCTCAGAAAGGATTATAAACAGGGCTTTTTCTTCTTGGAATGAACTTCTGTATGATTGATGTATATAATGCAACATTTTTGGCTTCCCGTATTTACGTCCTTATATCTAGGTTTACAATTGCCATATAAAATAATCAAATTAACAAATAAGGAAACCATGAAGATATTTACTCTGATTTGTTTAAGTTTTAGGTTCAATGGCTATAAATGAAAATATTAGTGGCTTTAAAAAGGTAAAAGAAATTTGCTATGGTGTCTCTTTCAGTATCTTCCCTACTTTATTTTCTCTCTTATTGTAAAGAATGATCCTAAATCATGGGCGATGTTAAGTGAAAATTGTGTGCTGCAGATATGATATTCACTTAAATCCAGGGATGGTGTTACAGATAGGAACATGATTAGGAAAAAAAGAAAAATGAAAACATTCAAGTCCAAAATAATTGCCTATTACTGATAGGGCCAGTATGATATTGTCCTACTTTGGTTAAGGAGTAGTCCCATACCAGGGTCTAATGATTAATAGATATTTTCTGAAAAGAATCTGTGCATTTTTTATAGAAATTTGAATATATATCTGGTTTCTAATTCTAATAAATGGCTTCCTTTAAGTTTATCAAAAATCATACTTTGTTATATTTCTCTAATTACAAGTATCAGAAATGATTCAATATTTGTCAATTCCATATCATGCAAAGGAAGAAAACTGGCACATTTTTACTTTCACTTCTCTTGCCAGTTTTCAGTTTTTGTTAATATTATGGTATTCTGAACTAATATTATTGTAAATATTACTTTTTTTATATGCCTTCTTTTTTAAGTCTTATTAAAAACAAGAGAAATTCTGGAAATGTGGCAGTCTACTTTAAATGTATCTTCTTTGCTCCCGTATCTGATGGCTGCCACCACTGAACTAGGTGGATCTGGTCAATCTGAGATATGTGATCATCTAGGAACCACTAGTGTGGATATCATGGTTGTGGACCTTTTGGAGGAAAACCTAGAGATACAATGGTCAATGGGAAGCTCCAATGTTAGGATCTAAATAGTAGAAGATGAACTACATGCTCAAAGACTTGAGGACCACCAAATCCCAACAACAACCCCCTGCGCACAAACACACATGCATACACACACCTTGGATGCATGATATTGGCCCTGCATGAAAATACATGATATCTAAGGCACGCAAGAGACTGAACAGGAACTGAATTTGTGTTATGAGGCTCCTTATTCTCAAGCCTAGGATAGAAGAAGGAAGATGAAGACCCAGCAGATTTCCTCCAGCTGGAGTGAGTTGGGGTCAAGCAACATAAGCAGCTACTAAAGGGACAGGGAATTCATCTCCTGTTGTTTGAAGAATATCCATCTAAGATATTCCCAATTATCAGAACTCAGCTTGAGAAGCCAATAACAATGACAATATCAAAAGCGATGACAAATAAAACACAACTAAGCATCTTAGTAGCCTGTGAGAAGATCAACTACTACCAAGAGCCATCTGGAAAATATTGAGAGAAACTTGGATGGACAATAAACGAACTTAAGCACCAAGGAAAACATAAAACCATCATTCTGGACTTAAATACTATGATTTTTGTATTAAAAAAATAG
>NW_012148819.1:1390015-1393738 GCF_000956105.1 Propithecus coquereli | reverse complement strand
ATTTGCACTCTTACTTGTCAACTCATAATAGTGATAATAGTAATAATGAAAATGGCATTCTTAAAATAGCTAATTTTTATTGAAACTATTCTACTTTATGTTTTATTCCTTAGAAGAAGTTAAAAGATTTATCTTATAATTTTGTAATTAAATAGTATAATGTGAGGTGAAACAGGAATTATCATGTTAGGAATGAGCTATTTTTGAGGTTAAATGTAAAAATAAAATATCTGCTGTTGATATAGAAGAGCAAAAGGGAAACAAAAGAACAAAGAAAGACTTTTTAGATTTGGGCTTGACTAAGACTAGGTAGAATACTCATGATACACTCTCTGCAAAAGTCATAGAGGAAGAAAATATACAGAAAAAGGTTTCCCAAAAAGTCAAGGGCTTGGGCTAAAGAGAAGCAGAAGTGGCAGTATTATCACTGTGGAAGACGAATGTAGTGGCACTTCTAATTTATTTAGTATTCAGGATTTCAACCTTAATTAGGGTTCCTTTGTCACATCATTCATCAAATATACTTGAAGAAATGGAAATTAACTCCAAAGTTTCTGTCGCCTCAGGCATGCTTTTAATACTTGTACTCATTTCAGTGTATTGTGAAGTACAGTGAGTTGACTTGGAAATGTTTTAGTTGGAATAAGTAACATCCAAATCAAGAAATCACACATTATAAGCAATTCTGGCAGAGATATATCAAAAAGCAACCATTTAAATGGTTACTAACTGTAACCATTTGTTGTTGGTGTTTCTTTCAGCCAGTGTTAAGAACATTATGGGTTTTATTATGGGTTTATTTCTTCTCTAAAATATTCTGCTATTTGCACCCTGATGATTTGGTTTGCAAAGGTCCTTGAAAAAAATCACTTTATTGTTTTAAATTTACTTTTTTTTTATTTCAGAATATTACAGGGGTAGAAACATTTTGGTTGCATGAATTGCTTTTATACAGTTTGAGTCAAAGTTCTAAGTGTGTTCATCACCCAGAGAGTGTGCATTGTACCCATTAGGAGTGAATTTACGTATCCCTCCTGCCCCCTCCCTCCTGCTTGATTTCCACTGAATTTACTACCATATGTTCAAATGAGTGCTAATCCATTAGTTCCAATTTAATAATGACTACATGTGATCCTTGTTTTTCCATTCTTGTGATATTTCACTTAGAAGGATGGTCTCCAGTCCGTCCTGGTTGTAACAAAAGGTATTAGTTCACCGTTTTCCATTTTTTATGGCTGAGTAGTAGTACACCATGGTATACATATACCACATTTTATTGATCCAGTCATTTGTCAATGGGCACTTGGGCTGTTTCCACATCTTTGTGATTGTGAATTGTGCTGCTATAAACATTTGAGTGTTAGCATCCTTTTTATGAAATGTATTTTTTTTCCTTGGGTAAATACCCAGTAGTGGGATTGCTGGATCAAATGGCAGGTCTACTTTTAGTTCTTGAAATATCTCTATACTGCTTTCCATAGAGGTTGAACTAGTTTAGTGTATAAGTGTTCCTTTCTTGCCACATCCATACCAGCATCTGTCATTGGGGACTTTTTGATAAAAGCCATTCTCACTGGAGTTAGATGATATCTCATTTTGGTTTTGATTTGCATTTCTCTGATGATTAGAGATATTGAGTATTTTTTCATATGCTTATTGGCCATTAGTCCATCTTCTTTGGGAAAGCTTCTGTTCATATCTTTTGCCCACTTTTTTTTTTTTTTTGATATATTCTTGTTGATTTGCTTGAGTTCTTTGTGGTTTCTCTTATTAACATTTTATCAGATGCATAGCATGCAAACATTTTCTCCCATTCTGTAGTAGTCTCTTTGCTCTATTGATTGTTTCCTTGGCCGTGCAGAAGCTTTTGAATTTAATCAGGTCCCATTTATTTAGTTTTGTTGCTGCTATGATTGCTTTTCAGTTCTTCTTCATAAATCCTTTGCCTAGGCCGATATCTATAAGAGTTTTTCCAATTTCTTCTTCTGGAATTCTTATGGTTTCTTCCCATAGGTTTAAGTTTGTTATCCATCATGACTTAATTTTTTTGAGTGGTGGGAAGTGTGGATTCTGTTTCAGTCTTCTACATGTGACTATCCAATTTTCCCAGCACCATTTATTGAATAGGGATTCTTTTCCCCAGTGTATGTTTTGGTATGCTCTGTCAAAGATCAGATGGCAATACAAGGATGGTTTTATATCTGGGTTCTAGGTTCTGATCCATTGGCTTATGTCTTTGTTCTTGTGCCATGCTGTTTTGGTTACCATAGCCTGTTAGTATATCTTGCAGTCTGGTAAGGAGTAGCCCCCCAATTTAATCTTTTTGCTTAAGGTTGCTTTGGCTATTCAGGGTCTTCTCTGGTTCCATAAGAAGTGTAGAATTATGTTTTCCTGCAAAACATTATCTGAAAAAATGACATTGGTATTTTAATGGGGATTACATTGAATCTGTGGATCACTTTGGGTACTGAACATTTTAACAATATTGATTTTGCTGATTCATGAGCATGATAAGTTTTTCCATTTGTTTACATCCCTCTTCAGAGTTTCATAGCTCTCACTGTAGAGGCCATGGTTAAATATATTCCTAGGTATTTTTTTGTTATTGCTGTTGCTATTGTAAAAGGTATTGAGTCTTTGATTTGATTCTCAGCTTGACTCTGTTTGGTGTATAGGAATGCTACTGATTTGTGTACATTGATTTTGTAACCTGAGATTTTGCTGAATTTAGTTATCAACTCCAGAAGTCACTTGGCAGAATCTTTGAGGTTTTCTAGATATAAGATCAAAGTGGCAGCAAAGAGTGATAGTTTGACCTCTTCTTCCCCCATTTAGATATGCTTGATTTACTTTTCTTGCCTGTTTGCTCTGGCTAGGACTTCCAGCACTATATTGAACAGAAGTGGTGACAGTGGGCAGCCTTCTCTGGTTCCAGTTCCAAGAATCAATTCTTTCAATTTTTCCCCATTCAGTATGATGTTGGCTGTGAGTTGTCATATATGGCTTTTATAATATTGAGTTATGTTCCATCTATGCCTATTTTATCAAAAGTTCTTATAAAAGGGTGCTGAATTTTGTCAAATGCTTTTTCTGTGTCTATTGAGAGGATCATATGGTCTTTGTTTTTGCTTCTATTCATGTGGTGAATCACATTTATATGTTGTGAATATTGAACTATCCTTGCATCTCTGGGATGAAGCCCATTTGATCATGGTGGATTAATTTTTTCATGCACAGCTGAATTTGGTTTGGTAGGATTTTATTGAGAATATTTTCATCTATATGCATAAGAGATATTGGTCTGTAGTTTTCTGTTTTTATTGTGTTCTTTCCTGGCTTTGGTATCGAGGTGATATTGGCTTTGTAGAAAGAGTTGGGGAGGATTCCTTCTTTCTCTATGTTATGAAATAATTTCTGCAGTATAGGTACCAATTCTTCTTTGTAGGTCTGGTAAAATTCAGATGGGAAGCAGTCTGGTCCAGGCCTGTTTTGTTATTGGGAGTTTTTTATTGCTGCTTCAATTTTTTTTACTTGATATTGGTCTGTTCAGGAATTCTATTGCTTCCTATTTGAGCATAAGAAGGTTTTGTGTTTCCAAGAATTTGTCCATTTCATCAATATTTTCAAGTTTATGTGCATAGAGATTTTTATAGTATTCAGAGATGATATTTTATATGTTTCTTGTATCAGTTGTAACATTTTTTTCATTTCTGATTGAGCTTA
>NW_012148819.1:1376541-1377770 GCF_000956105.1 Propithecus coquereli | reverse complement strand
CACATAGAATATAAACGTTAAAAAGGCAGTGATGATATTATATATATTTGTATCTCCAAAAAAATTTAGAACTCAATAAGCAATTAAACTATTAGTCATCTTAATTTCACGATTAAGTGAATACATGAATAAACCTTTAGTCACAGTTTAATCATTATTAGGTATAGTAATGCCATACTTGTTTTATTGGGTGATTATAAGACCAAATTCTTTTCAAGTTTCTCTAAAGTTATATAGAATGTGACATTTTGTTGTTGGTCTTATTATGGATGTTCTAGAATTTATGTACTATTAGTATAATTAATGCAGTAGCTGTATTTCCGTTAAGTACCAGGCTTAGAAACTAGTTTGAGCCCCTGCTTCACTACTCACCAGTTGTGGTGTGACTCTGGCTAAGGTTTTAAATTTTTCTACACTTGGTTACCTCATCTAAAAAATGTGAGTAATATGATGTATTTCATATTGTCACAGGGCTATTGGATAAATTAAATGGGGTAGATTAGTAACATGTTTAAAAGAATGTTCTACACATAACGAGTCCTCAATAGCAATTCATTGTTACTATTTTTAATATTGTTTGACATCTTTGTAACAACTTAGCTAATTCCACTAGGCAGAACTCCCTTCTTCCACCTATATTTTAAAGTAAGAGACTGGATTCCTAATGCCTGAATTAAAAAGGCTCTCCATACCATTTCAGGAAGCAATATGGACCCCTTTCCTTAGTGAATTTTAGCATTTTACCCCCAAATATAGTGTAATCATAAAGACAACGAATTCCATTAACTTTCTTGAAGGAGCTCCATGAGACAGTATATATCACTCTCCAAAATAGAATAAAAGCTCCCTGTATATGAATATCCAGTGGAGAAAAGCTTTGTGTATTTCTTGAACCAAATTTGAGCATTGGCTTAAGAAACCCTGAGAATATTCTCACTCCTCTGAGAATATTTTCTGTGTCTTATACTTCAGAGCTGTCAGTCAGTATTTTTGATCATTAGCCATCTGTGATTATTTTAATTTTTGCCAGCAGGAGAAGGAACTCTTTTCTACCCAGGAGCTCTGTTATTACAATATAATTTATATGTAAAGAGCTCATTTCATCAGTGAGAGAAACTTTTACACAGTATTTTTTTTTAGGTTTTTTTTTAAGGTTTGAAAGAAATTCATGGCATCTTGGGTTTTTTTCCTTTTTCCAGCTCTATTCTACTATTTCTCTGTCATACTTT
>NW_012148819.1:1373066-1376056 GCF_000956105.1 Propithecus coquereli | reverse complement strand
ATGGGTTTTCTTTTGTAAGTTACCTGATGCTTTCACCTTATGGCTCCTAGGACTGCCTTTCTCATGTTTACTTTTTGCCAGTCTGATGAGTATGTGTCATGGTGATTGCCTCTTCATGATTAATCTCCCAGGGTTCTTGGAGCATTTACCTGGACATCTAGATTTTTAGCAAGCTCAGGTAAAGTTTTTTTCAGTTACTCCCTCAAACAGTTTTTCCAACCCTTGTGTATTTTCTTCTTCGCCCTCAGGGATGCCTATGATCCTTATGTTAGGCCTCTTTTCATAATCCCATATTCCTTGTATTCTTTGTTTGTTTCTCTTACATCTCAGTTCTTTCTCTTTGACTGACTTGTTTAACTCAAAAGTGTCATCTTGAAGCTCTATGATTCTTTCTTCTGCCTGATCTAGCCTATTCTTAAGGCTTTCCACTGTGTTTTGTGTTTCCTTGAATGAATTTTTTATTTCCAGAAGTTCTGTTTGATTTTTTTTTTAATCATTCAATTTCCTTAGTAAATTTTTCATTCATTTCCTTCATGGTTTTTGTGGTTTATTTGTGTTGAGTTTCTATTTTCTCTTGTAATTCATTGAGCTTCCTTACAATCCATATTTAGAATTCTTCATCTGTCATTTCAATCTGTCCATTTTGGTTGGTATCCATTGGGAAGGAGTTGTTGTTTTCTTTGGGGGTGTCCTTTTGCTCTGTTTTTTCATTTTTCCATAGTTCTTTTGCTAATTCCTTCTCATCTGTCCTCTAAGTCCAGACCTGGATGTGCTAGGCCTGGCCTGTCTCTAGGTGTCTGAAGAATTAATAACTGAGCATGCCAAGGAGTGGAGTGCTGATCCTGAGTTGCCTCTGAGGCATTGTAGCAGGTTAGGTGAACCTCTTGGGTTACCTCTGACCTGCTGTCTTCACTTCTTTCTAAAAGTATGTACTGTACTAAGTCTCTCAGCTTATTCTCAGTGATGGTGGGTAGTACTTTGAGTATGAATCAGCCACTCCCTCTCTGCTTGAGTTGGATGGCATTATGCTTAGCTATGGAGTTGTTCTCCCTGTCATTGATTGATGTTTGCACAGAGAAACCAGCTTCCAAGATGGCCTTGTGTGTCTGTGGTAAGCTCTTGTCTTCCAGGTGGGGCATACAAATGACCCAAACTTAGAAGGGACCCTGTAGCTCTCAGGGATTTGCTTGATCTCTACTCCCCCTGAGGTAGGGGGAGGAGCAAGACAAATCATGGCTGGATTGAGAGAGCCAGAGAGGCTCTGTAAGACCTCGAAGGGGCTGCTTGTCCAGCCACTAAGGAGGGCCACTGGTATGAATTTCAGGGAAATCTCTCTAAGGTAGGTAGGCTGTTCCTGAGGGAGGGGCCTAATTGTTTGAGAGCTAAGGCTTCAGGCCGGGTCAGGCTCTTTCCACTCTTGTCCACTAGAATAGTTTCTCTCTGGGGTGGGGTGAGTGCCCTCTGTATTCACTCCCTGTCACTCTGCAGCACTCTCCCATCAGATCAACTCACATGAGTTCCCTCACCATCTGAGATCGACTATCGAACTACCCCTCAATCGTGAGTCTGACGCACTAGCATGCATCTCCACCAGACACTGGAGAATGGGAGGATCCCCAATTGTGCATGCCTGTTCCACCACAAGACCCCAAGGGGAGAGAGGCAGGCCTATTGGTCAGGAGGGTCCTCTGCCAGGGTCATGCTCCCGCCTGGGAGAAGCAGCTGCTCACGGGTTTCTTGGCTCAGGCCTCACTCCCTATTGTAATGAGTGTGGGGAGGGGCCTCTGCTTCTGTTCAGCCTGGGTAGCTGAGGCATTTGGTTGTCATGGAAACCAGGGGCTAGGCTAATTGACTCTGAATGTCATGCCCCTATCCAATATGGTTCTCTAGCAAGAGAGGAGGATGGGTGCGCTCACAGATCCCGTTCCTTGTTGCTCTGTGCCCTTTTCCACTCTCCTGTTGGATATGTCTGCAAGGCTTTCCTCACCACCCATGTCCAGGACCAAGATCTCTCCACTGCATCTCCTTGCACCGCTCTCATGTTGCGGGGCGGGGGGCATCAGTTCCAGCTAGCCTGCCTAAGCCACCAGCGTGTGATCCCGTGAAACACCTGCAGAAGGAAACTCACAAATTGTGGTGGCCCTGCTCTCAGTGATGGGCTCGCTGGGAACACACACCCTTTGTGGAGACGTAGCGTTTGTTGCTACTGGGTTCAGAGTATTCTCACCATTGTAATGGGGAGAAGGGCCCCGCTAGAGAGCTAAAATTACTCTATCTAATGTGGAGATTGAAAGTGATGCAGAGGAGGAAGTGTCTAGGAGTAAGATAGCCAGCACTCTGATCTCTATGGCACTCTCCTGAAAAGTGTCCCTTTTGAATATCCAAAGTCCTATGGATCACTGGTTTACTCTGCTATTCCTATTTAGCTGTCGTGCCTGGGCTCCTGAAGGGTGGAAGTGTCTATAAAATGTTTTATGTCTTGATGCTCACTATGTGGGGGAGTGGAAGCCCCCTTTACCCTTTCACTGGCCTCCGAGCCTCTCTGGGTTTGAACTGCGCTGCTGTCTTCTCTATCTTCTTTGTCAGCTTTGCAGTTTTTCTTGGTTGGGTCTCCAGGCGTCTCAGTTGTCTCTCCCTGTGATCCACACCTGAGCTGCAACTGCTCTCTGCTTTCCTCAGCCAAATATTCCACCTTCCAGCCAGGATGATTCCAAAAGCAATGTCTCTAGTTGGCCATCTTGGCTCCCCCGCCAAAAATAAAAAAATCACTTTAGAAAAGATTCTTGCTTATGATATTCCACAACATTTGTTTTGTTAACAATGTAACTATAATCCTGAGGAATTTGTATGATTATAATTTACCAAATAAAATATAGAGAATATATGATTATTAATTCAACAAGTATGTTTATCATGTCCAGAATTAATCCCAGGAACCACAATAAACCTTTTTCAACTTTCTGCACTCTAGAAAAGTTCTGGCTATCTCT
>NW_012148819.1:1367607-1369161 GCF_000956105.1 Propithecus coquereli | reverse complement strand
TAAAAGAATAAAAATAAGATGAGACACAGTTAGGAGGGCTCAGTAAAGTAATAATGGTATTAATCTGCATCTTCTTTTCTTAACAAAATCTATTTTAATTATAAATCTAACCCCTCCAAATCTCAGTTTAAACTGTTACTCTGGGTTTTAATGCATCTAAATATATCCGAAAGATATTATCACAAATATTAGTTAATTGGTTAAGTGAGTATCTGGGTATTTTTGATAACCCAGTTTCAATATAAGACAATGATAATATTTTTCTAACAATTCATATTTGTTTAATAATTGAATCAAAGAATCTTGAAGTTTATTTTAAGTGAAAAACTTCATAGTAACCACCTACTCAGTAAATGTAGCTTCTATTGGGTTTTTAAAAAGCAAATATACATATATGGCATATCCAGAAATATGCAAACACTCATACTCTTTCCCATTAGCTGAAAGAACCCCAAAAAGAAATGAGTTCATGTGATATTGGTCAATAATAAGTACAATCCCGACAAGAACGCATGCTTCTCATTTGATCTTTATACCTACCTCACACTGTCTTATGACTATATATTTACCCTGTGTTCTCAACAGGATACCTTAAATTGACATAGAGTTAAGCATTCATTCTTCATCAATAATCAAATGCCCATGTTCGCAGATTTTCAGGGTTTATCCTTTCTTCATAATCCTTCCAGAAATTTCTCCAAAATAATATTACTGTTCTTAAACAGTTACAAAGCAAAATTGCTTCAATGGTGATAAATGCAGAGTGTGATGTAAATATAAGAATAGCACTCTCACATCTGACTGCAGGAATTAAGAACAACATCCGAAGAGGTTGCATTTTTACTTATACTTGACGGCAAAGTTAGATGTTGACAGAAAGCTTCATGTAGAAAATGTATAAAAGGATGTGATTATTGTGTGTTCTGTAACTATGAGTTGTTCTTTATTATTGCATTTACTTTAAAGTATTTTATTTCTCTTCACTAGGTGTCTTGAAACCTTGCAAAAATGTGTAAGGAAGTTTGTAGCCGGAGGTGAGCTGAAAGAGGTAGGTGGGAGCTATGTCAAAAAGGGCCTTGTGTAATTTGTAAACGGATTTAGATTTGTCCATTTTTTTTAAGTTTGATCCTCTTTATTTGAAAACCATCATGATAGAGAAAATGATAGCAAAAGAATTCTGCTGTGTTTCTACTATGAACATTAACTGTACTGCAATAGATTTGTCTATTCTTGTTTCAATCCTTTCCCTCAATCATACCCTAACATCTAAAAACCTGCAAAGATTCTCTGTGTAAAGTCTCATGTGACTCAAAGTCTCCCTCTTTCAACAATTGTTAAATAAATATGCAATTATTTATTTGCTTCTCTTCTAGAGAAGTAGAACTATAATTACAGTCCTTTAATGTCAATATCAAAACAGTGTTTTTTTAAATATATGAATTGTCCTTTTAGAATGCAAGTATTCAGAGGGTATTATCCAGCCCAACTCACCGTAATACCCCTGTGCAGCTTTGGCTAAGTCACACCGTTATGGGAGATGCATTTTTATAATCC
>NW_012148819.1:1366320-1367557 GCF_000956105.1 Propithecus coquereli | reverse complement strand
TTTGTTTGGAGTTGGTTTGCTCTTATTTTTACAATTCCTTGAGGTGGTAAATTAGATTGTTCATTTGTGATCTTTCTGTCTTTTGTATGTAGAAACTTAAAGCTATAAATTTTCCTCTTATGACTATTTTTACTAAACCCCACAGAAGTTGATAACTTGTGTCCCTTTTGTCATTTAGTTGGAAGAATCTTGAGATTTCCATCTTAATTTTCTCCTTGACCCAATAATCATTCAGCAGTAGCTTGTTTAATTTCCATGACTTTGTATAAAGTTGAGTGTTTCTGTTAGAATTGAATTCTAATTTTATTCCACTGTGATCTGAGAAGATACATAGTATACTTTCTATTTTTTTATGTTTTTTGAGACATGTTTTGTGGCCTAGGTTGTGATCAGTCTTAGAGAGTGTTTCATGAGTTGATGAGATAACATATATTCTGTGGCTTTTGGGTAAAATGCTCTGTAAATGTCTGTGAGGCCCATTTGTTCTAGAGTTCCAATTAAGTCCATTATTTCTTTGCTTATTTTCTGCTTGGAGGATCTGTCCCATTCTGTCAGTGGGGTGTTGAAGTCCCTGGGTATGTCAATGCTATCTATTATTTTGTTCATATCAATTAAGATTTGCTTTATGAATCTAGACACACTTCTGTTAGGTGCATAGATATTTAAGATTGTTATGTCTTCTTGTAGAATTATTCTCTTTATCATTATATAATGACCATCTTTGTCTTTCTTTCCTTTTGTTAATTTGAAGTCTATGTTATCTGATATGAGAATGGCTATGCCAGCTTTCTTTTGGTTTCTATTTGCATAGAATATTGTTTCTATCCCTTCACCTTGAGTCTGAATGAGTTCTTGCGGGTTTGGTGTGTTTCCTGAAGACAGTAGATACTTGGTTTGTATTTTTTTTCCAGTCAGCTAACCTATGTCTCTTGAGTGGGGAGTTCAAGCCATTCACATTTATTGAAAGAATTGGTAGGTAGGGTGGATTGCTGTATATTCTTTTTAGTATAACTTTATTGCCTTGTTTTACCTGTTGAGCCATTGTGGTATCTGCACTTTGACTTTTAGCTTTCAGGTGATTTTACACTTAAACTTAGTGGGTGTGTACTATTCTCATCCATGTATAATGCAGTTCTGAGTACTTCCTACAGGGCAGATCTTGTCTTCACAAATTCCTTCACTGTTTGCTTGTCTGAGAAAATCTTTATTTCTTCCTCATATAAGAAACTTAGTTTTG
>NW_012148819.1:1360063-1362143 GCF_000956105.1 Propithecus coquereli | reverse complement strand
CATTTATCCTTATTTCTCTCCATACAGAAATTCTATAGTACCCAGTTGACACTTTTAAGAACAGGATTGAAATTAAGCTTATTTCCATATGTTTTACATATAAAATCTCATTTATTGTAGCTGTTATTTTAAAATTTAAAACTTTGCAGTGATGTGTAGTATAGGAAGACTCTATTTGAGATTTCCTCATTAAAATGACACAATGATATTTTAGATATAATTACTTAATGATGGCATGTTTTGAGAGAAGAAAAAATAATTTAAAAATAATAAAACTTGGCCTTTCTAAGTAACACCGTGAGTTAGGACTTAAGAGTCATAGAATCACTTCCATACTTCATCCTACATCTTCTGATTTCAATTTGACCTTCAGCAAGTCAAAGGCTTCCCTCAATCACATTACCTATAATCTAGGATAATAATGTTTAACTGCATTGCAATGATTAATGAGAATTGGTCATAAAATGTAATCTATGTATTAAAAGTCTCTGCATGAAGAGGAGACTGAATCCCCAGGTCATTATTGCAGAGTGGTTTGATGAAGTGAAGTGAATTATTGATCAACTACACAAAACTTGAGGTCTCGAACTGTATGAAGCAAGTTTCAAATCTCAGGATAGATGCTGCTAGAAATAGGTGCTTTTTGAGATCCCACGCCATTTCTTGAGGAATCAGAAAATGCATTGCTGTTTTCTTTCGTGGTAAACGGGTATATTATATTCTTAGCAGAGTTGACTTCTGAGGTTATTACTGGTGATCTGAGGACATTCCTTTTTTATTTACTTTCTCCTCTCTCAATTCCTAACCCTAATTTTCTTTCTTTCTTTTTCTGTCTGTGCTTTCTTTGTAAAAAAGAACCTGGAGTCCTTACACACACAGCTTGCATAGAAGAAGCCAACAATCTCAATGCGGTAGACAGAAAACTGCAGCAACAGCAAACAACAAAATATTTCCTCTCTTTGGGCACTTAGATGCCTAGTTTAAAAATTAATTCAGAAGTGATGTCATGCCTTCATTTAAACAATTTTTACTGAGAGGTTTTAAATCTATGCCAAGATTAAATGTAAAGATTACTTTGTTGTTTGTTTTTATCTAGTAGTAGGAATTGAGAAGGAGGGTATATAAACACACACACACAAACACGCACACAGTGGAGGTATGGGAAATGTTACTTCCTGAAGTAGTGATCAGCTTGGTGAGGCATCAACAGCATCTTCTAGGGAAAGTAGCCAAGTGCCCAAATAACTCTGAGTCACCAGGTCTGGTCCCATTGAAAACTAACCTAATCTGTATGAAATTTAACATTTCAACTTAATTTTCTCGCCTCTAATTTACCCAGGCATCTTCTCCATAGGAACCTTGAGATCAATCGTGATATCTAAAAATGTTCAGAGTAATGACAAATAATTTCCATATATAACTCCATACAACTTGCCTCTTAGAGGTGGTTTCTTAATTAAAAACAAACAAACTTCAAAGTTTGTAGCCTTCTAATACAGACATAATGGGTCTGTATGCCAATTTTTTTAATAAAGAGTGGTGGAGTGGGGTCAATACCCTTGTAGACATAATTTTGTCCCAATACTAAAACTAAAGAGTTACTGTTTGTTTGTTTTTTTTTTTTTTAAACCCCAAACAAAAAAACTAACTGCGCTTTACAAAGCGGTAGCTGCTAAAAGATTGAGATAGTTTTGCACACTCAACATGAGTTTTTAAAACCCTGTCCAGAGCTGCTAAAATCATGTGACTCTCAGACACTGTCTGGTTATATAGTAAAGGGAGCAATGTGATACATTGCTGTCTCATAGTAAATTGGGTTTATGGCCTGGAATGCAATTCCACCTACGAATAGTCAAAATTCTCAGGCAACACAGTTAAACCTGTACTCTTAGCCAGAGGTGAGAGACAATCAGGTCAAATAACAAATAAACTGTAATTAAGCTCTGAAAGATTTAAAAAACAAATGAGTTAATGATTTTATTTCTATGCAAATAACAAATCTTTGGGACAGATCAAATGCATTTTTTACTTCCATATTGCCAAACTTTGATTTGATTGATTCTATATTTATCCCCATGTG
>NW_012148819.1:1349274-1350368 GCF_000956105.1 Propithecus coquereli | reverse complement strand
TATACAGAAAGATAGTCAATAATTTCATGTCCGTGAAACATAATTTTAAAAAAATAAATTACAACATTTGTTGTTTGGGGACTTTTTGATAAAAGCCATTCTCACTGGAGTTAAGTGATATCTCATTGTGGTTTTGATTTGTATTTCCTTGATGATTAGAGATGTTGAGCATTTTTTTTATATGTTTCTTGGTCATTAGTATATCCTTTTTTGAAAAGTTTCTGTTCATGTCTTTTTCCCACTTTTGGCTTGGATACAGAGAGATAGAACAGTCATACACTGCTGGTGGGACTGCAAACTAGTACAACCTCGTATGGAGACATCTGAAAGAACTAAAAATAGACCTACCATTTGATCCAGCAATCCCACTACTAGGTCTCTATCCAAAAGAAAAAAGACACATTCTATAAAAAAGAGACCTACACTTGAATGTTAATAGCAGTACAATTCAAAAGTGCAAAGATGTGGAAACAACCCAAGTGCCCATCAATACATGAGTGCATTAACAAAATGTGATATATGTATACCATTGTGTACTGCTCAGCCATAAAAAAAAAATGTGGTGAACTACCTATTGTATTATCCTGGGTGGAGCTGGAGCCCATTCATCGCAGTGAAGTGAGTGGGTAAACTCACAACTAATGGAGACAGAACACATTGTATGGGGGAAGGGCATACCTCTAGCCCTGGCTTGGGTGAAGCAAAGGCATTACATGTAACCAAAATGTTTGTATCCCCATAATATTCTGAAATAATAAAAAAAATGGAAAAACAAACATCACAATCACATGTACTCACCATTAAATTGGTACTAGTTAATTAACCCTAATGTGCACATATGAGAAGTAACATTCCTACGGTGTTGGGGCAGGTGGGAGGGAGAGGAGAGGAGGGGTAAATCCACACCTAAGAGAGGCAGTGTGCACTGTCTGAGGTATGGGCATGCTTGTCAGGCAGTGCAAAGGCAATTCATGTAACCAAAGTCTTTGTACCCCCATAATACCCTGAAATAAAAAAAAATTAGCTTCCCCAAATAAATTACCATTAAAAATTACAGGCCGGGCGCGGTGGCTCACGCCTGTAATCCTAGCACT
>NW_012148819.1:1345436-1348215 GCF_000956105.1 Propithecus coquereli | reverse complement strand
TAACAACTTCTGCTGTGTGAAACACTATTCAGAGAATAAAAAGATGAGCCACAAGTTGGGAGAGAATATTTGTACATCACATATCAAAAGAAGATCTTGTATCAACAATATATAAAGAATTCTCAAAACTCAACATTTAGCAGACAACCTAATAAAATGTAGACAATAGACATAAATAGACTGTTCACCAAAGAAGATTTACAGATGAAAAATAAACACATGAAAAGATAATCAATATCATTAGTAATTAGGTAAATGCAAATTAAACCATAATGAAATACTGTTATGTTCCTATTATAATGAAAAAAGGAAAATTGACAATGCCAAGTGCTGACATGAATAAGGAACGACTAGACTTTCATAACTTTACTGGGTAGAATGTAAAATGGTACAGGAAACTTGGATAAAAAGTGTTCTTTTTTTTAATTTAAACGCATGACTATAATATAACACATCATTCCCTCCCCTACGTATTTACTGAGGAGAAATGAAAACATTTGTTCACACAAAAACTAGTACATGTATATTTATAGGGGCTCGATTTTCATCATCCAAAACTAGAAACAACTAAAATGTCCCTCAACATATAAAATATAAACATGTGCTACATACATACAATGAAATATTAGTAATAAAAAGCAATCAACTACCAATACATGCAACAGCATCGATGGATGTCAAATATATTAGGCTAGAAGGTGAAAGAACCCAGACGCAGAGGCCACATACTTTATGATCCCCTTTATATTACGTTGTGAAAAAGGCACAGTTATGAAAACAGAAAACAGATTAATGGCTGCTGGGGGCTGGGGCAAGAGAGGGATTTATTAAAAAGGAGCAGCACGCAGTTTTTTTACGTGACTATTGACCTATTCTGAATTTTTATTGTTGTTGTGTGTGCCTTTGAGAACTGAACACCGAAACAGTGAATGTTACTGTATGTAAATAAAAAGTGAATAAGCAATAATCTAAATATATACAGGTATATGTGCACATATATGCACTGAAGTATTTTACATTAATGTAAAATTCTAATTAATATTTTTCAGCCATATAGTAGGAGATCACTTGAATTCTGAGTTTCTATACTATAAAGACTGCTTTTCTGCCAATTCAAGGATGAAAATGATGCTGCAAATAATGTAAATCTGCTAAAAATATTGAGATTGTCAGAAGACTTTCAAACTAAAAGAAGAAAAAAACCTTAAAAATTTTCATATGATTCACTTATCTTCATTCTAAACTATTTCTAAAATACAGATTTCCATGGGGCTTTAGGTGCAATGTTTTCAAGCAATCATCGCAAAACCTTGGACATTTTTTGGAGCTGGGGGTGAAAGCAAAGGAAAGTGTGGTACTTAATTGAATGGCAGAAACTAAGCAAGCCATAGAACAGATCGATGCTGAATGTTAATGAATGGCTGATATATGCATCCAGATTCTTCTGTTTATATTAATTGATAAAGTTAATCATAAGTAGATATAATATGGTAATGAATTCCATAAAAGTCATTTTGCATATCTTTCTCTGTAGCATTGCCCATAATCTACTTACTTGGAAACATTCCTTTTTATTTGTTCTTTTTTAAAAACAAATATCATTTTGATAGACATTTGAGCATCTTTCAGAAAAGACAGAGACTACTTTTTCAAATGCAAACCTGAAGGGAATTTGGAATAATTTTCTTGCTCTGTAGGAAGATTTTCCTTAGGGAAAGCATATTTAATAGAGGAAATGTGTTGATTTCAGTAATCACAGATGTTTATTCTGGTCTATTTACATTTGACTCTACATTTTTTGTAACATATAAATACATTGCTTAAATTTGGTGCTAGTTGTGTAATGCCGGTAACTCTGACTAGAGAAAGCTAAAGAAAGTGCATATGGCTATCATCCAGGTTTGTTCGCACATCTCTACCCACATACACCTTCATATCAAATCTTTAACATCCTGTTATTCAATTACTTGGCATTTCTTGTGCAAAGACTGCCAACTTTAAGTCAATGAGAAGGAAGACAAGTTTCTATCAAGGAATAAATTGAGATCACTGTGCTTGCCACCTATTACAAAGTTGTTTATTTTCTTTAAAAGGTAAAATGTGTCAGTGGCAAGCCATGGTTGCATTTCTAACGTTGATCTGCATCAGATTCCATTTCATAGGATCTAAAAAAATATTAGCTAGAATCGTATATGTTCATTGTCAGCAAATGCATACATTTTGTAAAAATTTTGAAATGGAAACTGTGATGTGTATGAGTGTGTATACAGTCATATATTAATACAATCATATACATTACCAACACCCCTCTCCCCCACACACATTGTCTAAAAGAGGTACTGGTATAGAAAATAGAGAAAACTAATATTTATTAAGCACCCTTTTAGCAAGGTTCTAGGCTATCATTATTTCCCTAAGCTTTGTCTGTTCATAAGACTTACCTAAGGCACAAGTTTAAACATAAAATTGTGATACTTGGTCAAGACCTACTGAATCAGACCCTAGGAGTAGAGGTCTAGAAATCCTCTACTAATTTAGCAATTGGTAGAGGTTAATCTTTTGAGAAAAACTGAGAAGAGTTCATTTAAACTTCAACTTCTGCTTTAGATCTTTACATCATTTTATAAAGAAACTGAAACTAAAATATATCAATAAACTTTCCCAATATTAATTTATGAGAGGTGGAATCTGGGATGCGAAATAAATCTGTGAAATTCAGAAGTCTGCATTTCCCCAGTCTTGTTGCACATGGTTTATTTTCTTTTAACAGGTTTATTGA
>NW_012148819.1:1342687-1343671 GCF_000956105.1 Propithecus coquereli | reverse complement strand
TTTTCCATAGAGGTTGTACTAATTTGCAGTCCCACCAACAATGTATAAGCATTCCTCTCTCTCTGCATCTATGCCAGCATCTATTGTTTTTTGAGTTTTTAATAATGGCCATTCTAACAGGGGTAAGATTATATCTTATTATGGTTTTAATTTGCATTTCCCTGTTGATTAGTGATGTTGAGTGTTTCTTCATTTGTTGGCCATTTGTCTATCTTCTTTTGAGAAACTTCTGTTCATGTCTTTTTCCCACTTTTTAATGAGGTTGTTTGTTTTTTTCTTGCTGATTTGTTTGAGTTCTTTGTAGTTTCTGGATATTAGCCCTTTAACATGTGTATAATTTGTGAATATTTTCCCCAATTTGAGCTTGTCTATTTACTCTGTTGATTATTTCCTTTGCAGTACAGAACCTTTTTAATTTAATCAAGTCCCATTTATTTATTTTTGTTGCTGTAATGGCCTTTGGGTCTTAGTCATAAATTCTTTGCCTAGGCCAATGCCTAAAAGAGTTTTTCCTACATTTTGTTCTAGAATGTTTATGGTGTTAATCCTCACATTTAAGTCTTTTATCCATCTTTATGAATTTTTGTATATAGCAGGAGATAGGCATTCTGTTTCATTCTTCTGCATGTGACTATCCAGTTTTCCCAGCACCATTTATTGAATAGAGCTTGCTTTCCCCAGTGTATGTTGTTGTCTGCTTTGTTGAATATCATTAGTTGATTATAAGTAGATGATTTTATATCTGGATCCTCTATTCTGTTCCATTGGTCTATGTCTCTACTTTTATAACAGTATCATGCTGTTTTGGTTACTATAGCTTTGTAGTATAATATAAAATCTGGTAATGTGATGCCTCCAGACTGGTCCTTTCGATTAAGATTGCTTTGGCTATTCAGGCTCTTTTTTGGTTCCAAATGGAGTGCAGAATTATTTTTTCCAGATCTGAAATATGATGTTGGTATTTTGATGGGGATTGTGTTTTGA
>NW_012148819.1:1331301-1332577 GCF_000956105.1 Propithecus coquereli | reverse complement strand
AAATAACCAACTATTTCAAAATCTTAATGCTATATCTTTGTATTTTGTGACATGTATGGCTTCCCTAAATATTTTAATAGTCCATGTTAATTTTTGATAATAGATAACATATAAATACCCTTTTCTTTTTTTAAAAATCTTCTTAACTAGTCTTAATTAGTGATAATCTGTATGTATTTTTAAAACATTTACACTCATTTTGCTGAAATGCACCTTTACTTTGGTTTTTTTTATGTCTTGCTGTACTTTTCAGCATAGGCTTGGCCAACATGAATTTAATTACAAAATTCCCTCCTTTGTATGTTCATTTTGAAATCTAAAATATAAGCATTATTTTTGTGATGCTTCCTGAAGTTATCTGAATTAAGAAAATTTAACTGTTTCTAATCTCTTATATCCTTCTATCATTTAGTTGATGACATTATATCCTGTCTTGTCAGTGGTGTGAGAAGAGTCCATTTCATCAAGGAAGGATGTATAATTTTGTTTCTTCTCACAATAGTGTAGAGTGATTGACAGACTTGGGATAAATTATTAGAATGTTTTCTACCCCAATATAACTTTTCTTGTTTGTGTTTCTGGGAGTAAAGATGTGATAATGTAGGCAGCATCAAGCTTCCTGCAGATAACAGACTGAAAAATATCTTCATTAATAAATTTATGTTAAGTTGAAAACTTAATATAAATATGTCATATATAAACTTCAGTATATATTAAGTTTCAATTCCAAAAGTTCTTGATGTCTAACACTTAACAGATAAAACCGTTGTTTTCTAGCTAAATACTTCTGACATTCATGTTCCCAACTCCAATGTGTTTTCTAATGTATTATTTCAGATTTTTAATAAAAAGCATAGCTATCTATAATACAAGTCCCTAAGTTGTTGTTTCAATTAACAAAAATGTTACAAATTTTTCTTTCTAGTCCCTTTCAGATTAATAAGGCAAAAAGACAAGGGAGACATTTCAGAGGAAGACAGCTTAGTGACAAAAAAATAGAAGTAAATATATATGCACTTACTGCACAGCCTTAAATTGTTTGCAAAGTGGAAATGATTTATGTGCTGACTACCTTGCAAATCTTTTGTGAGAATCAAATGGAATAATTCAGATAAAATAATTTTAAGGACTACTACAAATGTAAGATACTGGAAACACTGTAGGAAAAGTTTTGTGAAGTCAGCACCTCTTCCTATGTTGTGTTAAATATAGTATCAAGAAAATTCCAAAAATATGAAAAGTGTCATCTTCACCCTCAAATTCATCAGTTCAATGT
>NW_012148819.1:1328107-1329564 GCF_000956105.1 Propithecus coquereli | reverse complement strand
TTTAATAGATTCTCTATCCAATGAGTAATGTATACTAATTCATGTTGCCAGTAGACAGACTCTCATTTATGACTTTTCACTTATAATTAAGCTATATATATGGAGCAAGGATAAATGTTGGTTCACAAATTCAGCAATACCAAAAATAGAACGTTTCAGTAATGTCATTCATGGTAAGTTTCATTTGGGGCACACAAAACAATTATTTTGAAAAAACTTGTTCAGTGTTACAGGGCATGGGCAAAGATATTTGCTCTACTGGGGAAAAGGAAAATTGATAACATGAAGTTCAGAAAGACAAAGATCCATGAAACTCCAGTATGTCTTTATTTTATAAGGAGCCAGTCAGACCTAGATCAAGTATGGAGCTTGTTCCAAGGGTTGGAGCCCTCCATGTTTTGCTCTATCATTTTACAATGCAAGCATGAGAATAACTTTGTTGGTACAAGAATTATCAGATTGTTTACTGACAGCACTGTGTTACCAACTATAAGAGTTGTCTGGAAAAACTAATTGCCCTGTAGTTGAGGAATTTGGGGAGATTGAAGGTTATGGGATGATCTAGCACCTCTTCCAGTAGATGAAAGTCATTGTTTCCATGAGAAGCTAAGCTGGAGTGCTGTCCGTCCATATGGGAATAAGGGAAGCACTACTCCCAGGTCACTCCCTTAATCATTTAGCAGAAAACATAGACTGAGTTCCTTGAGTCATTGTCAAAAAACTTTTTTCTTTGTATAACACGCATTTTCTTTAAATCTATTGAAATGGGACATTGAACATCTTCATATGCTGACAAGTCATTCTCAGTTTTCACTGAAGCTTCCCTTAGGATTATTCTAAGTCTCAGGCTGTTAAGCTGTGCTGATAATCAAGCAGGCTCTTTGGTGGGCAGTGATTACTAGTTGGTGCTGAAATGTCTATCGTTACATGTTATGTAACCTCCTGATCTGGGGCACTGTGGTTTAACTCAGAGTTCAACTACCTTGGTTTATCCTGACATCTTCTCTGAGGTCTTTCCAACTGTTCAACATAGTAAGACAGATTGGAATAGGGTCTCCTCTAATCATAAACACCAGTCTCTGAAAACATTCTCTTGCCTCTTTTCTCAAGGCAGATTTTCTCATTCCACATCATGTGCATCACCATACACACTAGGTGTGATCCTTTTAGTGAGTTTAAGCTTTTACGAAGTTAAAATATGTCTTTTTGTGAAATAAGCCTCATGCACACCTTCGTGCTTGTGTATACACACACACACACACACACACACACACACACACACATCTGCAAGGCAAGGAAATACAGAAGACAGAGCTATCCAGGGAAAACATGTCCACATATCTCAATAAGATATCCCATTGCTTTTTTTTTTTTTTATTTCAGGGTATTATGAGGGTACAAACATTATGGTTACACTTTCTGTCTTTGCCTCACCCAAGGGAGGGTTAAAGGGATGC
>NW_012148819.1:1326004-1328057 GCF_000956105.1 Propithecus coquereli | reverse complement strand
ATGTTGTCACAAATGACAGAATTTCCTTGACAGTGTCCCATAAGCCCCTTAAGCTATCTTCACTCTTTTTTATTTTTTCTTTCTTTCCTTCTTTATTTTTTTCCCTCTGACTGGATGATTTCCAGTGAACTATCATCAAGTTTTATCTTTTCTTCTGCTTGATCTAATCTGCTGTTGAATCTCTGTTGATTTTTGGCGATCAATTATAATGTTCTTCAGTTCTATGATCTCTTCTTGGTACTTTTCTTATATTTTTCCCTCTCTTTGTCGAATCCTATTTTGTTTATGCTTTGCCCTTCCTACCTCAGTGAGCATCTTTATGACTGTGATTTTGCACCTAGAGATGCAGGGCCCCAATAGTTCTGAAACAGAGGAGGATTAGAAGTCAGTCCCCTAGGTAGCAGCCAGAAAAGTCAGGTCACTGTATGTATATTCCATCTCCTTTTGGGGAGATGTAGGATTGGTTTTGTCACTGGAGTAAGCTGGGGGAGGAGACATAGGAAGTGCTCACATACTCATTCAAGCTCCCAGAGAAACCTGTCAGCTCTCAGAGCTAGGAAAGTTAGAAGCCAAATGTTTGTGCAGCATCCAGAAAAGTTGGGATATTAGATGTGCAGTCTAACACTTTCCAGGGAGAATCTGGAGCTGTGCTCTATTGCTTGTTTGCTCTTTACTGATCTAGAGGGAAGAGGCATACGAAGTGCTCATGTGCCCATTTAAAAACACTTCTTTATTCTCTGAGGTTCTAGGGGACTGGCAAATACTGGGCCCCATTGGCTCCCAGACATAGGCAATTTAGAAACCAGTCACTCAGGTAGTAACTGTGAAAGTTGAGACACTCCTAGAAAGAAGCTGGAGGCTTGGTTTTATCACTAGAGCAAGCCAGGGGAGAGAAGCCAGAGGATGTGCCCCCATGCCTGTTCAAGCTCCTGGAGGACTAGCGATTGCCTGCTCTGCTAGCTCTCAGATGCAGGCTAGTTACGAGCCAGAGTAGAGACTTGGACAGCAGCTGAAAATGTCAGGGGGTTAGATGTGCAGTCTGACTCCTTCCAGAGTAAAGCTGGGAACTGGCTTTCACTCCCTGCTTGCTTTGTTCTGAGACAGGGAAGGAGCTGTGGGAAGTGCTCATGTGCCTGTATAAAACTGCCTCATTTTTCCCTGTGGCCCTAGAGGATTAGCAAATGCAGGCCCCTTTCACTCACAGAGATAGGCAAGTTAGGAGTCAGTCCTTCCCATAGAAGCCGTAAGATCTGGGGCACTTGATGTGTAGTCCAAACCCTTTGCTCATCAGGAAAGACCTGAGAGTGGGGGATTCCCTCTGAATTTAATGGCACTGTGCTGTGGGTAAGGTTCATGGCAACAGTGTGTCCCAGCTTTTTCTACCCGTTTCAATGTGGGCATTTTATCAGCTGCCCAGTGTGTAGAATTCCTTCAACTTGTTTTTGGATTTCTCTCCAGGGAAGGAATTGATCTATGTGGAGCTGTTTATTTGGTGTGTAAGTGGGTGGAGGAAAAGTTTGGAACCTCCTGTTCTGCTATCTTCCTGATGTCGTTTCTATATGCTTGCTTACTGTTGCTGTTTTATTGTGATTGTGAATGCCTGCTGATAGGACATACATTTCCAAATGATATACCTCACTATCTTCTATTATCTATATGTCTTTTAGTTTTTAACCCTTGATCTAATCCAACTTCTTCACTTTGAGATTAAAGAAACTAAAGGAGGGAAGATTAAATGACCTGTCCAAGGCTACACAGGGATTGACAATGGCAGAAAAACGGAAGTGGCTTACTTCCTCACCAATGTCTATGGCATATAATGGAGAAATAAAGATAACAAAGGCAGGCTGGAGGCAGGCACCCAGTTGGGCAGGCGGGGAGGAAGGAAGGTAGAGGACCCTTTTCAAACACTGCTTTATTACCACATTTTTCTCATTGCTTTTGGCTTATTTATTTCAATAAATCTCTGTATCCATTTGTTCTGACTCTCCTTCAAAAGAAGAAACTAGTTAAGTCTCAGTTTATATTAGAACAATATTTGTTAAACTATTTC
>NW_012148819.1:1325019-1325954 GCF_000956105.1 Propithecus coquereli | reverse complement strand
AATAGAGTCCTCCCTTGGCAGGCTGGACAAATGTCATGGCCCCTGTCCCTTTCCAATGGGTAATGAAAACAGACCTATTTCCAGCTGCACCTTGCTGATTGTTTCTATCTGCTGGTCAGGATAATTTGTTCATTGTAAAGGAAGACTTCAGTAGTTACTGAAGGGAAAATGGTCCAAAAAGAGAATGTTATGTAGCATTTACCTAAAGCAGCTTGTATAAAAACAGTCCTGATTCAGCCAGTGTATCTAAAGTGTATGAGACCTTTCACACTTACCATTAGAACAGCCATCATAAATAATTGTTATAATCTAAAACATCAACCATATATGGCAAACTAAAATTTAACTTGTCTGATTTAATGCTAATGCATTTTTCACTTTCTTCTTTCACTTTCTTTATCAATAACCTAGAATGCTATTTATTATTATGAAAACATTGTTGAATTTCAATGCATTTTTAATTTAAAAATCCCTAAAACTGACCTAAAACTTAAAATTACAAGGGTAGTCATTGAGTCGATAAAGTCTTGAAAATACCTGAAAAAGAAGCAAAGCAATTCTAAATCTTTAAAGCAGTAAACAGCATAACAGTGTTTAAGCAAATTTTATCTGATGATCTATACATATCATCAGTATCTCAGTACGTAAAAGTAATGTTCTCTCTCCCTCTCTCTCTCTCTCTCTTGCTCTTTCTATTCTTTTCACTTTCTCATCCTCATGATCAAGAAGTCAGTAATATAATAGTTGATGTGACAAGAATATACACAAAAGCATGATTCCAGCCCAGAAAATGGGCTAGAATGGGTTGATGTGACAAGAATATACACAAAAGCATGATTTCAGCCCATAAAACACTACTTAAGCAATCTTGTTTAAAAATATTCGTGATTCCAATTTGTCTTTCATTTTAGTAATTAATATTATTTACTATATGA
>NW_012148819.1:1310812-1312519 GCF_000956105.1 Propithecus coquereli | reverse complement strand
CATAGCTATCTATAATACAAGTCCCTAAGTTGTTGTTTCAATTAACAAAAATGTTACAAATTTTTCTTTCTAGTCCCTTTCAGATTAATAAGGCAAAAAGACAAGGGAGACATTTCAGAGGAAGACAGCTTAGTGACAAAAAAATAGAAGTAAATATATATGCACTTACTGCACAGCCTTAAATTGTTTGCAAAGTGGAAATGATTTATGTGCTGACTACCTTGCAAATCTTTTGTGAGAATCAAATGGAATAATTCAGATAAAATAATTTTAAGGACTACTACAAATGTAAGATACTGGAAACACTGTAGGAAAAGTTTTGTGAAGTCAGCACCTCTTCCTATGTTGTGTTAAATATAGTATCAAGAAAATTCCAAAAATATGAAAAGTGTCATCTTCACCCTCAAATTCATCAGTTCAATGTTACTTGATGTTCATCAAATCTTTAAGTCTGCTAAGAACTCTGGCATGACACTAAAACAGAAACCTACATTTCCTTTTACCTTGAGTCAATTGGATTTCTAGTTTCAACCCAGAGACAACAGATACAAATTCAGTATCATTAGTTGTACGTAATTTTGTTTTAACTCACTGACTTAGAGAAAAATGTGATGATTCTATTCCCTTATTGACAAAAGTGTATACATTGTTAAACCAAAATACCCGTTAAATCTTAATTAAAAGCTTAGTATCTTTTTCTGGGAATAAATATGAATCAAATTTTAAATTTTTAAGTTTAAGTTCTTGATCTTCCAAGTGGACCTTGATGAGTTAATTTTCCTCACAGTGTCTCATTTTCTGTTTTTCAGGAATATGTATAAATACTCACACAATCTATATCTCCAAATGTAAAAAACGTTAAAAGCTATTAATATAACATCCTGCTTACATACCCTATGTGCTAAAATAAATTACAATTTGATGACACATTTTTGGCCTGAAATAATTACCGATTTTTTTTTTAATGAAAAGAAAATATTTTTAGAATGTTCTAAATAAAAAGTACACTTCAGCTTTCAAAATAATGCTATATTTATTTCAAATTGAAACTCCAATCCATGAGTCATTGTTATATCAAATTATTTTTCTAATTTGTACCTAATTAAGAAATGATAGACCCTAAACTGTTTATTCACCTGAGTATTTCCTTACTATCAGGTGTGGCCAAACAAAGGAGACATACAGGAAAAAAGTTTAGGACTAGTGATTGGGAAACAAACGTTGCTGGGACTAATGATAACAAATGGAGAAGCGACTCTACCCTTAGTGGAGCATCAAGGTTTAGAGGGTGGAAAGGGCTTTGGGAAACAGACAAGAAAGTTGTTTCAAGATCCTAACTGAAGATATTATCAAACAGAAGAGTAGTGAAAAAAGAAACACTTTGGAAGCATAAAGAAAGATTATTAGCATTCGAAGCCAGGCCATTTAAAGATACACTAGAATGTTGGATGTAAGTGCTAACATAACAGGGCAAAGCTCTCTTAACATTTCCAGAGATGACTTGAATTGCTACGAAGAGGAGTTTTTCAAGACATCATTTTAAAGCAACATAGTGGCGGTAAGGGAGAGCCTTGTTGAGCTTTGGTGACATTCAGAAGATCTGTAAAGTTCGGGAGCACAATTTTGTTAACAAAATTCCAATTAGTTTTGAAAGTTAGGGTTGACTATCTACTCTGCACACCATGGTACATTTTGCTCTATGGTTTC
>NW_012148819.1:1297006-1297926 GCF_000956105.1 Propithecus coquereli | reverse complement strand
CAACAACAAAAATAAATAAATGGAACTTAATTAAATTAAAAAGTTTTTGACAGTAAAGGAAATAATCAACAGAATAAATAGACAATCTTCAGAATGGAAGAGAATATTCGCAAAATATACATCGAAAAAAGAGGTAATGTCCAGAATCTACAAAGAACTCAATAAATAAACAAGAAAAAAAACAAATACCCCATCAAAAAGTAGGCAAAGGACTTGAACAGATTTTTTTCAAGAAAAGATATACAAGTGGCCAAAAAACGTAGGAAATATGATCAACATCACTAATTATCAGGGAAATGCAAATTAAAAGCACAGTGGCTCATGCCTGTAATCCTCATACTTTCGAAAGGGGAGCAGGAGGATTGCTTGAGGCCAGAAATACAAGACTATCCTGAGTAAGAGTGAGACCCTGTCTTTACATTAAAAAACAAACAAACAGAAGATGGCAGATGAGAAAAGCCACCAATAAGAGTATCTCTGCAAAAAAGATGAATTTTAGAAAAAGAGAAAAAAATAAGCTAGCAGAGAAACATAGATCGGGTGAGGGGCGGAAGGAAGGGTGCCTGAAACTACAGGAGACTCCAGGGGAAGACGTTGTGGAGGAGAACTGGAAGGAGAAAGGTCCCCAAGAGGCTTGGAGACCAGCGACAAGGGTAGGTGGAGTTGTTAACTTCTCCCTCCCTTGCATCTCGGACTACTGGTGGGCTCCTGAGTCATTGGAGAGACCTGCCGACACCAGCCCAGAGACGGCTGCTGCCAGTGAGCAGTGGCCTCTTGCGGACTCAACGCCGGGCTCCCAGCCCCCTCGAGGCACCTCCCCGGGCACAGATCCGAGCCTATCGGCAGACGCCCTAATGCTCCATTCTCTGCTTCCCCCTCCCTACCCGTGGGTGCCCAGAGAGACAATTTAGCCATCACAC
>NW_012148819.1:1296652-1296956 GCF_000956105.1 Propithecus coquereli | reverse complement strand
CAGATCCGAGCCTATCGGCAGACGCCCTAATGCTCCATTCTCTGCTTCCCCCTCCCTACCCGTGGGTGCCCAGAGAGACAATTTAGCCATCACACGGAGGCATCTCCAAGGAACAGGACCTTTCCTTTTGGGGTCCTACAGCAGACTGAGGGATACTCAGACTGTGAGTTCCCTACCCGCCAGCACTCCCAGGTGCTACTTGCCTGGGGACTCCAGGAGAGTGGGGCAAATCCTGAGGTGGAGTGAAATCGATCCAGCTTGGGCACCCTGTAGGTGATTCAAGACCAGCATCCCTCCCCCTGGC
>NW_012148819.1:1296154-1296602 GCF_000956105.1 Propithecus coquereli | reverse complement strand
TGGGGCAAATCCTGAGGTGGAGTGAAATCGATCCAGCTTGGGCACCCTGTAGGTGATTCAAGACCAGCATCCCTCCCCCTGGCAGGGTCAGGGATAGATCTCCAGGGTCCAGGGGACAGGCCTGCAGACCAGACCCCGTACACTCAGGTCAGGATCACACAGCCCCAGGGCACAGAAGAGAGATCTGTGAAAGAGGCTACTGAGGAGTGTGTGCCTTCAGGGGCATATCAGCATGCCAGAGCAGCAACCCTCCTCCCAAAAGAGGGCTGTGCACCCAGCTCAGGCTGCGATCCTGGGTAGGGAACCTCCTGGCCCACGTCACAGCCAGGGGAGATCCATCAGCCTGAGGTCCCACTTGCTGGCAGAGGCCTGGGACAGGCCACAGAGAGGGGGAGACTGGAGGGGAGCCAGATGTGCTCCAGAGTGCGGGTCTTGGACAGCCCCACCC
>NW_012148819.1:1294280-1294667 GCF_000956105.1 Propithecus coquereli | reverse complement strand
GGACCAGATGGTTTCACACTCGAATTTTACCGCACCTACAAAGAAGAACTGGTGCCTATCCTGTAGAAATTATTCCACAGCATTGAGAAGAATGGATTCCTCCCCAACACATTTTATGAAGCCAATATAACCCTGATACCAAAACCAGGAAAGGACGCAACAAAAAAGGAAAACTATAGACCAATATTGCTTATGAATATAGATGCAAAAATTCTCAACAAAATTCTAACTAACCGAATCCAGGTGCTTATTAAGAAAACAATCCATCATGACCAAGTGGGCTTCATTCCAAAGATGCAGGGATGGTTCAACATACGCAAATCTATAAACGTAATTCACCACATAAACAGAAGCAAAAACAAAAACCATAAGATTCTCTCAATAGAT
>NW_012148819.1:1291575-1292871 GCF_000956105.1 Propithecus coquereli | reverse complement strand
ACATAACCTAAACATCTGTACCCCCATAATATGCTGAAATAAAAAACAGATAAACAAACAAACAAACGAACAAAAAATTAGTAAAACTAGCTGGGCAGGGTTGCATAGTAAACCTTGCTACTCGGGAGGCTGAGACAGGAGGATTGCTTGAGTCCAGGGGTTTGAGGCTGCAGTGAGCTGTGATGACACCACTGCATTCTAGCCCAGGTGACAGAGTCAGACTCTGTCAACAAATAAACAAGCCACAATGAGATATCAACTTACCCCTTTCAGAATTGTCATTATATTATTAAAAAGTCAAAGAACAATAAATGTTGTTTGGAAACACTTGTACACCGTTGGTGGTAAAGTAAAATATTACAATCTCGGTGTAAAAAACAGTATGAAAATTCCTTAAGGAACTAAAAGTAGACTTTCCATTCTATTCAAGCAATCTCAGTACTGAGTATCTACCCACAGGAAAAGAAACCATTTTATAAAAAAAGATACTTGCACCAAAATATTTATCACAGTACAATGCACAATTGCAAAGATATGGAATCAACCTAAGTGCTCATCAATTGATGAGTGGATTAAGAAAATGTGGCATATATGTACCATGGAGTACTACTTAACCATAAAAAGGAATGAAATAATGTCCTTTGCAACAAGTTGGGTGGAACTGGAGACCATTATCTTAAGTAGCTCAAAAATAGAAAAACAAGTATCACATCTTCTCACTTATAAGTGGGAGCTAAGCGAGGGATATTGAAATAGCTTCACAAGTGACTTCCCAGCAGTTCTATCTTAATATGTATTAGCCATTTTCACGCACATGTCAAAGAGGAGGAGGATATGAGGATAGACATATCATGATCAGGAGTATTATCAACCTTCATCTTTTATTTTCTCAGAATTTAGTCCCTCTTCTGAGTTCTTGGTATCTTATGATTTTGAAAATGTGTGCTTTGATCATAAATACCTACAAAATTCTAAACTGTTGATTTTTTTATACCATAGAGCAGAAAAAATAATGTTTTGACTTTCTCACTGATAAGATTTCTGTATTTATGTGGAGATTTAATTGTTTTCTAGCTCTGAAAGGCTGTCAACCTGAAATGTTTTTCTATTCAATTAGAAAATATAAAAGAATTATCCAAACATATTCTGGTACTAAAATTTTCTGCACCCTCTACTATCTCTGTAAAACATAATTAATATTTGAGTTTTCTATAATTAAAAACAATATAATCATATCATGTGCTTTTAGGTGGTCAGAAAATGACTGAAAATATTCTAAAACAAATACTATGTATA